>NC_092051.1:16606939-17206939 GCF_003086295.3 Arachis hypogaea | reverse complement strand
GGCTTGCTGGAACTCCGTCAGTTCCTCCAGATCCATTTGATTCGGAGAATCCTTCACATCGGAGGTCACCCAGGCGTACGGGTCGTAGTTCGCAGTAGAAGGAGAAGCCCGAGCAACAACGCGAGGCATACCTACAAGCGGGGTACCACTCTGTTAGACTATGAGATCGGGAGCCCGAAAAAACGCCCAGAGACTATGTTCATCCTACTGAACGGTCAAAATCAGGCATGAACCAAGCTACACCTATCAAGAAAGCCACCTAGAAACCTACCCTGGAATGGTACCCCTCCCCTAACTCATCTACTTAAACACTGGAAGGTCATCCAGCAACAAAAACCAACCAGAGCAGCGAAAGCATGCAGTAAACACAAATAATAAACATACAGCAATAAGGCGCAGGTAAAGCACGAGAAAATGAGGAGCGAGAATTACCTGAATCGGTTGAAGAAACTTGAGAATGAAGAAACAGGCACAGGGATGCTCGAACAAGAAGCTTTGGATGTTAGGGAAAGAAGAAAATGGGAATAGCAAGAATGGGAGAAAAAGAAAGAAGAAACTGTGAAACTGTTTAAAAACCGCTACACGAAGCGCGAAAAAGACCAGGGGTAAAATGGTCTTTGCGCGTGGGGTTTTTACAACCCATTATGAGCATTTAATGCTCAGCGCGAAGAACGAAGCGACAAACGGTCACCTCAACAACCAAGAGACACGCGCGCAGGGGGCACGTCTCCCCCACGACCAGACGACCCGGCGACAACACACAAACAAAGAAGTCACGCGCCACCAATATCTCACAATCATTACTGGCGCGTCGGGGGCACTGTTACGGCCTGGCCCAAACCAATTACGGGCCGGACCGACCCGAGCACTACCCGACCCGAGCGGTCGTGGGCAAAGCGCTTCTCTGCTGACTCGGACACGCATCCCTGACAGCTTCTCCACAGCTGTGCAGGAGAGGCCTTGGAAAAGGTGGGCCTGCCCTAGCGGGGCCCACCTCTAACATAGTATATATGGGGAAGGACCTACCCTTCCCCCAAGGTACGTCATAAATCACATCACCCTTTCCGCCTGCACATTTACTGACAAGAGCGTCGGAGTGTCTTTGCAGGTGGCACCCCCCCCCCCTTTTCTTACGCGAAGTACTCGGGACCTCGCACATCTCTGGCCGACAGTCCACGACCTGACGAGCCCCCGCCATCTCCCAGGACCTTCACCGGAACCGACCGGTAACCGACTTACCGAACAGAAGTTACGGACAATGATGAATCCGAAGTGTTAAAAAATGCTATTACACCAACCAAGCGACTATCCTCGGAGTCGGAAGATTTGAAGGTGCAAGGAGATACCTCAACTTGCAAGAAGATCAAGATTGATAATGAAACTTGAGAATTTGGATGCACATGTTTTTGAATTCCTTTTAGAGTCTATCTAATAGAATAATGCCAAGCATATATTTGTTTTGGTAGAAACATTGTCATTTCTTGAGTTGTTATTTTTCTTTTGGTTCTTTTTTATTTTTATGTTTGGAATTTAGATTTTTTTTAAATATAAATTGAAGTTATTTGGTTATTACTTGTGGTTTTATTTTTAATTCGATTTATACCGTTGATATTCTGTTAATTTCTAATTTAGTATTTAATGTCATAAAGTTATAAATTTCTCATATGAATGATTATTGATACAATTAAGTTAGTTATTAATTTTTAATGTGTACTTATTTTAAAAAAAATCTAATTATAATTTTTAATTAAAGTATTATATTTAAAATTTTAAATTTAAATTCAAATAAACTTTTTTTTGAATTTTTAAGTAAGTAATTGGGTTTGAGAATATTTTTTAAAACTTTATATAATTCATAAGCTACTATGCTAATTATAGAAGATTATATTAAAATAAATAAAATTATTAGTCTTATTAAAATGTGAGGTTATTTATACTATTTAAAAAAAATTTAATTTGACATTCTTCTATACTGAATCCTGTTTCTAATGTTGTTTCGACAAAATTGAATTAATTTAGGAAATTCTGTTTAAAAATTTAAAATTTGTACTAACTAATTAGAAAACTCTATTTAAAATTTTGAAATTTGAAATTCTAATACTAATTCATAATTAAGTGACTCCTTAACCGTTTCGATTTTTAAATTTAAATTTTTTTACTTACCACATTTATAAATTTTCTCTTTACTCAATTTACATTGTTTCTCCACAATAGAAGTACTTTCATTTTTTCTCTCTTTTTAAATATTTTTTCAAAATTTACGTAATTTATAAGATTATTAATTTTTGGATTGTATTTAATTTTATTTATTTTTATCGATAAATAATAGGATTGATACTATTTATGACAAAACTAATAAAAATTATTTTTAAATTAACAAATTCCTATATTCCTAATGAATAACGAACGTTTAATTAAAAAATTTTATTTAAAAATTTAAAGTTTGCACTAGCTAATTTGGAAACTCTATTTAAAAATTTAAAATTTGAAATTCTAATACTAATTCCTATATTCTTAATCATGAAATTTCTAATGTCTTCTTCAGATCAAGATGAAGGTGAAATGAAGAGATTTGCTAATTGGATACTTGATGTTGAAAATGGAAATATTGGTTCTGTTGTTGGTGATGAATCAGAAATTGAAATTCCAGATAATCTATTGATTACAACTACTGATGACCCTCTCTCTCATTTGGTAGACTTTACATATCCAAATTTATTGCAAAACATGTCAGACTACAAGTATTTTTAGAGTAGGGCAATTCTTGAACCCATGCTTGAGAGTGTCGAGAAGGTAAACGATTTTGTCTTGACAATCTTTCCAGGGATGGAAAAGGAGTATTTGAGTTCTGACACAACATGTCAAGCTGATGAGAATGAAGATATACAACAAGAGTGGTTCACACCAGAGTTCTTAAATGACATCAAATGTTCGGGACTATCCAATCACAAGTTGACTTTGAAACCATGAGTCGCTGTAATGCTATTGCGAAACATAGACCAGATTTCAGGTTTATGCAATGGGACAAGATTAATAATTAACGAACTTGGCAGCAACGTAATTGGAGCGACAGTAGTGACCGGTAGAAATATTAGAGATAAAGTATACATTCCAAGAATGAACTTGATCCCTTCAGATTCAAGATTGCCATTTAAGTTTCAACAGAGACAATTTCCATTAACAGTATGCTTTGCAATGACTATTAACAAGAGTTAGGGTCAATTATTATCACATGTAGGACTTTACTTGCCAAAATTAGTGTACACCCATGGACAACTTTGTGTGTGTTTGGATTTCAGTTTGTAGACAGGAGTTTGCATAAAATTGATTTTACAAACTTGATTTTGATGAAAAGTAAGTTTGTGTTAAAGTAATTTATGTTTGGTAATCTTTATATTAAAATAGATTATAGTAAAGTAAATATTGTTTGGATTACACTACTCAAAATTACTTTTAAATAAAAAATTACTAAAATAGATTTCAAGTTAAATAAATTTTTTATATTATTCTATCATTTTAATTTAGATATTTAAATAAATATTATTAACTAATTTTATAATAAAATTAATATTTACTTACTAAAATAAAAATAATATATAAAAATTGATAAAATATATTTTTATATCAAAAGTAAAAATAATATATGAAAAATATATCAAAATATACTTTATTAAATTATATTATTTATAATTTTTTTAATACTCTCGGTATTCTTTTATTTAATACTATTTTAAACTATAAATTTCAATTATTCATGACTTTATTCTTAGTTATAATTAGTTTTTTATTTATTTTGTTTTTTTAATGGGATCAATAATTTATATTATAACAAAATTATAATAATAAATTAATATACAAGAATTACACTTACAAATTTTAACAAAGCCAAATAAAAATATTTTTTTTATACAAAATCAAAAGTAAAAATTTAATAAAAAATATAATTATATATTTAAAATATTTGAATACTAAAGGGACTACAAGCAAGGAAGTAAAGGGGTAGAATTGATAAAACAAAATAAATTCAATCCTAACGTGATTATCTAAACGCAGAAACTACAATTTCTAGCTTCTTATGAACGCACGTTAAGAACTGTAAAATCACGTTGGCGTTTAAAGAAAAAAAAAAAAAAGCATCCAAACAAAAAGAGAAAGCGTTCAATGCACTCAAACGTGCTTCTCTTCCTTTTAACGTAAAACCAAACACACCCTTTATGTTGCTTTGTCAAGAGTTAAGAGTTGCAGTGGGTCTCAGAATTTTAATTCTAGACGAAGACGGCAATCCAAAGTCATCAACAACAAATGTCGTGTTTAAAGAAGTTTTTAATAATATTTAGGTAAGAATAATATTATTTTCATTTTAATAGCATGTTATGATTTACACTTTTGTATAAATATTTATTGTAGATATAACTAATTTATCTATAACTATGTTTTCATATTTGAGATGAAATGTGTAACAAAGAGCACACCATCATATGCCAATTGCTTTTCTAATGAAGTTAGTAAGATACTAAATTGTCGATAAATTTTTATTAGCCTTTTGATATAAAATTTAGTGTAAAATTAACATGCTATTATTACAATTATATATATTTTTATTTTTTTATATCTCCCTTCTTATAGTTCAAAAATATTATAAACTTCAAACTCTCCTATTTACTTTTTATTTTGAATAAAAATAAAACAATATATTCAATAAATTTATTATATAATAACAATGATCCTGTTATACTAAACTCAAAAAATTTATGATTATAAATTATTATTTTTAATTTAATATATCAAATTTAAATATAAACCGTAGTATATATAATTATTGGAACATGTGTTTAATCCCAATTCCCGTCTCTATCTCTGCTGAAGGCTGAATTCACTTTCTATTCTTCTTTCCTATTAAACTTCACTTCAATACAATTCACTCAATCAATAATCCATAAAATTCTTCCTCTATTATTTTCCTAATCTTCCACAATTTTATCATTTCCACTGCCACGAATTTCTCCTAGCTTTTACTTTGTATATCAGCATCACACAACGCTGCTAGTTCTCGACAATGAGTGGTGGATCAACTAGCTTGTCTTGTTCCTTTTCTTCCTTCAGCTATGGATGGACCTATGATGTTTTCATCAGTTTCAGGGGCACCGATACTCGCCATGGTTTCACCGGTCATCTCTACAGTGCACTCTCTCACAGGGGAATCCGCACCTTCATAGACGATCAGGACCTTCAAAGAGGGCACGAGATCACACCCTCTCTTCTCAAGGCAATCCAAGAATCCAGGATTGCTATCCTTGTCTTCTCTGCAAACTATGCATCTTCCTCTTTTTGCTTGGATGAACTTGCCACCATCATCAACTGTGTCAAGTCCAAGGGTAGGTTGGTTTTGCCGGTTTTCTATGGCGTGGATCCTAGTGATGTGAGGCATCAGAGAGGGACTTATGGTGAAGCTCTCGCTACGCATGAGGAAAGGTTCAAGGATAATTTGGACATTGTGCATAATTGGAGGAATGCTCTTCATCAAGCTGCTAACTTGTCCGGTTGGCATTTCAAACAAGGGTATGTATTCTGTATTCTCCTCTCCTTTTTTATTTGTCTAATTGTTAAACGGTAAATTATATAGTTTTTTTTTCCAAAGAAAAATGTTATTTTATTAATATAAAACAAAAATGTTCCCATTTATCAACAAGACCGAAAGAGTAAGAGTTTAAAGAAGAGTAAAGTAAGAGTAAAAAAAATTAGCGCATCTATCAGATATGGCTCACGAGTTCATGTACTAAATTGCTGGCTTCTTTCACTATCTCTGGTGCCGGGCTTATTATCTTCTCAAAAGCACACCGATTCTTGCTTTCCAAGTACTCCAACACAGTTATCTATGATAATTTATGTTCATTGTACTAAACTATGTTAACACATTTAAATATAAACTTTAAAAAAGTATAACATTAATTTTTAAAATTTTTCTTTTTTCTTAATCTTTACTCTGTTTTTCCTCGCAAAACCCATACCTTATCTACTAGGCGTATTTAGTAACAACTGTTAAATTAAACTTAGTTGATTGAAAAGTCTTTATAATTATTTCAATATTAAAAATGAACCAACATCTTAAAATTCATGTTGAAATATACACCTTAGTTTCCAATCCTTTTGTGCCTAACTTATCTTTTATAGCAAATTTTAAATATTTAATGATTATTTATTTTTATACTTTTAAAATTAAATATTTATTTTTAATTTTTTTTAGTTAGATAGAGACTTTTAGACACTACAGCAATCACCTTGTTAAATTTAGAATTGTGATTACTGATTATTGAGTATGTTATGTGTCAACATGGTCATGATTTTGTATGGCTTAACACAAGGGTGTCATGTTGATTGTTGAATAGGGATGAATATGAGTACAAGTTTATTGGAAAGATTGTGGAAGTCGTCTCGAGAAATATTAGACGAGGCGTTTTGCCGGTTGCTGATTACCCGGTTGGACTGGAGTCCAAGGTGGTGCAAGTAAATTCCCTTCTGGAGGTTGGATCTAATGATGGAGTCCGTATGATTGGGATCCATGGAATTGGTGGAATAGGTAAGACCACACTTGCTCTAGCTGTATATAACTGCATTGCGGATCATTTTGAAGGTTTGTGTTTTCTTCAAAGGGTGAGAGAAAGTTCAAGTAAACATGGATTGGTACATCTTCAGAATATCCTTCTTTCAGAATTATTAGGTGAGAATAAATTTAAATCAACCAGTGTTCAACAAGGAATTTCAATAATACACCATAGGCTCCAGCGAAAGAAGATACTTCTGATTTTGGATGATGTCGACAGACAGGAGCAATTGCAAGCTCTTGCTGGAAATCCTGACTGGTTTGGTCCTGGCAGCAGAGTCATCATTACGACGCGGGACACACATTTGCTCGCATGTCATGGGGTTGAAAGATCATATGAGTTGGAAGGCTTAAATTATGCAGATGCTGTTGAATTGCTTAGTTGGAAGGCTTTTAAAACCATTGATGTCAGTCCAAGTTATGTGGATGTTTTGAACCATGCAGTGACTTATGCTCATGGACTTCCGTTGGCTTTAGAAGTAATAGGTTCCAACATGTTTGGAAAAAGTATCGGAGAATGGAAATCTGCAATAAATCAATATGAAAGAATTCCTAATAAGAACATCCATGAGATACTTAAAGTAAGTTTTGATGCTTTGGAGGAAGAAGAGCAGAGTGTTTTTCTTGACATTGCTTGTTGCTTTAGAGGATATGCATTAGCAGAAGTTGAAGATATACTTCATGCTCATCATGGTGCCTGTATGAAATATCATATTGGTGTTTTGGTTGAAAAATCTCTCATAAAGATTCAAGAGCTTGGTGAGATCACATTACATGACCTGATAGAGCACATGGGTAAAGAACTTGTCCGACAGGAGTCACCAAAAGTGCTTGGGAAACGTAGCAGGTTATGGTGGCATGAAGATATAGTTCAAGTTTTGGAAGACAATCAAGTGAGTAAGATTGATGTGGATGGTTGTTTTTCATTGTTTCCAATCCTTTATCACTAGTACTAATTCATAGTTGTTTCCTTCCGTTTACAGTTTGTAGGTTTCTTTAAGAAAGTGTGTTGAAGTAGTTCTATATATATTGTGGTTAATTCGTGGTTTTTTGTGTTGAAAGGGAACTAGCGAAATAGAAATCATTCATCTGAATTTTCCCTCAACCGAGGATGAAGAAGAAGAAAAAGTAGAATGGGATGGGAAGGCATTCAAGAAGATGAAAAATCTCAAAACACTCATTATAAAAAATGGTCATTTTTCTGAAGGTCCCACACATTTTCCAAATAGTTTAAGAGTTCTGGAATGGTGGAGATATCCTTCTGAATGCTTACCATCTAATTTTCATCCAAAGAAACTTTCCATATTCAAGTTACCGAATAGTTGCTTCTTATCGCTCTATTTGGCTAGCTTATTGAAGGCAACGGTAATAAACTCATTTCTCTGATTTTGTATGTTGATCAATTCACTTGAGATTATTCATTTGGTTCTTCTTTCTTGATTTTTCTATTCTTTTTCTTGTGCAGAAGTTTGCAACCCTAAAAGTTTTGAATTTCGACAACAATAAATATTTAACACAGCTACCTGATATATCTGGTCTTCCAAATCTACAAAAGTTGTCATTTGAGCATTGTGAGAATTTAATTTCAGTCCACAATTCAGTTGGTTTCCTGAAACAACTTAAAAGTTTGAGTGCTTATCGTTGCGGTAAGCTTACAAGTTTTCCGTGCATCAACTTGCCTTCTCTTGAAGAACTCAGACTTTCAGGGTGCTCAAGTCTTGAGAATTTTCCTGAAATACTAGAAAAAATGGAAAAGATAACAGGACTTCATTTGGAGCACACTGGAATAAAAGCTTTGCCACTTTCGTTTCAGAAGTTTTCTCGGCTGCAGCAGTTGACTTTGAATGAAAATAAATATTGTAAGATACCAAGTGCCATTGTCATGATGCCTGAACTGGTTATGATTACAGTCACACCACTTGAGAACGAGCGGCTATCGATAGAGGGTGAAGAAACAGTGAGCTCAATGGTGTCTTCAAATGTAGAATATCTAAGTATCTCACGCTGCAATCTGTCAGATGATTTTTTCCCTCTAGGTCTTGCATGGTTTGCTAATGTGAAAGAACTAGACCTACGAGGCAATGATTTCACATTTCTTCCTGAATGCATCAAAGAATGTCACTTTCTGAGGAAGCTTAGTGTGGACTATTGCCCAAATCTTAAGGAAATTAGAGGGATTCCACCAAATTTGGAACATTTCTCAGCAATAGGCTGCAAATCCTGGACTTCCTCATGCACGAGCATGTTAACGAATCAGGTTGCTTTTCTTTTCTTATTTGGTGAAAACTCGCGTGCTACTGCCTTCATGTGAAGTTGATGACTGAGAATCGTTAGATGATTTGACATATTTGACAAATTGTCATATAATAATTTTCAACTATCAACTTCAACTGTACGTGGGTTTTTACCTTCTTATTTTATTTTAGATTTTAGCTGGGATCATTGATATTCAGATTGTCCCTGAGTATATTTATGCTTCTAAATTTGTGAATTATGACTAATAGGAACTGCATGAAGCCGGAAACACGAGGTTTGCTTTGCCCGGGTCAAGAATTCCAGCATGGTTTGAGCACCACAGCAAAGGAGCATCAATTTCTTTCTGGTTTCGCAACAAGTTCCCTGCCATAGCTCTCTTTCTTGCAATTGGCCTGACGGATAAGAACACAGTTTTCGTAAGCCCCGACATTACCATAAATGGCAAGAAAGGTTTTCCTGAATTCTGGACTGAAATGGAACAGATATTTCTCTTTGATCTACAGATGATACAATGTGACTTGGGTGAGACACTTTCAGAAAACGAATGGAATCATGCAGAGATTTCGTGCACCGCTAGTGATCATTTTCTTTTTATAGGAGAAAAGTTCCCAGTCGAGCCGTTTGCAAAAGAAATCGGAATCCATGTATTCAGGCAAAAAAGTACCGTGGAGGATATTCGATTCACCGATCCTTATAAAAGAAGAAAATTAGATGAAGGTCTCTGTAGTTCAGATCCATGAGTAATGTTGATTAAAAATGGCAGAAAATGAATGCAATAATTCTCTTTAGTTGAGCCAGCATTATTATGATACCATTTAAATATTATCAACTAAGATTAACTTACATTCACTTCCCTTTTAAAAAATTTCACACCTATATTCAGTTATATTATATATAGTATGTACTATGTAATATATTATAAACAAAAATATTTAACTCTTTTTTATTACAAACGCAAATAATAACTACTGAACCATTAATTATTCACTAAGATAACATTAATTCTTGTTTTCTGCCGAAGGATTCTATGAGATGATAACAGGAAACATTTTTATCTTGTAAATATATTAATTAAAGGAAAATACCATTTTTACCCTCAGAGAAAGAAACGTTTGTAAAACAAGAAATATTCAGACCCCACCAAATGTATGTAGGGTTTAAGCATCCTTGCAGAATGAAGAGTTTAGTTTGCAGAGTGACTGAGGAGTGAGGACTCTTAAGTCTTAACTGAAACCAACACACACTCAGACTCCATTCTAATGGCTTATGGCCCTTTCTCTGTTTTACTAACCAGACGCCTCTTAAACCCTAAACCCTCTTCTTTTTCACTCTCTCATCTTCTCACTTTCACAAAATCATTTTCAACCTCCCAAGATCCTAACCCTAAACCCTCTACTCTCTCCGCCCGCCTCAGCTTCGTCTTCGACCAAATCGACGCCATCGAAAAAGAGCGTTCCGAAAAGAACCAAGCGCTGCAACGCATTCGAGCCTGGCGCCAATCCAAGAACCCTCAATCCCCTCTAAACGACGCCGTTCCTCCCAGCTCAGAATCAGCTAAGGATGAAAAGCCTAATTCCGCGGATGCAGCTGCGGCCGAGCCGGCGGTGGCGGCGACGAATCTGGAGGAGGTGAAGAAGGAGGTAGAATTGGTGCACCCTTGGCCCGAATGGATCCAATTGATGGAGAGCTTGGTGCACCAGAACTACTTCGATCACAGGAGGAAGGACGAGGATAAAATGGTCCAAGATGTAGGGTTCGATGCCCCGGGCGATGTTGCTGACGATTCGGATATTGATTTCACTAAGGATTTCAAAAGCGTTCATGACGCTTGCCTCAATTTTGGGAAAGACCGGTTCGACATCTTGAGGTTTGTTTGTGCTTGTCTGTGAAGTTGGCTTTTTGGGTAATTAAATTGACTTTGAAGTGACAATTTTCAAGAATGTTGGGTGTTGTTTAGCACAATTTATATGTAGTAGTTAATAGTGCTCTGTTTTGTTAAATAATATACTAGTACTGGGGTGTTGTTGGTTCTGAATCACAATTGCTGAACCAAGTGATTGATTTCAGGTCCTTGTCAAGGCAAGATATTCAGGTTTTGGTTGGTTTTGGTTGCCCCAATGTGGACAAGAAGGTGGTTTTCTCTGCAAAACTTCTAAGGAAGCATGCTCACCTTGATGAAGGAGATGTGAGTATGATTATTCTAATTTGTTGCCATCTAAATGGATACAAATTGTATATATTCATGATTTATGATTATGATAAATTCATTCATATCAGGTCTGTAGTTCCTGCAGTTTGAGAAACAACTGTGATAGAGCATATCTGCTAACAAACAAAGAGGATGATGCACGGACTCTTGATGTCATGCGGATCCTACTGTCTTTCGGTTTTGATCCTGTAAATGGACCAGTCACAAATAAGTCACTTCTAAAGCAGAAGTCTGTCAAAACTGTGGTTCGGAAATTGCTTCATGAGGTTGTTAAGTTGAGCTCCGTTCCTATTGATCCAAATCTCCCTCCTCCAGTAATTAGAAAGCCTCCTCCAAAAGTGAAACAACCTCCTCCTCCTCCAAAGAAACGTGTTGGAAGGGATGACGTTGAGATGAAAAAGGGGGATTGGCTATGTCCTAAGTAAGTTATCTTAATCTTTGTAATTTTCTTGCAATAGTGAACACTTAGTTTACCACCTAAGAAGTTTCAAGGTAATTGTCCGTTTGAAATATTCTTATGTTTTCCTTATGCTTGGTATACTCCCCAACTCCCTGTGAACCATATGAACTCCATTTTTTGGGCATGCCACTGATTTGCATCATAGTAGATTTGTAGTATATGCAGACAGAATTCTTAAAGCTGATCGGTTATATAGTTTACTTCCGCTTCTCGTTTTGATAATTGAAGATATATAATCTATTAGAGTTTGACTAGGAATCAATTGGATGTGATTATGTGGAATAACATGAAGCATACAAAGGTTATTTTTTTTCTGTTGTAAATGTTGACTGAAGTTGTTGGACGCTTCTCAGGTGCGATTTCATGAATTTTGCAAAGAATACTATATGCTTACAGTGTGATGCCAAGCGGCCAAAGAGACAGTTATTACCAGGAGAATGGGAATGTCCTCAGTAAGTTTGAGCCTGCCTCTCTCTCTCTCTCTCTCACACACACACACACACACACACAAGGGGCGACCATATTGATGGTGTTGGAAAGATTGACTGCATAGAAACCCAGCAGATTGTATCTCTTTTGACATTTTATTTATAGCTTGTGTAATTTTTCTTAACAAAAATCATGCGAGGCCTATATGTCCTATGTAGCATATATTGTTAAAATAGAGTTTGGCTTTTCTTTTCTCTGGCAGGTGCAACTTCTTAAATTACAGAAGAAACGTGGTATGTTTTCATTGTGAGTGCAAACGGCCACATGATGAATTTATGGAGAGTCAAATGCAAGATACCAAGCTCAGTTCCAAGCCAAGGTTCAATAAGGTCAGCCGGCCAGAGGTTTCCAATGCTTGGAATTTTGATTTTGATGACAACGAATCAGATGGTGCAGATGTTGCTGCTTTTGAGTATGCAGATGCTAAAGCTATAGATGAAGATTTCCCTTCAGATAATCTTGCTCGACAAGGAAATTATAGAGGGTGGGAAGGTGATTTCGGAAAAAACAACAGAGTGCAGGGGTCTCATGATGAAGAATATGCTAATCCTGGAGCTCTTAAACCCGGAGTAGGGTTTGATGATTTTGAGGATGAAGATGACGATGATATAGATAGCTATGAGCTAGAATCCAAAACTCATAGTAGTAGTACAAGAGTGCAACCATCTAGAAATCACTTTTCTGAAGTCGAAGGCTCATCGGATTTAGATGATGTTGAAGACACATATGATAAGAAGCATGCACGTAACAGAACAGGTTCCAAAAGAAATATGAGATCGAGAGATCCATTCTCTGGTTCTGAGGATGATGAACTTGATTTGGATACAGAACAACGGGCCATTCATTCCAATTTTAAATCTAGCCATGCTTATAGTGCCAACCAGAAAAGAAAGGGCAGAGGTCCAACTAAGAAATTAAGCTTTGGTTCTGATTCTGATGAAGATGATGTTGGTGCTGGTGGTTTATTCTCTGATGACGATGATGACTTAAATGATGTGTATTCATCAAGAAAAAATAAAGGGAATAAACATGATTCATCCAGACCAAATAAAGGAACTAGGCCTGATTCTGGGAAAAGGAGCTTTACTGAATACAGGAAGTCTGGATCTACTGGCGGTCGCAGTCAAAATAAGTTCCGGGATGATTATGGTGGGTCGTCCCAACATTCTTATAGGAATGGTAGAGGCTCACAGGGAAATGACCGTAGTTGGAAAAAATTTGAAGATTTTGATAAATCTACTTCCTACGGAAATGGTAGAGGGAAGTCGTTTGGTAATGGTAGAGGGTCTCAAGGTAGTGACCGAAATTCACGGAGGTTTGAAGATAGAGGGTCTCGAGGTAGTGACCGAAATTCACGGAGGTTTGAAGACAGGGGACGTAGCGCAGGACAGTTCAATAAATATGGTATGGATGAGAAGGATTTTGGCGAATTTAAAAATAGTAGGCGTGTGATTGAAAGATAGCACCGGTAGCTTCAGGAACAAAATTTTTGGACTGGGTTCATTGTTGCACATAACTGCTGCCGATCACAAGGGTTAATCTTTGTAAAAGCATGAATAAATTCATGAGATCATTTCATGTTAAAATTTCATGGAAACTATCGGAAACCACAACTTTGGGAAAACAACTCCATTCAACGTATCTTGACCTACTCATTGAACATTGTTTAGTTTGTGAGTTGCCTATCGAAGTGTCTCAATGGCAGCCAAATTATCTCTGCGTGACTCCGAATTGCTGTTTGTCAGCCAAGTTAATCTGCTATGCACCTCAATTCCACCGCACCCTTGTTATGGCAGCCTGAAATTTTCTTTCATGTCGTGCACTCGTGCTACAGCTACCTCCATACATCTTTGGGAGCTTTGTATTTTGGCCGGGACATCCTTGGAAGTTTCAAATGTTATACCCTTCATGTAATAAAATCATGTTACTTCACTGGTTCGAGTATAGCGTGACAAAATTTAAAAAACTTAAGTATATTTTAATATAATTTTCACAGCATTCTTTCTTTCTTGGTAGGATTTAGATTTTGGGCCAAGGATTTGATGGACTGGTTCTAAGAGAGGGGAACCAATACCCTCTCCAAAAGTCATTATAAAACTTGCCTAATGTTTTGTTTCAAGAAATTATATTAAAACAGTACTTTATTCTTTTGTTTATCTTTTGTTTTTCAATTTTAAAATTACCTTTCTATAATGCAATGCTGGATTTGTTTTAAATAAGTATTTTAAATATTTTATTTACGAAAATAGGTAAGTTGAATATAATTTACCTTTTTTGTCATATTACTTATTTTGTTTACCGTATAAACGATTTGAGATAAAACACATACCCTTATGAACGTAGACACAGAGCATATAAATCAGATATGTTGATAATCAAATCGTTTGTTCTGTAAATGAGATATGTTTAAATGAGGCTTATATATAATTCGTTTACAGTGTTGAAATATTTGATTGGTTTTATTCTAATATGTATGATTAGAATAGTTGTTGTATTAGGAACATAATTTTAATTAGGGTTAAGTATGATTTTGGTCTCTAATGTAGGGGCTGAAATTTTTTTTCGTCCCTCGCCTTTTTTTTGCTCCAAAATGGTCCCCAAAGTTTCAATTTGTTTTAAAACGTCCTTCGAACCAAAATGTCCCTATCCCTTCTTCCCCAAATTTATGCAAACCACCACCACCACCACCACCACCACCACCCCCAAATTTTTGTGTGTGTGTGGATGTTGAACCAAAGACCTCTCACTAAATACAAAAGATTCTTGACCACTAAAAAAATCATTAATTAATAATTTAATATTTTTTTATATAAAAGTCAGTTCTATTTTGAATTAACATCAAATTATATAATAATAGTGTATCTTTTCTGTAACTCGCAGATACACCACCACCACCACCACCACCACCACAACAAAATCAGAACAACAACCACCACCCCATCCACTGCCACTCCATCACCAGCATCCATCACACCAACCAAAACATCAGAAAATCAACATCATCATCTGTCATCCTCATCAAAAGCCAGAACTCAGAAAATCCAAAAAAATCAAACAATAATACTCAGAATCAGAAAATCATCATCATCATCAAGAACCCAGAATCAGCAAGAAGCGGCGGGCGGCGGACAACGGCTCGGCGGTGGTGTCGGCGGGAAGAAAAAGAAGAAACGGGCGGCGGTGCAGTGGCGGAAAGAAGAAGAAGAAGCGGCGGTGCGGCGGCGGTACGGCGGCATGGCGTCTCTCCCTCTTCCCCCCCTCCCCCCTCCCCCCTCCCCTTTCTTTCTTTCTTTCTTTCTCGGCCCCTACCCCCCTTTTCTTTCTTTCTCTCTCGCCCCCCCTCCCACCCCGCTTCTGTATCCCCATTTCTTTCTTTTTTTTCTTTTTTTTTATTTATTTTATATTTATTTTATTTTATAATTTATTTAATAAAGGGTAATTTGGTAATAAAAAAATATAATTGGTAAAAAGGACGATTTTAAAACAAACTGAAACATTGGGGACCATTTTTGAGCGAAAAAAAGGCGAGGGACGAAATAAATTTTCAGCCCCTACGTTGGGGATCAAAATCATACTTAACCCTTTTAATTAAGTGCTAGTTTAATTTTTGTTAGTTATTGATATTTATTTTTAGGGCAAAACACTAAGATAAACCAAGGAGAAGCAAATTTTACGCAAATCAGCCAAATGGAAAACTGATTCAGGAATCCACCATTGCACAAAATCATGTAGTTCGAATCAGGTTACATCGAACTAGGTTTGAAAGTAATTTGAAACAAGGTGGTTCGAATTACTTTAGCACGTGAACATTGCATAATTCGAATTGCATGGATTCGAATTACAATTGCATAAATCGAACCAAGCTGATTCGAATTAGCTTGTGAAACGAGAAAGTGCATAATTCGAACCTAACTGATTCGAATTACTCTTTTTTGCCACTAGTAGTAATTCGAATTGACCTGTTTCGAATTACAATAGATTTGGCTATAAAAGGAGTTCGAATCCACTCCCATTCGAACCACTTCCTCACTCTCAGACCCCACCAAATCTCAGAGAAAACGACCCAGATTCGCTCCGACAAAGGATCGAGCAGAATATTTAGCTGATGGGGGACAATCCAGGTAGACTATATCGGTGATGGAGTGGCTCATATTGCCGGGGTCATCAACGACGAGGTTAGTAGTTAATTTTTTTTGCTAATGGTTTATTTTGTGGTTCTGCATGTGGTTTCTGTTGGCAGTATTGCATGTGGTTTATTGAAGTGGTTTTATTGGCGGTTTTGTTGGCAGTTTATATTAGTGGTTTACGTTAGTTTTGCATGTGGTATTGTTAGTGGTTTTTGTTTAGTGGATTTGCATGTGGGATTGTTAGTGGCTTTGGATGTGGTTTATGTAAGTGGTTTACGTTAGCGGTTTTTGTTAGTGATTTTTGTTAGTGGTATTGCGTGCGGTTGATTTTAGTGGTTTTGTATGCAGTGTTGTTGATGGTTTATGTTAGCGGTTTATGTTGGTGGTCTTGGAAGTGGTTTATTTAGTGGTTTTGTATGCGGTTTATGTTAGTGGTTTCGCATGTGATTTTTGTAAGTAGATTTGCACGTGGTTTATGTATGCGGTTTATGTTAGCGGTTTATGCATGCGGTTTTGCTAGTGGTTTATTATATTGCTTTTGTATGTGGTTTTTGTTAGTGGTTTCCATAAGTGGTTTATGTTGTTAGTTGTTTTTGTTAGTGGTTTTGTAAGTGGTTCTAATTATGCGGTCCATGTAATGCGCAGCCCCAGCGTTGCATCTCGAGCATGCGGCGGCAGCAAGGCATGCGACTTGATGAGATATACATTCCGTACTTGCAGATGGCCGGATTATACCATCTTGCGAGACTGGACGATAGATGGTTTCGATTAGATGAGCCCCTTGTCAGTGCCTTAGTCGAGCAGTGGCGTCCGGAAACGCACACCTTCCACATGTCGTTCGGAGAGTGCACGATCACACTTCAAGACGTGGCGTACCAGTTGGGGTTGCCTGACAGATTTTCAGATATACATCCAGGGTGGCCGTCCAGCTTGGGTGTGGTTCCAGGAGTTGCTTGGAGTGATTCCTCCTCCGAGCCAAGTTCAGAAATTCGCAGTAAACTGCACCTGGTTCCAGGAGACTTTTGGAGAGTTCCCCGCGAGAGCTGATGAGGAGACTATGCGGCGCTTTGCTCGTACCTATATCATGATGTTGTTGGGCACTCAGCTGTTTGCCGACAAGTCCAGCAACCGTATTCACATCAGATGGCTACCCTACGTGGCTAGGCTTGAAGAGATGGGTGGCTACAGCTGGGGGTCTGCAACACTAGCATGGTTGTACCGGTGCATGTGCCGAGTGGCCAACAAACATGTGGTGAAGTTAGCGGCCCATTACAGTTACTTCAGTCTTGGATCTTTTGGCGCTTTCCTAGGTTTAGGCCTGCTGGGTTTGATACGTGCAGCTGGCCGTTGGCCTTGAGGTACCATTCTCGGACTTCTCTATTTCAAGTTAAATTAATTAATTCCATGTACGCTTGTAATGTTATACAATTCTGTCACACTTTTAATTAGCTATAACACCGATGTGAGATGCAAGTGGTCAGGTTACAACCCTTCCGGTAGCGAGAAGGGACCTAGAGTTCAGATGTGGAGGCTGAGGATAGACATATTACAAGCCAGGGATGTGAGTATACTAACTGCCAATGTTTATTTAATTAATTAAGCTTTATGACTTTGGATCATGAATTGGCCTGACAATGTTGAAATCTTTTTGCAGTTCATCTGGATGCCATATAGCTCCCCCAACGTACTACAGGTTGTGCATCCGGAGGTGTTGGAGCCTCGTCATATGGCGTTATGGCGGTCTGTGACGCCACTGATATATTTTGCCTTGATAGAGTGGCATCAGATAGATAGGGTTTTACCGCAGTTCGGCGGAGTCCAGCCCCGTCCCCAGCCCGCCTTGAACATCGACTTTCTGATGTCGAAGGACGGGAGAGGAGGTGATCGTTAGTTCCCGTACAGTTTGCAGTTCTGGCATCTTCATTAGGAGAGCCGTGCGGACCACGTTCTCCGGTTCGATGTTGTCGCAGACCCTGGACCCTCACATGACTTATTAGAGTGGTGGAGTCAGCATGGAAAGAGGTTCTTGTCACCAGAGATGTACCTGGGGGATCCGAGAGCCGTTCCTATTCCTATGGAGGCGACGCATAGGGGTGCTGGGTGAGTTCCTGATATGGATCGTGTTGACGACGTGCCGGATAGGCGTCGAGTTGAGAGGAGAGCTCGTGTGGGGACACGACAGAGCCAGCGTGAGTGGAGGTGGCTGGACCAGGCTATGGACGACGGTGACGCGGACGGTAGACGTGGTGGTAGACGTGGTGGTAGACGAGGAGGGCGTGGATCACATGATAATCCAAACTCCTGTGGTCGCTGGAGATGGAATTCGCAAGACACGTATGCGGTCCATTGTACTGTTTGACCTCCCAAATGCCCTTGCGCTGCCGGAGACTCAGCCGAATCAACCATGTGCACCCATTCCCAAACTCAGAACACTTGCCCACATACCGTCGATAGTCAGACTCCACTACCTTGTACTGTACCCCTCGTCGGATGCTGTAAGTCTTGACACTTAACACGGCCTCATCTTTATCCTGAAATTGCTGACCAACCTGAAACTCTGTCAGACCTGCAGACCCTTTCGCATCTCTAGCGCCAAATCCAGCAGCCTCCCTAGGAACCCCCTCCTGCCTCCTGGCATCCAAGTCCAAAGATGAAAAATGTGGAGGGTACTGCTGTGTGCCAGAGCTAGAACCACCTCCTGCCCCTGCAGGCTCACTCGCTCCAATATCATCGCCACTGTCATCAGCAATCATATCCGGCTCCACATCATCGTCCTCTGGATCATCCAACAATCCATCTCCAACCCCAGCCGGTGCAGCACACTGTAAAGAGGTCGGCACAAAATCCCCTATTACAACCTCGCCACCTACACTGCCGTTGAGATCAACAGCGAACGAAGGGGAGGCGACAGGCTGGATGGGTGGCTCGTACACAGGGACGGACGAAGAAGCAACGGCAGGTCTGGAGCTAGAACCGGCTACCGTGCCTAAAGTGGGGGTATCCCGGTTCGAATCCCCCGAGATGGATACCACATCAACCAACTTTGCCAATAGCTCTGGTGTCCTCACTTCGGAAAACTGCCGGCGACAATAAAACATGACCTGCAAGTCCTCATCACTCCCGATTGTGAAACAATCATACTTCACGGTTTCTTGGAGCACCGTGATTGAAATGCGATAGAAAAACTTCTTAACCCGTTTCCCACCTTCCAGACCAAGTCTCAGCACTACATAGTTAACAAGGTCATCATACCTCGTCGTAGGCCTCACGAAAATACTGAGAGGATCCTTATCAGTGAACTTCACACCGAAACGTGTTTTCCTCTTAATCGATCCTCTGTGGTGAACCAACACTACAAAACTCTCCTCACTAGCCATTATCCCCCTCTAATGAGAGCAACTCACGTTCAAACCATATATATACACCTCTGCTCCCTTATAATTCGAACCAGCCTGGTTCGAACTATACTTTGTGTAATTCGAATTAACCCACTTCGAATTACATGGAATTGCATCATTGGAAGTAGTTCAAATCAACCTGATTCGAATTACATGTTATTGTGTAATTCAAATCAGCTGAATTTGAATTATGTTGCTTTGTGTGTCAGTGAGTAATTCGAATTTATTTGATTCGAATTATATGCACTCTAAGTTCGAAGCAGGTAGGTTCGAACTACATGTAAACGTGGTTTGGTTGATTGATGAATCAGATTTTGCTTTGGCTGATTTGTGTAAAATTGTTCTCCCCTTGACTTATTTATGTTTTTTGCCCTTATTTTTAGGAATTTGTTTTTACTGAATATTAGGATTTTTTTTAAAGGAGTATTTTAAAAAGAGAAAGTCTAAGGACCAACACTTTTATTAAAATTTGGCCAGCACTTAATCATAAAAAAAGGTGAGTAATTTCACACCTCCCACCATTAAAAACACTAGTGATAGCTAATTGATGGCTACAAATCACAAAACCTGCTGGCCCCTAGCACTCTTCTTTTAAAAATTTTATTTAGAAAATAAATGATAATGGATTTACTACATTTGAAATAATTCTTTAATAAATTTTACTTTAATATGTATGCTAGAGTAAACTTTAAGAATTAAATTTGGGTGAACTTTATTTTGTAGTTTAGTATTATACTTCTTTTTACTTATTTTTAGGAATTAAATTTACTATTAATAAACTTTAAAACTTTAGGAATTAAATTTGGTATTAAACTTTATAAATGTCATTTTAATGTAGATGTTATTGTTAATATTATTATAATGTAAATTTATTATATAAAAAATTTTATTTTTTAAATATCATTAATTAATTTATTTTTATTTTAACAAATGCCTCGCCTCCTACTTCCTAGGCGAGTTAGCCATACCCTTGTACCATCGGACGCCATTCTCTCTTACTTAAGGAGGTTGACTTTGGCGACACAGTGCAGCTCAAAGATTTTGTATTTGACAACACTCTGATTTCTGTATTTGTGGAGCGTTGGCGTCCGGAGACCCACACTTTCCACCTGCCTTAGGGTGAGTGACCATCAACTTGCAAGATGTGACGTACCACCTTAGGTTATGCACCAATGGAGAGGCAGTGGGTGATTGCTTGAGGGAGTTTCAGACATGGTACCAACACTCCACGTGGGATTGGGTAGAGGAGCTTCTCGATGCTAGGTCTCCTCATACTCAGCAGGAGGAGCAAAAGGAGTCGTTTTCGATCAAATTGACATGATTTAGGGAGAGAGTGCAGCATATTCTAGTTGAGACAAATCCGGCCATTTTTCGTTAGTACACGAGATGTTACATCCTCTATTGATAGGGGTTACCTGATGATAGATAAGCCGAACAATCAGGTAGACATTGGGTGCCTTCTCTTGTTGGCTGACTTTGATCAGTGTCGCAGTTTATCTTGGGAATCCACTATGCTTGCATGGACATATCACTCGTTATGCTCTGCAACACATCGATCCACGACAGACATTGCAAGATGCATGCCGCTACTGATGTCATGGATATACCATCATTTTCCGGCATGTTGCCATCTGACAAGCAGACATTGACCTTTCCGTTGGCCATGAGGTATACATTTATTAGCTTCTCGTGTCTTCTTTCTTAATAGTTAATATTATTTTCGCATAGAGTCATATATAACTTGTTATTGTTGCACATGGCGGTAGGTTGATAAGTATGGCCCAACAGAGTAGAGACCACTTTGAGGGAAGACTCCTTCGCTAGCGTCTTTGATTGGATTAGTTGACGCTCGATGAGGTTAGAAAGTTTTCTTTTATTTCATAGTAAATGAATAAAGTTATTTGTATAATGTTGTTTCATGATTAAAATTTTTTTGAACATTTTATAGTTCCGATGGACGTCATATGATGACTCAGATTTGAAGACCATGACACCAGACTGGCTGAAAGATGACAGGGAGATCCAGACAAAGATGGCATTGGTTCCCATGATTTGCTTCAATTATATTGAGGAATTCTAACACTTGCAGGTTCTTATATAGCTTATTTGAATTTGTCGTACTCTATCTCATTTACAATTAAACGATTTGATTATGGTCGTATCATATTTACACGGTATGATTATAAAGTGTTCATAACACACAGCGGAAGTAATAAAGTAATCTTATTGATCTATTTTGTACTTAAAATTTTATCGAAATAACATAGGTTAGATGCCAATATTTGAGTACGCTAGTGAATAAGACTTTCTCCTTCGATTGTATGAAGACATTATGTATTTACACCGAGACTGATCCTTGTTGTCAACTCCTTAACCAATGGATTTAATTGAGAAACCTCTTGTAACTCCTTATACCAGAAATTCTTCACCAAGAATTAGACTATTTTGTGTATGTGGAGGTAAAGGAACAATTGTTGTGTTTTCTTTACCATATACATATGTATAATATGAGATTGATAGCTGAATTGAAACACTTAGTATCTTATCCATATTTAAAATTCATCATAGAATAAATAATTAATTATTTAATATTCTCAATTATCATATTATTATATTATTATATTCATAGTGCTAGCAAAGAATATAATAATATTTTATTTAAATTAATATAATTATTTATTTGATTAAATTAAAATATTAATTAAATAATTCTTTATCAAGGATTAGAACACTCATTACTGTGTGACCTCATAGGTTCAATACTAAGTGGGTAGTAAATAAGTCATATTAAATTTATTAATCAAGGTTGGCATCTAGCAACACTTCTTAACGACCCGATAGTGTGAACTAATAATATTTTGGGTTAAGCACAATTTTATTCCCTAAGGTATGGGCAAAAAATTTTATTCATCCCCAACATTTTTTTGCATACAAAATTGTTCCTAAAGTTCATCTTGGTTTTAAAATCGCCCTTTTGGAAAAAAATACCCTTCTTCTCCAATTTATCTCAATCCCTCATCTTTCTCTTTCACTACAATGAAAGGAGAACAGAGAGGCAGAGATGCTGGCGGCAACGACACGGGTGGGAATACACGCTGGAAGCAGCGACCTGGGCTGGAAGAGACGCATGCGAAGCGTAGGAGGGCAGAGACGTAGACAGCAGCGACGTGGGCGAGAAAAGATGCATACGATAGTGATGCGAGCGGGCAAAGACGCAGGCGGCAACAACTCGGGCATGCACAGATGCAGGCGGCAGTGATGCGGATAGGCACAAATGCTCGCGGTGGTCTAAGTCATCCTCTTCTCATTGCAGTGGTCGCCCCCCATTCGTGCTCCCTCAAGCTCTATTCTTCAGTCTCTTGTCGCATAATTTTCTTAGTATCTGGCGATGATTTTTTATGTTCTTTGTTGCTGATTTTTCTTCTTCAGTCTCTGTTAGTTTTTCATTCTTGTTGTCGCTGATTCTCTTCGTTCATCTCTCTCTCTTTCTAGTTTGGTCTCTAAGAAATTGTAAAATTTGTGTGAGAAACCGGTGTTGCTGATTCTTGAATTCTTGGAGTATATGTGGAAATTGGTGTTGCTGCGTATGAGAACTTGGTAATCCTTCTTCAATAATGGTGGATCTGAGAGAGTGGAAGTCAGTATGTGTAAATTGGAGAAGGATAATTTTGTCCAAAAATTAGAGAAAAGACGATTTTAAAATCAAGATGAACCTTATAGATGATTTTGTAAGTAAAAAAAGGTTGGGGACGAATAAAATTTTTGGCATAAATCTTAGGGACCAAAATCATACTTAACCCTAATATTTTTACTAAGAACCCAAGAAGAACAAAAAAATATAATTCTTTCTATCTTTTCAACTCTTGGCTAACTTTTAGAGTACAGTTTGATTGTCAAATTCTAACTTAGCTTGTTACCATTATTATAATGAATTATGAATGACCTAAGAAACTCATTCTTTATTCATTCAAACTCCGTGACCAAGGCATTGTTTAATTCATTCATTATAATCGTAGAGCTCAAACTCATCATCAAAGTTGATGGATTTTATATTGACTAATCATTAATTCTACAAGTATTTAAATCATACCCAATATCTATTCAATTGGCACAGTAGAGTATTAGGTGTTCGAAATCAAAGTATAATAAATATATTGTCAATTACTATGATAGTCACAAGTCAAAGAAAAATTCTAATATTATGAATCGCTAATGTCCTAATATTTTCGGCATAAACTTTAGGGACTAATATTGTACTTAACCCTAATATTTTTACTAAAAACCCAAGAAGAACAAAAAAATATAATTTCTTCCGTCTTTTCAGCTCTTGGCTAACTTTTAGAGTACGATATGATTGTCAAATTCTAACTTAGCTTGTTACCATTATTATAATGAATTATGAATGACCTAAGAAACTCATTTCTTTATTCATTCAAACTCCTGTAATTCATTCATTATAATCGTAGAACTTGAACTCATAATCAAAGTTGATGGATTTTATATTGACTAATTATTAATTCTACAAGTATTTAAATCCTACCTAATAATTCAATTAGCACAGTAGGATATTAGGTATCTGAAATCAAAGTATAATAAATATATTGTCATTTACTATGATAGTCACAAGTCATAATATATATATAAATTAAAAGTATTCAAAAACGTTTATCTCGTTATTAAGATCTCTATTATAATTATTCGTTTCTAATTTTAATTAAGGATACTATCATAAATTATGAAAGCTTATTCTTATAAAAAGAAATAATAATAATGATAATTTATGATAGTATTTTATTAGACATATATATTTATCTCCAATATACACTGTGTCCTTTTTTTTTACATGTATCAAGATATGTTTAGCATGTAATTTCCTACGTATCACGAGTGCACTTGTCTTACGTGTTTAAATTGTATATTTTATCTTGTTTATAATATAAATGAGATATATTCACAATCAAGTTATTTACACTATAAACGAGATAAGTAATATAACAAAAAAAATAAGTTGTATTCGAATTATCTGTATCTGTAAATAAAATATTTATTTAAAAAAAGGGGTAAAGTACTAAATTGGTCTCCTACGTTTGGGCGTAATCCTGTTTTAGTCCTTAAGGTTTAAAGTGTTCTATTTGAATCTCAAAAAAGTTTCATTTAGCTTTAATGCAGTCCTACCGTAAGGTCAAAGTTAAATAATTAACGAAATATCCTACATGTCAACAATACAAGAACAAAGTTGATAATCTGGAGAACAAGTACAAGCTCCAAAGGTACAAAATTAACTGTGGATGCATCAATACATTTATTTATCATTCTTCTTATAATTTAAATGAAATATTTTCTATATAGATAAAGAGAACGATAAATAAATGTATTAATATATTCACGGTTGATTTTGTGTCTTTGGAGCTTGTACTTATTCTCTAAATTATCGACCTTGTTCTTGTATTGCTGTTATGTAGGACATTCCGTTAATTATTTAACTTTGATCTCACAGTGGGAGTACATTAAAACTAAATGAAACTTTTTTGGATTCAAATAGGACACTTTAAACCATAAAGACCAAAATAGAATTGCGCCCAAATGTAGGGGACCAATTTAGTACTTTACCCTTAAAAAAATTATATAATTCCTTGGTAGTTTCTTAATGTAAATATTATATGTCGATATGAAATTTATTTGGATGAGATTTTACAAAAATATTTTTTTTCAAGTGATCTTTTTTTTAAAAAAAAAATATAAGTAATTTTATGTTTGAATATCTTATATAAAATTTTTTTGTTTGATCATTATGTTTGGATATAATAATATAAAAATATTTTTTATTACATTAAAAATAATTTTTTAAATAAAATTTATATATATATATATATATATATATATATTATAATTTTAAAAAAATATAATTTTTTAATAATTTTATTTTTATTACTAAAATTTTATCAAATATACTAAAAAGAATTAATAATTTAATAACACTCAAACAAGATAATAATTTTTAGCCTTTTAACATTCTTTGGATGTGTATATAATGTGTAAGTTTCAATTATGATTATGTTTTTTACTGTTAGCTTTTATCTTTTGGTCTTTTTTATTAAAAGCTTTTGCCACTATTTTTTGTGTAGCACCAGGATAATATGTGGAATTTTTTCTTAAACGAATGGTAAATAATTATTTTCAAAAATAAATTAAAACTATTAAATGTATCAAAATTAACTTTTTTTGGGAATAAGAAGTGATTCGATTATAGCCAAAATCGTGTGAATTTAATCCGATTATGTTTTTTATGCATTTGTGAAGTATTTATATTAGTTTTTAATAGTAAAATTTATTAAAAATTCTGTGTTTACAAAAAAAAAATTTAATTATTATATATTTGTGTATAATTAATAAATTATACTAACAATTAATTAGATAAATTAAACTAATTTTTGGTAATTTTAGTTTGTTAATCATGAAAATTTAATCATATTCATATTATATGTATATAAAAAATTAATTATTTGTATAAAATATATTAAAATATAAAATATACATTAAAAATATGTGAAACAATATATATATATATATATATATATATATATATATATATAAACAAATATATAATTGTTGATTTTTTACGTACATAATAATTTTCATAAAAGTTTTACTATTTAAAACTAATATAGATACAACACAAATGTCTATAAAAAAAATTATAATCAATTTGTGGTCGATATGATTTTTTTACAATCTCAAAATAAAAGTCTATTTTAGTATTTAATGTTGTTTAATTTTGCCTTTAGAAATAATTTTTTTTGATTTATTAAGAAAAATACTTTATTATAGATGTTAGGATTTCTAATTTGTGCAAAAGTCACAGCACGATATTGAGTTTTTTTTTTTTTAAATGCTAAAAACTAACATCTGTTGTAATATAGATGCCTACTATTAATAAAGTATGGCTTGTTTTATTAAATCGACGGCTCAGCTTTTTAATATTGAAAGAATCACTTTCTCAAGACAAATTTAATTAATGAAGATTGAAAAATTAGACTTTGTATGTATATAAATGGAAAAATTACTATTTGTATCCATGAACTTTGTGAACGCTAACAAAAGTATCCATGGAAGAAGAAAAGTGACTTTGTACCCACGAAAGGCTAGATCCGTCTGTCGATAGTATCCAAACGTCATTAAAATGTTAGCTCCGTTAAGTTAAAAGCCAACATGGCACGTTAACTGCTTACCTGGCTTTGAATCAGCAGTCTAACGTGTCCAAGTATAAATATACCGTTATAATATAACTCATTTCCCTAATTTATCCTCAACTGTTTTCCCAATTTCAATTTCAAAACCCTAGAATGTCTAGGAGAAACAGATGTAACCAATTTTCTTCGAATGGAAGCATCAGCGAAGAAGGGACTTCGTCTTCTAAGAGGGGTGAAGAGAAGATTTTGTCTGGGAGATGCTTTTGTGGACAGGGTGTGGTGTTGCTACAATCTGGAACCTTAACAAATCCTGGGAGATGGTTCGTAAGGTTTCCTCTATGGAAGGTAAGTCTTTTTGTTTTTGTGCTTCTGATCAGATTAACTTATTGTGAATGATTCCTTATTCCTCCCTTTCACACTACAGACGATGGATTGCAAGTATTTTGTATGGGTGGATGAGATTGACGGAGGATGGGAAGGACTGGCAAGAGCCCTTGTTAGAAAAAATCAAGATAGCTCCTGTGGTAACCATGAGGTCAATGTCACTGGGCAAAGAAGAGAGATTCAAGAGAATAGTGTGAAGATCTTGTTAAAGATAGGGAAGCTCCAGGGTAAAATTAGAACTATTAGGTCATGGATTATAACTATTTTTTGAGTTTACTGATTTGTGTAGGGCTGAATCTACTCCAATTAATCAATATGTAACTGTGCTTATGGTGTATGTTGTCCTGGGGAATTTTTGTACAGCTTTTTGGTTACAATGATGATGAAGTTAGAAGCTGGTTGGTCTCGATGATGATGAACTTCGAAACTCTGTTACTATCTTCACTTGTTGTGGAAAAAGTCAAGTTGTGTTATGACATTAATATCCATGATTGTTAATGTATTTGATATCTGTTAGATTGGAGTTAACTCAATTTTGACAAAAAAAAGAAATATAAATGTCGTGATTTGTCTTAATCTAGCCAGAAACATGGTATTGTAAAATAAATAGCGAAGTTGTAACCTGAAAATGGAACTAAATATTCATTCCATAAGCTATAATAAACCTTGAAGTAATTTACTCATATGCAGTTATCAACAAAAGCCTCAAAACGAAGGTATGAGTTTGATGTAGCAGTAGCAAATCAAATGTACTTAATAGAACTAATACAAACCATGAACATGAAAGCATCAAGTTGTGATGTTTAAGCACTAGGCATAAGTTACAAAAAAACCATAATATCAGAGTTCATAGAGCTCTCATTACAGTAAGTACTTCATCAAAAAACAAATTCACACTAGAAAGTCCTATTTATTGGGTGTGGAGTTGCTGCTGCCACTAGAAATCCTGTTGTTGTTGCCACTTGAAGATGCTCCTGTTGGTGGACGGAACCCAGGTACTGGCCATCTGCCTGGTGTTTGAATTGTGGATGGTGGAGTTGGCATGAATCGCATAAATCGTGTAGTGGTCCCTCAACTTGCACCATGCATTGTTTGTCTGGTAACTCTTGGAGGCGATTGGTTAGTTGGTGATGTAGGCCTAACAACAGAAGGTTGTGGTGTGGTAGGCGTTATGGGAGTAGGTTGTGGTGGGGCAGGTCTGAAGGGAGAAGGTTGTGACGGAGGTGGCCTCTTAATGTTTCTCCTCCTAATGGTCTCTTGGACATGGTTGGCTTATGATAGGTCTAGGTGGCACATATGCAGTAGAGGAGTTAGAAGGTGGAAGTCTTACTGCCATAGGTTCTTCAGAAGGATTCACACAGTTCAGATCATCAACATTCACCTATAAATGGATAATTGCATTAGCTCAAATTTTTAATGCAAGATAAATTTATCTTCATGCCAATAAGTAGAAGAAGAGAGTGGATATAAATAACTTACACTGGGTGAATATGAAGCTGATGCTTCAGCATCTGCTACCTCCATAGTCTCTTTCCAATACATCTCTTGCTCTCTGGCAGCATCCTCATCAAGATCATCAACACCCATACCTTCAGTTGTTGCTGCTGCACCCTGATGCTGACTACCACTACCTGCTGTAGCTCCTCCATTAGCCATAGCTTCTTTCTTCTTGTCACATCCTCTGCTATTATGACCAGTCTGAGAAAACAGTAGCAATAATTGCAATTTTAATTTCTTTATTAGACAACCAATATGCAGAAGTAAACAAATGAGACATGGAATGTTAGGTTATACCTTCAGACAATATGTACATTTAATGGGGCCATATCTCCTCTTTGCTCTATGGGGATCAGGATTCTCTCTAGAACCATCTCTACGAGCGTCTCTCTTTTTAGTAGGTCTCCCAATAGGCTTCCTATACATAGGAGGCAACAATGGATAGTGGTTTCCCTTCTCCCAGTACTCCTGGCTTGGGACAGGTTGAATTGTCCACTGATATGCTTGGTTGTATACTCCCATAGTAAGCCAGTTGTGAGCAAAGTCCTCAGCCCTTCGATTTTGGTATGCAATGGCAGCACAGGCATACCTACATGGAAATCCAGTAGGCTGCCATAACCTGCATGAACAGGTCCTTCTCCCCAAGTCTACACTCACCTTCACAGGTAGCCTTTGAACCTCATAGACATTCCCATCTTCATCACCGGATAGGAAGGGCCTCCAATAGTTGCTGTCTTTTTTCTCCCTTTCCAAACAGCCTTGTTGCATAGGGGTTATTCTACCATGATATTCGACAAGTGCCTTCTTGTTTCTTGCCAAAATCCTCATTACATAACCTCTCACTTCCTCTAACATGGTAATAATCAGCTTTTCTCACATCTTTTTAATTTTGCCGTTGAAGGTCTCGCAATTGTTATTTGTATAGAAGTCAATCTTAGGGTACTCACTGAAGTGAGATCTTGACCACTGTTGCAAGAGAATTTTGTTAAGATACTCCCAAGCGTGCTGGTTTATTCTCTTGACCCTCCCCATTGCAAGTTCAAACTCTTGTGGTGTAGTAGCCTTTGAGCATGCCCACATTGCAGCCTTCATTTCTAAGTTTGGCCATTGTTTTCTAAAGTTCTGATAGATATGCATGGCACAGAATCTGTGATGTGCACCTGGCATGATGTCCTTTACTACTGGAATTAGCCCCTGACCATACAATGGATGAATGACTAAAACAATTGAATATAAATAAATAAACTCCTTCACAAGGTGAGGTTTAGACTAAAATTTGGTACTAAACTAAATGCAATCAATTGAAACAACTAAACTAAATTCAGATCAATTAACATAGACTTATAACTGCGTTTAGCAAATAATAAGAATTGCATAACTTGACAAACATTTAATCAATTACTAAATTAACACAGTTTCGATTAAGAACCAAGTTTCCTGAAATCAGACCAATTAAAATATATACAAATCACACAAAGACTATTAAATGCCTTCAATTCAACCAACTTAACTGAAATAAGATCAATTAAAAAAATATACAAATCAGACAAAGACTACTAAATGCCATCAGTTGAATATACTAAACTGAAATCAGATCAATTAAAATATATACAAACCAGCCTTAGACTACTGAGTTTAGCGAATTACAACAACCAATTAACCTGACTAAGCTTTATTCAATTAGTCAGTTAAAACAGTTTCGAATAAATACAATATATTTACCTTTTGCATGTCCGACATCAGGTTAAAGCCATTTGCTGCATGGTCACCGACATCATCCTGTAGGAGCTCTAAGAACCATTTCCAACTGTCCTTGTTCTCTGACTCAACAATTGCATATGCTATTGGGAAGATATGATTATTTGCATTGGCTCCAATAGCAATAAGTAACTGGCCTCCATAGTATCTTCTTAGAAATGTGCCATCTAGTCCTATAAAAGGTCGACATCCCTCAACGAATCCTCTCTTGCATGCATTCAGACAAACATAAATTCTCTTAAATAAGAAACTCTCCAACCCAGGCATAGGAGATGTATGTATCCTTACTGTAGTACCAGGATTTGTTTTCAGTATCTCATTGGAGTAGTCACGAAGCCTAAGATATTGTGCAGCCTCGGAACCCTCAATCCTTTCTCTTGCTGTTGCCATTGACTATAAATTTTTCTTTCGTTTACAAGCACATCAAACTCAGTTCTGAAGTAGTTCTCAGCATCCTTTACTGTCACATCAGGTTGATTCCTTATTCTCTCTTCTAACTCATCAACTACCCATTTTTCATTGGCAGATTTACAATGCAAGTTCCGTGGGCAAGTATGCTCATTGACAAATATTTTGACTTGATAACTCACCGGACATGACCTCTTGGCACAGTAAATTTGCCACGGGCAGTTTTCATCATAGCAAATAGCATTGCATCTTGTTGAATCAATCCTTGGGAAAAAAAATACTTCTTCCAAGGTTAATATTGAACTTTCTTATAGCTTTCTTGAACTGTTGCAGAGTCTCGAACTCCATTTCAAGCTCCAGTCTCACCTCCTTAACAGGTGCATCGGCATTGCCCTGTGAAAATGACCTTCCCTGGTCATCCTCATCACTTTCAATGCTGTGGAGGCCCTCTGACTCATAGCAATGAACACCAGGTTCATCATCTGAATATTCTCTCCCATCCACTGGAATAAATATTGATGGAGGTTGATTCTAATCTGCATTAGGGATAAATGTTTGTCCAGTTGGAAGGGGTCTCTTAGTAGATCTCCTTATCTATTTTCTCCTACTACCTCTAGTACCCTCCTCTGTGTTGTTATTCTGTATTTCTGGAGCATTTACTGTGGTAGATGGATTGGTAGAAGGGGTGTTGGGTGGGGGGGGGGGTTGGATGTGGTTCGGGCATGGCTTGGGAGGAAGGTTGATTCTATGGTAAAGGAACATATTGGGTGAGCAATTCGTCTTGTGGATCATGAGAGGTAGAGGATGGCTCTGTGTATGTTGGTGACTTTGGCTGGGCATTGTTGTCAAGCAGAATAGATGGTGCTGGAACTGTGTTTGGTGTAGCAAATTCTTCAGATACAGGAACTGTGTTTGGTGTAGCTGGAACTGATGGATTTGGGCTAGCATCTGGTTGGGCCTTTTCTGTACCATGGGTCTCCTCTGTAATTTGGGCTTCAGTATGTACCCCTTCCAGGTGAAGAATTCTTCTAGGACCTATTGCCTTCTTTGGAGTTGGAGTCATCTTGACACAAACTTTCCTCCTCCTCCTTGATGGAGTTACATTAACCTGACCAGGTGCTTCTACACCAGCTTCTTCATTCGTATCTATAACATCTGCTTGGCTAATGGGGTGCTCTGTGTATAATTCAATCTTATGCCATTATCCACAGCAGCTTCGTACATCTTAACAACTTCCATGTCAAGTCGCAGAAGCCTCAAACCACCCTCAATTTTCATTCCAGGCTGTCGCCAGTAGAAATCAGAGATGATTGGATACCCAATGTTTTTCAGTGGGTCACTAATGAAGAAGCCATTCAGAGTATCCACGTTAACTCTCTCCACCTCAGTAATTTCACCTTCTGCGTAACACAACTTGCCATCCGATCCCCTTTCAAGTCTACCTCTATGGTGTATTATTAATGTGATATGCGTCGTGGTAGCCATTTCTGTCAATAAAAAAAGAATGAACAGTCCATATCAATACACCTACTATTTCAACAAGGACATTCAATTAACGTATAACCAAAGTTTAATCACAATAATCATCAAAAAGTTCAGAAAACAGTTGCACTTTATTTGAGACAAGCAATAAGAGAAGCTAAATTGCATTCATCAACCCAATACATCCCTTAATCCTTTCCATTATTTATTACATGAAAAATGGGGTTTCAATTATTGATTTATAGAATAATGATTTGAGATATACATGTTATGATGTTTGGTGAGGAATATGTAATAGGCTATGCTTGCTGCCAACCCGTGTAAAATAGTGAATGTTTTCAGAAAAATGTCCCCTGAAAACTATAATTATCTTATGGTGGTGGTGGTATTGTTTTCAACTGTGTAAAATATGAAGAATTTACCAAATTACATTTTGTTAGGTAGGTATCTCTTCATTGAGTGACAACAAAATATAGATAACTTGGTGTTCAACAAGGACATTCAACTAGCGCATAACCAAAGTTTAATCAAAATCATCATCACGAAGTTCAGAAAACTGCATATTTGTGAATTAAAATGCCTAATGAAAACAAAACTTAAGCCCTATGCTGATCAGATATAAGGTTTAAATAAAAAACTTCATTCAGGCGATATATCGAGCATGTGGTGTGCAGCAAATTCAGACAGCGTGTTTAGTTCGATGTTGGCATCAAACAACCCAGAAAATTCAGCCACAGCAAACACATTCACTCCAAAACACAGAAATCATGTAACTTAACCTACCCAGATCACTAAAACATAATGAAAAAGCAATAAAAATAAAGAGAAGAAAGACAGGGAAGCAGGGAAAGGGAATTGAACCTGCGCTGATGAGAGGGAAGGACGAAGAAATTGGGCGAGGCGGAGGAGCGGCGGTCGCAGCGGCACAAAAGTTCGCTGCCCTTGGTTCCTCGCTGGACTGGAAGATGCGAAGCAGGGGCTGTTCGTGCAGAGACAGAGTGACTACGTGCAAAGGAGGGAAGAAATAGGGAAATTGAGAAGAAAATGGAAGAAGGATTGGGCGTTGCTGGTTGCCAGTGGTGTTTTGGGCGGACGGAGGCGGTTGGGCGGATTGGTTGGTGGCGTCGGGTTCAGTACGTGGTTCACGTTTCTCTCTCTGCTAGGGTATGCATAAGGGTGGTGAGGAAGAAGATGGAATGTCGCGAAGTGCCTCTATCGTTTCTCTCTCTCTCTCTCTCTTCTATATTCACCTGGAAGGTTCTTAAAAAAATTCAAATTAAAAATCAAAAGCTAGGTAAGCAGTTAACGTGCCATGTTGGCTTTTAACTTAACGGAGTTAACATTTTAATGACGTTCGGGTGCTATCGACAGACAGATCCAGCCTTTCATGGGTACAAAGTCACTTTTCTTCTTCCATGGGTACTTTTGTCAGCGTTCGTAAAGTTCATGGGTACAAATGGTAGTTTTTCCTATATAAATAGAAAAAGCAAGGCTCGAAATATATATATGAATCATATAAAGTAGTGAACACAAACACAAGCATAAAAACACTTCTCTCCACATATGTACTCTCATCAACATATGAAGTAGTGAATATATATGAATCATTTCAATTATATTGAGATAATAATATTAGTGAATATTAATACTAGAATTTTTTATTTACACTTTTTTATTTTATATTTATTTTTTTTCTTTATTTATCTATTTTACAACACGTTATCAACACAAGTCTCTGATCAAAATTTAGGAAGACGCAGGTAATAAATTTTTATTATGTCAAAATTCTCTCATCTTGAATTTAATGTTCTTGATATATTTGAAAACAACTATTTATTATGGATATTAGATGCTGAAATTCATCTCGATTCAATAGATCTTGAAGATACCATTAAGACTGAAAATAAAGCATCCCAAAAGAATAAAGTGAAAGTCATGATCTTCCTTCATCGTCATCTTGATGAATGATTGAAAAATGAATATCTCACACTAAAAGATCTTGCAGATATATGGAAGAACCTTGAAGAAATGTATAATCATCAAAAGACAGTGATACTTCCTCAAACCTGAAATAAGTTGACACACTTGCATCTACAGGATTTTAAATCCGTAAATGAATACAATTCAGCAATGTTCCGAATTAGCTCACGAATGAAATTATGTGGAAAAAAGATAACTGATAATGACATGTTAGAGAAAATTTTCTCGACCTTCCATGGCTCGAATGTGCTCCTGCAGCAGCAGTATCGAGAAAAAGAATTTAAAAAATATTCTGAACTAATTTCTTACATTCTTGTTGTTGAATGAAACAATGAATTGCTTTTAAGAAATCATGAAGCGCGCCCGGTTGGCGCCGCTCTATTTCCTAAAGCAAATGCGACAAGTTATAACTCCAGAAGAGGTAAATGGCAATGTTTTAATAAGAAAAAAATTATGGCAGGAAGAAAAAGTATGTTTACAATAAAGGATCTCACCAGAAGTGGGACAAAGAAAGAAATAATTGGTAAAATAAATCAACAGAGTAAATATTTCTGTTGTGGTAGAAAGGGTCATTGGTCGCATACCTGTCGTACCCCAATACACTTAGTTAATCTTTATCAAGCATTCTTGAAAAAGAATGACAAAGGAAAGGAGACAAAATTTATTTCAAATGATGTTGAAAATTACACCACTCATTATGAAGTATCTGATTTCTTTGAGGATCTTGAAGGAAATATTGGTCATTTAATCAATGATGGAAAAGTTTAATATTTGAGTTCGTTAAGTACTTGTGTAAATAAATAATGTAAAAAACTTCTTATTAACTTTTATTTTCTATGTATTTGAATTTCAAGTATGATATATATAAATAATGTTTAATAAAATATTAATGTTTGTGTTTAAAAATTTTAAAATCACTAAATATGTCAAGTTCTATAATAATAATAATAGTAAAATTTTTAATATATGATACTATGTACTGTGCTTCTTAAAAAAAAGTTCCAATCAGGAATACAATTTTACTGCGCGTGTATTTTTACTCATTTTATTATTATTTGTCTTTGAAGAAAATGGCAAGGACATATAATAAAAATCTTTGCCTTGCGGATAGTGCAAGTTCGTATACCATTCTCAAAAGTAATATATATATTTTACTCATCTTGTACCGAAAGAAGAATGTGTTAATACTATTATTGACTCAGGCAATGTAATAGAAGGTTCCAAAAGAGCTATAATTTTGTTTCTCAGAGAAACAAAATTCAGAGTAAATAATGCACTGTTGTCTACTAAGTCTTTAAGGAACTTATTGAAATCATGAGTACTTATATATCACAACTCATGATTTAAATAAAAAGGTTAATTTAAAAAAGTTACCCCCACTTTCATATAAGTTATATTATACTAAAATTAGTGCAATTGAATCACATGTCATTATTAACCAGAAGCATATTAGCCAAAATGAATTTATAATTTGACATGATCAATTGGGTCATCCTGAAATAACCATGATACAGAGAATTATTGAAATTCTCATGGACATTTATTAAAGAACCAAAAGATTCTTAAATCTAGTGAATTTTAGTGTGCTGCATGTTCTCAGGGAAAGCTAATTTTAAGGTCATCACCAGTAAAGATTGGATTTGAGTCTCTTGAATTCCTAGAAAGGATTCAAGATGATATATGTGGACCTATTCATCTATCATGTGGATCTTTTAGATATTTTATAGTCCTATTAGATGTATCTTCAAGATAATGTCACGTGTGTGCTTATTATCTTCTCGCAACTTGACGTTTGCGAGATTACTTGCTCAAATTATTCGATTAAAAGCACAGTTTTTAGAAAATTCAATCAAAATAATTCGTCTTGATAATGTTGATGAATTCGCCTCCAAGTTTTTTATGCTTATTGTATGGCCAATGGTATAAGTATTGAACATCCAATAGCTCATGTTCATACACAAAATGGACTAGCAGATTCACTTATTAAACGGCTCCAATTGATTGTTAGACCCTTACTTATGAGAATAAATCTCCCCACCTCTATTTGGAGCATGCCATTATACATGCTGCAACACTTATTCGCTTAAGGCCAACAAGTTATCACCAATTCTTTCTGAAAGAGATTAATCCCCCCGTCCATTTCATTAGAATAATCCATTTATATACCCCAAATACAAGAGTATAATTACGCTATAAATAGGAAAGCTAAACATACACTTAACAAAGATGATATACACAATCTGTTAGAATATATTTTTCATATATTCTAACACACCCTCGCAGTCGAAGCAGGAGGTCGCTGAATGTTGAGATTGTCCCGAAAATCCTCAAATAACACCAACGGAAGATCTTTGGTGAATATATCTGTAATCTGATAGCGCGAGGGGACGTGTAATACACAAACTTGGCCACGAGCCACCTTTTTTCGTATAAAATGTATATCCATCTCAATATGCTTAGTGCGTTGATGCTAAACAAGATTACCAACAAGATATATGGCACTAACATTATTGCAATACACTAGTGTAGCCTTCTGAATAGGACAATGAAACTCCAACAGCAAGTTTTACAACCAACATGACTCAGAAACCACATTGGCAACCCCTCAGTATTTAGCCTCTACACTAGAACGGGATAAAGTAGCTTGACATTTAGTGGACCAAGAGATCAAGTTATCACCCAGAAAGACGTAATAATCCGATGTTGAACGCCGTGTATCGGGGCACCCATCCCAATCAGCATCAGTATATGAAATAAGAGTGGATGTGAAAGATGGATAAAGATGAAGACCAAAATCCATAGTACCCTGAATCTAGTGCAAAATGCGCTTAAGAGCGTGCATGTGTTCCTCCCGTGGGTCATGCATGAATAAGCATACTTGTTGCACCGCATAAGTAATATCGGGCCTCATGAATGTAAGGTACTGAAGTGCCCCTGCAAGATTCATATAAAGAGATGGATCCTCAAAAGGTTTGCTCGTAGTAGCACTGAGCTTCAGTTTTGTATCTACCGGAGTAGGAGATGGCTTACATAATGACATGCCGGCTTGATCAATGATTTCAACAACATATTTCTTTTGAGATAAAAATAAATCACTTGTATGACGAGTGACTGCAATGCCCAGAAAATAGCTCAACAGGCCCAAGTTCTTCATAGCAAATTTCGAGCTAAGAAGAGATATGATAGATTGACGGAGCTCATCTGAAGAAGCAGTCAAAATAATATCATCGACATACAATAAGAGATAAACTAGAAAAGTAGCGCAGCGATAAACAAACAAAGAATAGTCTGAAGTACTATGAGAAAACCCAAGAGTATGGACATAGTCATCAAATCTCTTATACCAAGTCCTCAGAGCCTGTTTCAACCAATAAAGAGATTTCTTCAGTAAACACACATGATTAGATTTATTAGGATCCCGATACCCCAAAGGTTGATACATGTAAACAGTCTCCTTGAGTTCGCCATGTAAAAAAACATTTTTGACGTCAAGTTGATGAATTGGCCAAGCCTTAGAAAGAGCCAAAATGAGAACTGCATGAATAGTCTCCAGTTTGACTACCGAACTAAACGTCTCACCACAGTCCACGTCCACCTGTTGAGTTTTACCATTACCTACAAGACGAGCTTTATACCTCTCAAAAGAACCATCATATTTTTCTTTATGAGCAAAAATTCACATAGACCGAATGACATTAACATTTGGAGGACGGGGCACCGACTCCCACGTCTTATTATCAATAAGAACATTTTATTCATCATCCATAGCCAATTTCTAATTTGGGTCACGAAGAGCAGACACAGGATAACGGGGTAAAAGGGATTTAAATACTTATGCAAGAAGGTTGAAAGACTTCTTAGGCTTATAAATCCCATGTTGACTCCTAGTAACAGGACCTGTGGGTAGATTAGATTGAGAGATTGGAGTTGGGCAAGGAAGAGAGATAAGTGGGAGAGTGGAAGTAGAAGCTAGGCTCGGTAAGATGGGCTCAGGAGAGGTAGGAAAGGGTGCGACTGGTGAGTTTGTTGGAGTAGTGAAATGATGGACCACGTAAGGAGATGGCCCATCTTCCAAAAATCGATAAGTGTAATTTTAAGGAGTATATACCTTTGCAAAGGGAAATTGCGTCTCATCAAATAAGACGTGACAGCTAATGATGATTTTTCTAGATGACAAATCAAGGCATTTATACTCATGATGATGTAAAGGATATTCCAAAAAAACACAAGAAGTTGACCGGGGTTGAAGTTTATTTATGATTGTAGAGGGAATAAGAGGATAACATAAACACCCAAACATCCGAAGATGGAAATAAGAAGGATTCTTTTGATAAAGAATGCAAAGAAGAGATTGATAGTGTAATAGTTTATGAGAAAGAATATTGAGAAGGTAAGTTGCTATTTGCAAAGCATGATGCCAAAATAAAGGAGGAAGAGAAGCATGGGCTAATAAGTACAAACAATGTTGTTATGATATGTAATAAAAATTATAATTTCTAAATTCATAAATATTAAAGTCTTTATAATTATAAATATGTAATAAATATATTCATAAATTAAGTTTTTTGAAATAAAATAATAAAATCAATATTATCTAAAGTAAAATAAACATTGTCCAAAACATATAATTAAACATCTTTAAGTTTATAATCAATTAAACATAAAATATATTCAAAATATAACTTAAAACATCTTTAATTATCATCTTTATCTTCTTGTAGATCAATAACATCATAAAAATTTGTAAAAAAACGACCCTGACCATAAAAACGTTAGACTCGGCGAAGAAGCCGACTCCGCCCTGCCGAAACCCGCCAAATCCTACCGATTAGGCGGTGCGAGTTAGACAGATTTTTTAAGTTTGACGGTTTTAAATTTACAACCTAACCTATTTTTTTAGTAGGTTACGCAAGCCGACTCAGCAGATTTCAATCTGTTTGCCACCAGGGGCGGAGCTAGATGAAATATTAGAGGGGGGCCAAAAATATTTACACAATAAAATAAGATTAAAATAAAATTTTAAGAGGGGCTAAACTGAAATTTACATATAATTTATATGTAAAAAATTAAAATTAGGGGGGGCAATTGCCCCCTTTTAATGTATGTAGCTTCGCCCCTGTTTGCCACTCCTATTCAAATCTGATCCAAAAATAATACTGAATAAAAGTAACAAATATAAATCAAACAGAATATATCTCAGTTCGTACCGAATCAGTCTTGAACTCCCGTAGTGGCCCTGTGCCTTGGTGTTGGTGGGGATAAAAAGAAATTCCGGGGTCAAATTGACAATAAGCGAAAACCTTGGGGTTGGTGCGCAAACCTACCTTAAAGATGCAGAACCAAAATTTCAAATATAATCGTCTAAAACGTCAACCAGGACTTCCCTATGAGTCGCACAATCAAGACTGTCTAAAAGATACACCCGGGTACGTGTAGGGTAACGAGCAGCCTAATACGAAGGTGCATGGTTTCCCACAGTCCATAGACCGTCTTCATCCTTCACCATGATAATGATACACGCACTGCTTCAAAAAAACAAAAGAAAAAATATCATTTCAATTTCATTCATTGCATTTTGCATCCCTTAACCCAACCCAAAACCCAAACCATATATTGAGTTGGAGTTGGCGGCAATCGCTCATTCTTTTTTCTTTTTTCCCTTCTTTCTCATTCTCTCTCTAAACCCTGTCTGCCATCAAGTTTCTCTCTCTTCTTCTCGCATATGCTTCGAACCCTACAAAACGGTGAGAACCGCAGAGCCAAATTTCACTTCCCGATCTGTAATTTAGGGTTTGAGTTCCATGCAAAGAAGCAATTTGCAGCGATCTTTGCTTGATTTTAAGAGATTTGGCTTCTTGACTGTTTTTGCTGATAATGTTGCTGTTTTTCTTCGGATGAGCTTCTAATTTCTTTTCCGTTTTCGTTTTTCAAAAAAGAATAGCTCTTACGTTATTGACTCTTGCTATAATCTGTTTCTTCTAGCTCATTCGCGTTTGCGTTTTTCTTTCTAAGCTGCGTTATTTTGTTTTTCGTTTTCGGTGTGTGTTCGCGCTTACGATGCGATTGTGAGAATTATGGTTTGAATTCGGAGACGAGGAGCTTGATTACTCACTGGATATGTTTTATGTAGGAATCGAAACGAGTAAAGTTTTCTGCTTATCTTGCTGGATTTGGAAGTGCTTGATGTGTGTTTCAAATTATTGTACTGATTTTACGGATTTAAATTATGCTTACTCTCTCAGTCTGCTTTTAATTAAGTTTTTAAGTTTTTGGTGCAGGGTTCACGTATTTCAGATTCAATCTGATCTAAGCTGATGTTGGAGCTGGTGATCAATTAGAAGCAATTTTTGTCGGGGCAGAAGTGTAGTTCTTGATTGCAGAAGAACATTTCTACCTCGTGGAAAATTTCTAGTGTATGACTATAATTTATTTATGCTGTACTTTTCTTGTTTGTAAAATATGAGGGCAACAATAAGAGTGATAATGATTTGTTGAACATTTTTCTTCAAATTTGTTTGGAGTTAGCTATATCTTTAGTTGTATATCTCGTTGGAACAAGCAAGAAGGGTGAGGATTTTGGACGCATATAATGTGGACATTTATTGAATGGTTGTCATAGAGCAAAGTCTGTCTGTTATGTTGCAATTTTTTGCATTATTGATCAGTTTAATGGATGATTTTCTTAACTTGGCTTGTGTACTGATTTTTTCTCCCCCAATTAATTCGTTGCAGAAAGATAAAGAATTTATGGCTCCAACTAGGAAGCCTAGAAGTATGAATAAGCGATTCTCGAGTTTAAATGAGGTCTCTCCCGAGAAAGAGGGAATGAACTCAAATAAAAATAAGCAAAGGGTACGTTTCATTTTATTGCATTTATATTTTGAGGCAGGCCCCAATTAGGCAGGAGTATATGCAATGTGCCTTGCCATACTCCACGTGGTACGGTCAAAACAGCCGTTGTTACGTAAATAGCATGATAGTTGTTGGTCATACTTAACATTTAATGTTGGTTCATTAACTTATTGTTATGTATATGTATTTCACATGATGATAGGAGTTTACGTTTTGTCGTTTTCTATGTATAACTTTGATTAATTCCATTCCATTACACTACTTGCTTTGGCCATTGTTTCTTTTCTTGTTTAAAGCCTGACTTTTTTAATGCAGAAGAAAAAGCTGTCGGATAAATTGGGATCTCAGTGGAACAAAGATGAGCTAGAGCGTTTTTATGAGGCATATAGGAAGTACGGAAAAGACTGGAAGAAGGTGAGCTTCTGATTTGCTGTTATTTTGTCCCATCATGTTGCTAGTTCATTGGAAACTTATCTTCAAAAATTGACCATAGGTAGTAGAGTTATTAATACTATTCTCCATTCTGATTACTTTATTTGGATTTCCAGGTTGCTGCAGCTGTACGCAACAGATCTGTTGAAATGGTGGAGGCTCTTTACAATATGAACAGGGTATGGTAATATCATAAAAGTTAGTGGGCACTGTGCTGTTACAGGCCATGAAACTCATCATTATATACTCTGCTTCCTGATATATATATATATAGTGTGTTTTATTTTTAACTTTCTCATCTTATTTGGGCTTATTTAGATGACTTCTTCTAGAAAATGATTAAATGACTCTTGATTTACACCTATGGATGGCTCAGACTTTTGTTTTTCCTCCCCTTTTCCTCATCCCCTCCATGCTTGCTTCTTATATTAGATATCATCCATGATTATCAGTTCGTCTGATTGTAATTATTAAACCGCAAAAAGTGATACTCTTTCATAAAGCCCATGATCTTTATAGAGGATTGCCCCTCCTCAGACAAGTTGAGAGATTGGAAAGCTATGTCTCAAAGATAGCTCGTGTGATTTTTTTTTTGCTCCCGTATAGAGGACCTCTTAATCTCTATCTTGTTTTTTCCTTCTTTTATAAAATAATAATAATAATACATACATACATACATACATACTTCCTTCCAAGGTTCTTACTTCTGGTTGATGTGAACTGACTTTATTAATGTTGTTCAGTGCTTAAGTTCTTTCGTTTTTATGTGCCACTGAAACTACTTGTTGTAACTCTTAGGCTTACCTATCTCTGCCGGAGGGAACAGCTTCTGTTGTTGGTCTCATTGCAATGATGACAGATCACTATAATGTGCTGGTACGTCTAAAAGAGTTAGATTTTTAGATGAAGTTTATTGCTCATTTATGCTTCTGAAATTCCATTATCACTGTGACTTTTGCCTATTATTATCCAAAAGCAGCTTTTCTTCTGAAAAACACTTCTGCAATAGCAAAGATTCAGCTTTCAGAAAGAAGACTGGAACTCACAGTCTTTAAAACAATTTAAAACATCTGTTTTGGATATTGCCAATGTCCTGCCTTGTAGTATGATATTACCATATCTTTTCTTAAGCCGCTGTCATGGCAATAGAAGTGATGTAATTCATTGTTACATTTGGATTTGACCTCTGTTTGAGAATTAAGACTTACTGATTTTTGGAGAAGTTGATTTCTCCTGAGTTTGGTTTGGATTTTCTATTTTCTGCTCCTAATTGTTTCATTGGCGTCAATGATATGTTTCTGAGTTGCAATCTTCTGTGCTTGTAATCGACAGGAAGAGAGTGATAGTGAAAAAGAGAGTATTGATTCACCAGGATCCCGAAAACCGGTGAAACGAAAACGTGGAAAAATTGAGCTTGGTGCCTCAAAAGATTCTGTCCATACTCAGTCAATTGCTTCTAATGATGGTTGCCTCTCTCTGTTGAAGAGAAGACGCTTTGATGGTAGTTTCCCTTCGTTTTTTCTCTGGCACTGATATAACTTGACCATTATTGAACTCCTCATCCCTTCCAATGGATGTTAACTAGAATTGAACATGCAACTAGTTACTAGTATACTTCATTTCTACTTCATCAAAGTCTATATTTCAAATTTATTTTTCATACTATACAATGAATTATACAAAATTGATTAATGTCAATGGTTGTTCAACTAATCAGGTAGCCAGCCTCGTGCAGTTGGGAAAAGGACACCTCGTGTTCCAGTTTACTACTCTTATAAGAAAGATGAAAGGGAAAATTATGTTTCGCCTAATAAAAGAATGTTGAAGTCGGTCTTTGATGCTAATGATGATGAAGTTGCACATGTTGCAGCACTGGCGTTAACTGAGGCTGCAAAAAGAGGTGGCTCTCCTCAAGTATCCCAAACACCACACAGAAGATCACAGCAGAAGTTCTCTCCTGTTCAGAGCTGGGAAAGAATGGTATTTGACTGCTGTTCTGCATTTTGTCATCTGTTTGTATTGGCAATGTTATTGCTTCAAAAATAAATTTAGATTTTAAATTTGTGAATAAGAATAACCATTCAAATATAAGGTTATGTGGAATTTGATTTTTTGAAATTTTTTTTATGATTTTACTATGTCAACCAGCAACAATCTGGGACAGTTCCTGCCAAGTTTTATGACACATCTTTGGATGAGGAATTCATGGAAGGTAGTATAGAAAGCAGGGGTGCTGAAAATGGGGAACAAGCTAGAGATACTAGCTCCTTGAAGGATATGGAAGGTAGTGGCACAGTTGAAGTTAATCAGAAACGAAAAAAGGTATATAGAAAGAAAGAGAGAAAGGAAAATGTTGGAAACCATCTTCTTGATGATGGCGGAGAAGCATGTAGTGGCACCGAAGAAGGACTTAATTTTAGCTTGAAGGAAAAAGTTGATGTTGAGGTTACTAATGCAAAACCCCAGAAAAGGAGTAAGAAACTTTTCTTTGGAGGTAATTATGTCGTCACTAACATATCTATGTCGGCTGCTTGTGCAAAAAGCAGATGTATAAGTTCCGTTCTATACCTTGGGCTTGAGCAAGGTTAACCTTTTCACCCTTTTATAGTGACAATATTCACTTATTTCCTCCAGCTGATGAAAGCTCTGCCGTGGATGCTTTGCATGCTTTGGCTGATCTGTCATTAATGATACCGGCGTCTACTATGGAATCTGGTAAGTGTGGTGTTGCTTTCTGATATATTAACAGTAGCATGCAAAGAGAGACAAGACGACATAGTTATATCCAATAAGAAAAATTTTCAGTCTCTAGCATTTTTGTTGTCAATGCAATTTTTTATACTTCTATTCACTTAGTTTGGAATGATTTCCTCGTTATGGTGCATTTTGATGACCCAATTGCTTGAGACTGAGAGCATGATAGTCTAGAACAAGAAAAGAAGCATGCAATTTCTAAGTTCTTCACATTGGAAGGCATGATTATTTATTTGTACTTTTGACTTCATATTAGTTTGGATGAATTTTTTGCATCTTTTCTATTATTCAGGCACAAATACCTTGAACTTCAACCTACTTGTTGCTACTTTTGCCCATGTTTATTGGTTTATTAATCAATGTTTCCTCTCCCTTTTCCATCTAGAATCATCTGTCCAGTTGAAGGAAGAAAGAACAACTGTTGATAAAGACGAAAAGCCTGCTGTGCCGGAAGTCACATCAACCAGCCAAAACAGAGATAAAAGTAAACTTAGTTTGAAACAGAAGGTCGTTCCTTCAGTTCGTGGAGTTGAGCTTTCATCATCCAGAAAGTCTAAAGTTGGAAGGACAACAATAAATGATAAGGAAAGTAAGGCTCTGTTTGAATCAAAAGAGCTGCTTCCCACTGATGATAAAACATGGAAAAGAAAGCGCAAACCCATGGTTCCAAAGGTAAACACAATTTGTAATTCACAATTTATGCTAGTCATAAGATTTTACAAAAGTAGATTTTGATTAAGTAGATGTGTCATAATGATGTAGAAGGATGATCAGGATTTATAACTGCTGCTTTTCTTTCTTAATGTATAACTATTTATAATGGCACAGACAATCTCTGTCTATGTTACATGCTTTATTTTTTTGTTCTTTTCTTTTGAATTGCTATTATTTAGTAATGGCGGTTTTCAAAATCAGAATATAATTAGAATACCACGTGATTTTGTATCCCTCTATGAAACAATGATCGGATATTATATTTGACTTTCTTTAGTTCCTCAGTTGAATTGATTGCACCTCTTATCTTTTTGTGGCTCTCAGCTGGCCAATGCAAAGCATGATTCTGATCCAAATGATCCATTAAATGATGAGGTATGGAAATCTTTATACATTTATTGTTTTTGGAAGCATACTTGACCTTTATAGTCTATTACTTTATTGAGGTGGCAGGGATAAGTAGTAATAGTTTTATAGTCTTATGCATATGTCTGTTTCGTGTTATGCTTAAAGTCTAGCTTTATTTAAAAGAATGGGGATTCAACATGGTTCGAATTATAGACTCTTTAGTTAGAGACTCTGACACCATATCATGAACCATCTCTCCTAAAAGTTTAATCTGTTATGTAGAGGCACAGTGGTTAGAAGTTATTCTCGTCCTATTTGGCAACGTGTTAATTGTCCCAGAAAATTAGGTTGATATATATACTCTATTATACTATAAAAGATGCTTGGTATGTATTCATGTTGTACTTGTTAAAGATATTTTGCATGCCTTGTAGGCTGTAGATGAAGAGGACAAACCATTGATTAAAGGAAAGCACACTGGTCAGACATCCACTCCAGCAAAGCAAAAGTCAGTAAGATCATCAGAAAGTTCTCTGTGTGCTGACCAGAAGGATTTGATCGTATCAACTGCAGAAGTTCAACTTGTTAGTTTACCAACTAAACGAATTAGTAAACGTAAAATGAGTTTGCCGAGAACATTTATACCCAAAGAGAAGTCTTCTGAGAACAAATTAAAAGGTCAACCTAATAAGTATTCTAGCCCACCCCAAGATAAGGCATCAATTCTAAAGGTAAAAGTTTTGCTCAATTTAAAGTATTTAGCTCCTGAAGCTTAGAGGGATATTAATATCTTCTTTTTTTCCCCTTTTCTAATTTGTTACATGCAGGAAAAGCTTTCTAGTTGCTTGTCATCTTCTATGATTCGCAGGTGGTGTGCATTTGAATGGTTTTATAGTGCAATTGATTATCCATGGTTTTCCAAACGGGAGTTCATGGAGTACTTAAATCATGTTGGACTAGGGAATATCCCAAGATTGACTCGTGTTGAATGGAGTGTCATAAAAAGGTATGAAATTCAGATGTGGCTTGCATATCTACTGCAAATTTTTTAAAGTGGAAGTATATAATGAGAAAAACATTTGACACTGCATTTGTCTCTGCAGTTCCCTTGGCAAACCTCGCAGATTCTCTGAACACTTCCTTCGAGAAGAAAGACAAAAGCTTGAACAGTACAGGCAATCTGTTAGGAAACATTACACTGAACTGCGGACTGGTATCAGGGATGGACTACCAACAGATTTAGCTAAGCCTTTATATGTTGGACAGCGAGTAATTGCTCTTCATCCAAAAACAAGAGAGATTCATGATGGAAGTGTGCTTACAGTTGACCATGACAAGTGCAGGGTTCAGTTTGACCTTCCTGAATTGGGTGTTGAATTTGTCATGGTAACATGATCTCTTATATTCATCATTTCATGCCTTTTCTTTTTCCCATACTCTAAGAGGTAGTTTCAAATAAGTCCAAAATGTTTCTTCCTCGCTAAATGTAAAAATTTCTTGAACCTTCTAATGAGTAGAATTTTGCATGCAGGACATTGATTGTATGCCTTTGAATCCATTGGATAATATGCCAGAAGCTCTAAGGAGGCAGGTTGGTGCTTGTAAATTCCCTTGTATAAGTAAAGAACCACAAATGGATGGAATTTCAAGTTTTGGGGGCTGCCTGACATGCACTTCAAGCAATCCTGTAGAGAGAGCACCCAATTTGGCTAAGCAGGAAAAGGTTAGTTTGCCTATTGATAATGAGGATCAATACCCTGGTTGAGTTTTAGATGTTCTTTATCCCTGATGATATGGTTATTCCTTTTTCCTTCCTATATCACCTACTTTTCCCTTTAAAATAAAGATTTTTTTATTATTATAATATATTATATACTCCATTTATCTCTCATCTTTGGCAAGGTGAGGGATTCCAGTAGCTTTTTTTTTTTATGTTTTTTGCTAATTAAGTTTTCTTTGGGTTACCCAACAACACTACATAATTAGCAGTTTGTAGGGTAGATCCATAGTTGCAACTTAAAAATTGTTTACTTTGTTTGACTGATGTAACAACCTTCAAGTAATATATTTTACAATTGTTTCTCACTGATACATTTGACTGAATGAAGTCTATCAAAAAACAGTTAACTGGATGAGTTAATCACTACTTGTTTTTCTTGTTTCCATAAAATCAGCTAATGTGAATAGAAGTGTTGGCAACCTATCAGACACTAATAGGATACATGTTTGGCCTTGGTATAATACTTGTGGGTAGAACTATAAAAATTAGGTGTTTGTTCTATGGTATTTATTTCCCATGCTTTTCCACGTCAGCTGATTTTGCAGGTTTTACATGATATGTCCCAGAATTTTAAAATTTTTTTTACCTTCCTCAAGGTTTAATTATTTCAACTCTATATGCAGCAAGCAGTGGGTGCTCAACCATGTAACATGACAGACCATCAAACCAAGGAAGCTAACATACATGCCCTTTCTGAGCTGACACGTTTTCTTGATAAAAAGGTCTCCATGGGCATAAATGTATATTTGTTTCCATGCAGTAATTTTGGAACTCTTATAATTCTCCCTCGTGGTTCATTTAGGTGCTTTATTGGCATCTATTTGGATCCATCTGTATGTAGATTTCTTTTGCCTATTGATAAGCTTGTTGACTCTCTTGTGGCAATCTTACAGGAAATACTGTTAATGGAGCTTAAAAATAGCAACAATGCCATATTGGAGAACCAAATTGATAGTGGCAGCTTTAAAGATTCAGAGGCGCTCGGGAAACATTATGCTACGGTACTTGTACAGCTAAAGGAAGCCAGTGAACAGGCATGTGGCTTCCATGGGTTATTATTTATCACAATATTGTCCTTTGACATCATAGTAACTTAAGATTGATTATTTCATTCTCAGGTTTCTAATGCTCTGCTTCATCTGAGGCAACGTAATACTTACACAGGAAACTCCCTACCACTGAAACCCCAAGCAAATTTAAATGTCCATGATGGCCTTCCCGGTATGTTGGATGGTTCTCTGGCTCAAGAGTTAGGATCAACTGTTATTGAAATTATTAAAGGATCCAGGGTAAAAGCACATGCAATGGTGGATGCTGCATTTCAGGTATGGAGAACTAGACATAAAGTCAGATGTAATGAACTAGCGATTTTATCCTAAGATCCCTGAACCCTGGTTGAATACATTTTATGTCAACTTTGTTCATGTATTACCTCAAGCTATGTGTTTCTAAAATTTGTACTTGATGATGTTATTCAGGCCTTAGCTTCAGTGAAGGAAGGCGAAGATGCTTTCCTCAAGATTGGACAGGTATTGGATTCTATCAATTATCAGCAGTTGGCCCACAACACTTCCTTGCCTGCAATGAAGTCCCAAGAGCAAGGGAATGGAAGTCTCGATAACCATACTCGATCAATTTTCTCTTCATCTGAGCCTTTACTTAATGATGTATCTGGTCAAAAATTGCGTAATGATTCTGACAAAGTAGACGCTCAAATTCCTTCTGAACTCATCACTTCCTGTGTTGCCATATTGATCATGATTCAGGTAATTTAGGTTATAACATGCATCAACTTATCATTTCCAAATGTGTTAAACATTTTTCTTGTCATACGTGTCCAGAACCTGGACACAAATTGTTCGTGTGGTCTTGAGTGAACATCTCTTTCTGTTAACCGTTTTGCCTTTCAACTTCAGCTGACGTTTATTACCATGTTTCTGAGAATACTAACCACATTTTTGGATACTGTTTCTTCAACGCAGACTTGTACTGAACGACAATATCCTCCATCCGATGTGGCTCAGATATTAGATTCTGCTGTCACCAGCCTGCATCCATGCTGTCCCCAAAACCTTCCAATTTACAGGGAAATTCAAATGTGCATGGGAAGAATTAAGACCCAGATTTTAGCTCTCATCCCAACATCCACATGAATTGTTGAGTTTCTATGAGTTGTATGTATATAGGATGCTGAAATATTGCTTCGAATGACATAAAGTTCCGAGCCAACCTTGTAACTTATGGCTGTTATATCAAGTCAAGGTCAACAAGGCCAAGCGGTGGATTTAGGGAAAAGAATGTACTTGACCACCCAGGTGTTGTAATTTCTTTGTATCTAAAATAAATTTTTGTTTAGCTAGAATAGCTTTGGAATTGGGATATTCTTTTAGCCCTAACAAATAACAATGGCGGGCACCATTTTCCTGGCTCGGATGGGAATTTTACTTTGATTGAGTAATATACATTTATTTTATGGATTTCGGCACTTGAATTGAGTGGCATTTTAGGAACGTACGCTGATAAACATAAGATTATAAATGAGCAAGGATGAATTTATTTTTTTCATGAAGGATTATAAATATTTTTTGTTTTTTTTTTTCAAGACACTTATGATTTTAAATTAAAGATTCAACCTTTATGTAAATTTATATCATGTATTGTAATAATACTAGTTCTTTAATTGTCTCTTCCAAAGTTCAAATTTTTATTCTTTGACCACAATTTTAGAGAACCAAATTTAAGTTCAAATTTTTAAAGTAATTAGCCAATAAAATGTCGCTTTAAAACTAAAAACTAGTTTATTCACCCTACTTACCCTACTTAAATTTTTTGTTTTCTTGCGAGAAATTTAATTCTTTCATCCTTGTTACTTTTACGGGAAGGAGAAATTTCCCTAATGAATCAGTCTAATCATCCTCTAAGCTATTTCGAGAAAACAACAATAATATTAATATACGGAAAAAATTTTACGTTTTAATTTTTTTTCCCCCTCAATTAATTGAAATCCAACGCTTCCCATCTATATATCTATCTATTTTTATTATATAAAAATTTATGTCAATTTTTGTACATTAAATTTAAGTCATTTTTATTTTTTTAATAATGTCACGTCAATATATTTACTTACTTGATAAAATTTAAAAATCAACCAATCAAATTTTAAAAAAATTAAAAATTAAAAAAATAAAACCATAACTCCCATAATTAATTAATTTATTACATATTCTTATTTAATAAAAATATAAATATTAATTAAATACAATAAACATCTACATTAAAAGTGTCATAATAATATTATCATAACAAATTTTAAATTACAAACTATTCAAATTCCATATTATTTGACATACTTATATATCATGCATTTGACTCTTATTGCTATTACTTTATTTCACATTTCGTAATTCGCTTATGAAAAATATTTACACTAACAAATGAAAAAGAGCCTATTTATTTAAAAATGATTCTATTAAATAATTAGGTATAAAATAAAAATATTTATTATATTTTAAAATAAATTTATGAAAAAAATACTCTTATTACTTTTACTATTTATACTTTTTTATTATTTTGTCATACTTTTCATATAATTATATTTTAAGATCTTTATAATTATACTTATTTAAATATGTTATTTAAATTAAAGAATTAATTTTGATCATTTTTCAGCACTATTTTAAGTTTATATTACACGGGAGATTGTCTGATAGAGTAAGTTAAAAATATTAACAGATATTTTTATTTTATGCTATTTAAATTAATTTTATTAAAAATAACTTATTCAATATATATACACACAATACATATTCTAAAGATTTTTAATCCTATTATTATAGATGTCATTAAAAAATTATATGCACTAGGAGAAGAACAATGTCAAAGAAAAACCTATAAAAAATACAAAAAATAAAGTTTGTCTCACAACATAAAATATTATTAACATATATTTTTACTTTATGCGATTTAAATTATTCTTATTAAAATAGCTTATTCAATATATTATATATACACACATAATAAATATTCTAAAAAAATTTATTTTATTATTATAGATGTCATTGAAAAATTATATGCACTCAAAGAAAAAGAATAAGTAAATGTCAAAGAAAAACCACAAAAAATATATTAAAAAAATAAGTTTTTGATTCAAATTATAAAAAATTTAATCAAATTCTATCAAATTATACCTATCATAAATTTTTTTTTATCAAATTATAAATTACTAACTCAATAATTATTATAGATTCAAAATTAAATTAAAGATTTTAGATCAAAGTGCTACAATATCTTTTTTGCTATTTGATAGAGAAGTAAAAAAATTATTGGGTATAGCTACCTTAAATCTAATTACACTCCAAGATAACAATGACACTCAAATACTATCCCAATTGAAAAATTTATACACTTTTATACTTATATTTAAAGTCAAAGTAAATGATTTTAACTATATTCTCAATAATACATTATTACTGTTCCGTCTGTGATGGCCGAGGTCGATGATCTTTAGGCGAGCACTTGGATACGCGGCTGAGTTATGCGTCGTTCAAGCGTAACGGTGTGATTTTGGCCTCGGTCCTCTGAAACACGGCGGCGGGAGTACCTACACAAAGCACTCCGACGCTCAAGTAAGTGTGTGAACAATTAGTGAATAAAGAGTAATAACTAGAAGTGAACTTAGAACCTGAGTCTTTCTGAATTAGAGTGGTCAGATTTATAGGTGTTTTGGGTTTGTTAGTGAGCTTTGTTAGTTCCGATATTCCTGGTTAGTGCCGTTATGGATATCTCTTGGGAGTGTGGAGACGTGATTGAGTAGTGTGTTCAGTTTTGGAGATAGCTTTTTGGGAGGCAGAGTTTGTTTGTTCTGTTTTACTTGTTTCCGACCTTTAGGGTCGGTCTGTAACTGAACTCAAATGCCGATTATTGCGTGGTACACATCATAGCCCCCCAGGTCGTCTAGCGTTCCGTATAGGTCGGTAGGCGAGCTTTTTGTCTTTCATACGTGGCTAAGTTTGTTTTGAAAAAATTTGAAAAGGGTTTTACTTGTCTCTTCGCAAGTCGTGTCATCTTTATTGCTCCTTATTGCCGTTTTGGTTTCCCACGTTTGCTAGTGGGTGTTGAATTAAATTACCCACTTTGTTAGTGGGCTTGCAATAATAGTTATTTTCTTTGTTTTGGAAATTACGCTGTTTGTTCATAATCTTCTTATCTTCGCTATGTCTTCGAAAGGTAAGCGTTTCTTGACTCTTCTTTGACTGTTCGTCTTTGTATATTCTTTCATGGCGGGAGAGAAATTAAAAGAAAAGTTGAAGGCTGTTGAGGTTAGGGAAGATGATCCCTATCACTGGGTTCAGGATGATGTGAAGACTCGTTCATCTTCCTTCATTAGCATCGAATCCCTTTCTGATTTGAGGGGCGTAGATTTCGTGATGGGAGGTTCTGGTGTTGTTGTTGAGTTTCAGCCCTGCTCCAGTAGTGATAGGGTTTGTGAGAGAAGGGGTGACTGGGAGTATTTCTATATGTATACTCCATGCATGGTTGAACTTGGGGTGAAGTTTCCCTTTTCTTCTTTTGAGTGTGACGTCCTCACTCAGCTAAACTGTGCTCCGTCACAGTTGCACCCAAATTCTTGGGCATTTCTTCGCGCATTTCAATGTCTGATGGAATTTCTCTCCTTCCCTTGTTCGCTGTCTTTGTTCTTCTCTCTTTTTCAGGTAAAGGGGGTTCGTAAGGGATTGTGGGTTTGTTTCAGTAGTTTTTCGGGTCAGTCTGTATTCCTTCTTTATAAGTCCTCTTTCAAGAACTTCAAATCTCTTTTTGTCAAAGTTCGTTCGGCCGAATCTGAGTATCCTTTTTATTTGGATGATGAGCTGAGTGAGAAATTTCCTCTCTACTGGTGCTCTAAACCGACTCAAATCCTTGAAGCTTCTGAGAGGAGTGAGGAGGAGGAGTTTGTGATGAACTTTCTTGTTGAGAGTGTTGCTGCTGGGGAATGCTTGTCTATTCCTGATATTTTGCGTTTATATGATTCAGGTGATAATGAGGGTTTAAGGGCTTATATAGGTAATGTTTCTGATGTTTGTTGTTAAGTGTTGGGCATTTGCCGAGTTTATCTAATGTTTGGTGGTTTCTTTCAGGTGGCCGAGTTCCTTTATTGGATCCGAACAAGCTGCAGTCTTTTTTGAACAAGAAAAAGGAGAAAGGGGTTGGAAGTACTGGTGATCGGAAGGATGTTGGTGAGCAGGCTTTCTCGTCTGTTGCGCATCCTGCATCTTCGTTTAAAAGGAAGAGGGATGATACTTCTTTGGAGGTTATTTCTGAAGGTGATCATGAGGTTGTGGGTGGTAGTGGACTTGCCTTTGATCGACAGAAGAAGCTTCATGGCTTCATTGCTGGTTCTAGTTCGCATTCCCTTTGGAGCGAGCAGTTTAACTTTGTGGGGCTTTCTGAGAGGGCCTCGCAGTATCCTGGGGATATGCTTATGACTCGCCGAGCTGGTATGGAAGCGCTTGGTAAATTTGTTCAGGTACGTCTTGTTTTTTGTTTCTTGTTCTTTCGATCTTTTGCATTGTTCTTATGTCAGAAATGCTCGTAGGTGGTTGCTTCTCGCTTGCTCTGTATTGGTCGGACTGTTGAGTGCGTTGGGGCTGAGCATCAAGAAGCTATGGACAAAGCTTCTACACTAGAGAAGTCATATACAGCTCGGATTGCTGATTTGGAGAAAGGTGTGAAGGAAAAAGATGAGGTCGCTACTAGTGCTGTGGCTAAAGCGAAGGAAGCTGAGGATGAGGTTGTTCGTTTGAGGGATCAGATCCGTTTGTTGCAAACTGAAGTTAAGGAGCATGATGTGGCCAAAGGTCGGCTTACTGCTCGTGTTCATGAGCTAGAGGAAGCGGGGATGGAGATGTTTTCTTATGGTTTTGATCGTGCTGTGAGTCAGGTTGCTTTGCTAGCCCCTGAATTTGATTGCGATAAGCTTGATATGACAAAAATAGTTGTAGGTGGAAAATTGGTTGAAGATGGTACTGCAGAGGAGCATGATGAGAATGCTCCTTCTTATTTTGTTTTATGTAATGTATTTATAACCTTTGTTGTTTTGACTTTGACTGTCTGAACTTTAGACCTTGTTGGTTTTTTGAACCTTGTATGGTATTTGGCCGATGTTTAGGCCGGTTTGATGATATTTGGTGGTTTTGTTTAATAGTATGTTGTTTTGTCATTGTTAAATTTTGCTTTGGAGGAATTTGTCATGTTTCATTGGATGTATAGGGCGTCCGGCCTCATTAAAACCCTCCTTAGGCAAAACCCTTTTTTTGGGAAAAAAACTCTAAGGGGGAAAAAGAGTACCTTCATTCGCAATTGTACACAAACTATGATATATACATTTTGAGTGAAGAGATGTTCCATTTTCCTATCATGTCATTGCCTTGTAGCGTTTGGAGTTGATATGCACCCTTACCGAGCACTTTTGTTACACGGAAGGGGCCTTCCCAGTTTGCGGCGAGTTTGCCATGTGTTGGAGGTCGCCTAGCCTCTTCTGTTCGTCTGAGCACTAGGTCGCCCTCCGTGAATGTCCTCGGTACCACCTTCTTATTGTGTTTCCTTTCCGCGATTCTTTTTTGGGCTCTTTGTTTGATGGCAGCGATTTCTCTGTCCTCTTCGGCTAGGTCAAGCTCGGTATTCCTGGCATTTAGGTTTTGTTGTTCGCTATATAACTCGGTCCTTAACGTCGGTATTCCGACCTTAATAGGTATCAATGCTTCTGAGCCATAGACTAGCTTGAAGGGTGTTTCGCCCGTAGTGTTATGCGCTGTGGTGTTGTAACTCCACAGTACTTCGGGTATGAGTTCGGCCCATTCTCCCTTTGCATTGTCGAGCTTCTTCTTTATTGCCTGCAACACAACTCGGTTAGCAGCTTCGGCTTGCCCATTAGTTTGTGGGTGTTCCACCGAGCTAAAACGATGCTGGATATTAAAGTTCTTTAGGAATAATCCGAGCTTATTGTCTGTGAACTGTCTACCATTGTCTGATATTATTTCTTTTGGAATTCCAAATCGGCATATTATATTTTTCCAAATAAAGGATCGTACCTTTTCGGCTGTTTTCTTTGCTAAGGGTTGTGCTTCTATCCATTTTGAGAAGTAGTCTATGGATACCAAAAGGAATTTTACATGTCCAGGTGCTGTTGGAAAAGGGCCGAGGATGTCAAGTCCCCACCTGTGGAAAGGCCAGCTTACCTCCATGCTATGTAGTATCTCGGCTGGCTTTGTTGAGATGGCCTCATGTTTCTGCCACTTGTCGCATGCTTTGACCTTTGCTATGCAATCTCTCTTCATGGTCGGCCAGTAATATGCTGTTCGGATTATTTTTGCGGCGAGAGCTCGTCCTTCAATGTGGTTTCCACATACTCCTTCATGAACTTCGTTCATTACTTCTCTGGCCTGGTCTTGGTCTAAGCATCTTAGTAGTGGTTGTGAGAAACCTCATCTGTATAGCTCCCCTGATATTTTCGTATAGAAGCTTGCCTTACGTCTGAATTGTTGAGGGTGGAGCTCGTCTCTGGGTATGATACCTGTACATATGTATTCAAGAAAAGGTTTCCTCCAATCCTGGAGGTGGTTAATGTTTTCGATACATAGTAGGTCAATGCTCGGTTTTGTGAGTGTGTGTTGTGATAATGTTGATGTTTGTGTATCCGCCCTCGTGGCGGCGAGTTTAGATAGTATGTCTGCCCTGACATTGTGTTCTCTGTGTACATGTAATATAGTGAAAGAACTGAAATTTGAAATTAGATCCTTTGCTATGAGCCAGTATTGTTCTAGCAAAGGGTCTTTTACCTGGAACTCTCCTCGGATTCGTTGGACCACCAGGAGGGAATCGCAATGTGCCATTAAGTTCGTCGCTTTGTGGCTTAGGGCGAGCTTAAGTCCCACTATGAGGGTTTTATACTCGGCCTGATTGTTGCTTGCCGAGAAGTGAAATTGGAGGGCTTGCTCGGCTACCACCTTATTTCCCTCCTTTAAGATTATGCCAGCCCCGCTTCCTTCTCGGCTTGACGCCCCATCCACGTGTAACTCCCATGTTTCAATATGATCGTCTGGGGTCATATCTGTGATGAAGTCGGCGAGAACTTGTGCCTTGAGGGCTGATCTAGTCTGAAACTGAATATCGAACTCTGAGAGTTCAATTGACCATTTGGTCAATCGTCCTGCCAGCTCTGGTTTTGTTAATATTTGCCTCAATGGGTGATTTGTTCTTACTACTATTGTGTGGCTTTGGAAATAGTGTCTTAGTCTTCTTGCCGTGACCACGAGTGCCAGGGCGAGCTGCTCTATTTTCGGGTACCTTTGTTCCGTAGGTTGCATTACTCTGCTGACGAAGTATACCGGCTGTTGAGTCCTTCCTGTCTCAATGACGAGGGCCGAGCTTACGGAATGATTGGAAATAGAAAGGTATAAATATAGAGGCTTGCCGACCTCAGGTCTTTGTAATACGGGAGGTGATGATAGAAGGGTCTTAAGTTCGGCGAACGCCGTCTCGCACTCTGGTGTCCATTGAAATTGTTTGTTTTTTAAGATCGTCTGGAAGAATAGGTGTGACCGACTTGATACCGCGGGTAAGAATCGAGAGAGAGCGGCTATCCTTCCTGCTAGTTGCTGTACTTCCTTTATCGTCTTGGGGCTTGTCATGTTGAGTATAGCCTTGCATTTCTCAGGGTTTGCTTCTATTCCTCTGGAAGTCAACATAAATCCTAGGAATTTTCCTCCTTGGACTCCAAAAGCGCATTTTTTCCGGGTTCAATCTCATATTGTATGCTCGGATCTGTTCAAATATTTCCTTGAGGTCGTCGCAGTGCGCCCGATCTTTAGTGGTCTTGGCGACCATATCGTCCACATAGATCTCAATGTTCTGACCTATTTGATGTCGGAATACTTTGTCCATCAGACGCTGGTAGGTTGCACCTGCATTCTTTAGGCCAAATGGCATGACTCTATAACAGAAATTACCGTGCTCAGTTATAAATGCTGTTTTGCTTTGGTCTTCTGGATGCATTAGAATCTGGTTGTACCCAGAGTATGCATCCATGAAGCTCAAGCTGTTAAAACCTGAGGCGTTGTCTACAAGTTTATCGATGCATGGCAGAGGGTAAGCATCCTTAGGACATGCTTTGTTTAAATCTGTAAAGTCGACGCACATGCGCCACTTACCTGAGCTTTTTCTTACCATTACTACGTTTGAGAGCCATGTGGTGAAACGGATTTCTTTTATGAAGTTGGCTTTGAGGAGCTTCTCTGTTTCTTCTAAGGCCGCTTTTGATTTCTCTGTGCCGAGGTTTCGCTTCTTCTGGGCTATAGGTCGGCTTGTTTTGTTTGTGGCCAGCTTGTGGCAGATGATATCTGGGCTAATGCCAGGCATATCTGCCGGGGTCCAGGCGAACAAATCAGCGTAGTCTTGTAGTAACTTTATCAATTCCGATCTTTGTTGTCCTTTCAGTGCTTGGCCGATGTAAGTTACCTGCCCCGGGACTTGGGTTAGCTGGATTTTGTGTAGCTCATCTGCTGGTTGAGGTCTTTCCTGGGTATCTCCTCAAGGATCAAGCTCGGCCAGGGACAAGATTTCTGTGCCATTTATTGAGTGGACCTCACTTTGTTTGTGGCTTATGTCCGATCTTTTTAAGCTAGCATTGTAGCATTGCCGAGCTTGTTGTCGGTCAGAATGTATTGTCGCTATCTTGCTATCTTGAGCCTGAAACTTAACACACAGATGATAAGTAGATACGACTGCCCTGAACATATGCAGAGCAGGTCGTCCGAGGATAATATTGTAAGGGCTGGGGCAGTCAACTATTAGGTATTGTATGTCTAAGGTTTTTGATAATGGGTTATTTCCCATCGTCGTCCTTAGCCGTATGTAACCTTTGACTGGTACTCTTTCGCCAGAGAATCCTACTAATTCCCCGGACGAAGGCTGTATTAGTTTCTCAAACAGATTCATTTTTAAGAAGGTAGAATGAAAAAGGACATCTGCACTACTACCTGGGTCCAAAAGGACTTTTCTTACTATAAGGTCGCCGGTTTGGATGGATATTACCACCGGGTCGTCCGAGTTTGGAGCGGCCGAGCATATGTCAGTTTGGTTGAACGTGATTTCTAGGTCAGATGTGTTTTTGTTGCTTGGCAGTGTTGTTTCTTCGATTGCTAACATTGCACGGTAGCTTCGTTTCCTTGCTGAGATCGTTTCACCCCCTCCTGCGAATCCTCCAGATATGCAGTTTATGACGCCTTTGGGTGGGCTATTGTTCGACCACTTGTTGGTGTCTTTATTGGCCGAGGTTTGTTGACGTTCTTCCTTATTGCTTTCCCTGTGTTTTCTGCCCTCAATGTACTTGTCCAGGAGGCCCTGCCGTGCCAATCTCTCAAGGAGATCTTTGGCTATCACACATTCGTCGGTTGTATGGCCATATTTTTGGTGGAAGGCACAGTGTTTGCTTGTATCAACGAATCTTTGATCTTGGTAGCTTCCTGCTCTGGCTGGTGGTTTTATAATCTTGGCATTGAGTATTTCTTTGATTATTTTTTCCCTCTTTGTGTTGAATTTGGTATAGTTATCGAATTTCGGAGTGAGCTTGAATGATCTACCGAGGTCTTTAGCATTTGCCGATCTGGAAGATCTGTCATCCTCTTTCCTCGGCCTCCTTTCTGTTTTGTCGGCTTCTCGGAGCTCTTCGATCTCAATTTGTCCCGCTGCTCTTTCCCGAAACTCGTCCAGTGTTTTTGGCTTGGTCACTGCGATGATTTCTCTGAACTTTCCGGGCCTGAGACCAGCTTTGAGGGCATGTAGGTGGACGACTGGGTTCAGGTCAGGTATTTCCATGGTGGCGTCTGTGAACCTGGTCATGTAGTCCTTTAAACTTTCTTGTGGGCCCTGGCGAATGGTGCTGAGATAGTCCGATCCATGCACATAAATCCGAGCTGCCGCGAAATAGTCGATGAATGACCTAGCTAATTCTTCGAAGAGGCAATTGATCCTGCAGACAATTTCAAAAACCACAGCAGGGCAGCCCCATCAAGGTAAGTAGGGAAAGCTCTGCAAAGCACAGAATCATTGTTAGGTCCGTTAAAAAACATCATAGATTGAAATTTCTTTAGGTGAGCCCGGGGGTCACCAATCCCCTTGTACGGCTCAAGGGAAGAAGGGAGAGTGAAATGTTTTGGCATTTGGTAGTTTGTTATCTCCTCGGAGAACGGATTGTCCAAGGTCAGCTTTTCCTTGGGGGGGTTGACACCTATTAGATCGGCTCGACCTTGGGTTGGACCTTTGGAGTTGTTTTCCTCTTGCTTGCTGTTTTGTGTGGATAGCTCAGCTAATCTCTTGACTTCTGCCTGTAATTCGGCCAGCTGGGCCATGAGTTCGGCTTGATTGGCCTGAGGAACTCCATTGTCAGCCATGTCATCAAATTAATGGGCCCTGCGCAAGAGAAGAAAAGAGAGTGGAAATAAAGTGGGGTTAGAGACGGCCCCACGGTGGGCGCCAAATGTTCCGTCTGTGATGGCCGAGGTCGATGATCTTTAGGCGAGCACTTGGATACGCGGCTAAGTTATGCGTCGTTCAAGCGTAACGGTGTGATTTTGGCCTCGATCCTCTGAAACACGGCGGCGGGAGTACCTACACAAAGCACTCCGATGCTCAAGTAAGTGTGTGAACAATTAGTGAATAAAGAGTAATAACTAGAAGTGAACTTAGAACCTGAGTCTTTCTGAATCAGAGTGGTCAGATTTATAGGTGTTTTGGGTTTGTTAGTGAGCTTTGTTAGTTCCGATATTCCTGGTTAGTGCCGTTATGGATATCTCTTGGGAGTGTGGAGACGTGATTGAGTAGTGTGTTCAGTTTTGGAGATAGCTTTTTGGGAGGCAGAGTTTGTTTGTTCTGTTTTACTTGTTCCGACCTTTAGGGTCGGTCTGTAACTGAACTCAAATGCCGATTATTGCGTGGTACACATCAATTACCAAGACATTTGTCCCAACAAAAAATACCAAAACTCAACTCCTATTACAACAAATAAAACAGGTAATACAATAAAAATTTCATTTATTCAAAACATCATTTATATTGTTCATTTATATTCTTCATTGATTATATGAACTAACTTCACTAACATTAATATCATGAGATTTAGATAACATACAAATCAAGAGATTAAAAAAAATAAACAAATTTAATACACATCTTCAAATGAAGAATATATATACAAAGATGAAACCAAAAAAAAAGATAATAGATAAAAAAATGTATACAAGTCAATAGTTCAAAAAAAACGTCTCTACAAAAACATATGATAGGGGAAGAAAAAAAAACTCTAACAATAACCGAAAAAAAAAAAAAAGAACAAACACTATATAAAAAAAACTAAGTCTGTCAATTAAAAAAATATAAAAATAAAAATAATAAATAAAGATATAATTCTATACAACTTCAATATAAAAACTTTTATATTATGAAATATTTTAAATAAAATATACAAATTTAATATTAATTTATATATATTATAAATAATTTTTAAACAATATATTTTATAAAATATATCGTATATTATCATTAATTTATCGCTCCGGTGCATCGCACAAACTCACTCTAGTTTAAGTAATAATAATGAGAGAGAATATTTACAACATCGTTCCTATTTTGGTTCTTGATAATTTGTAACATCATTCTTCACTACGGTGTAATGTAAGTGACAGCTCTATTAAAAAATAAGTCGTTAAGAATACCAAAAAAAAAAAAACATAAGTCGTTAATCAACGTTTCAACAGAAAAATCTAAATTAACATCCAAAAACATAACATGAAATTACAACCAGCCAGCAAAACAGCGTGCGCTCGCTGCATGCGTTCTTTCCTAGCACCTTTCTTTTTCTTTCTTTCTGTTTTTTTTTTTTTTTTTCATTCACTATTCCTTTTCTAAGTGTCTACATGATTTCTTTTAGCACTGGACACACATTGTAGATGTGCCGGCACAATGGAGAAAAAGATTTCATTAAGATCTTCAAAGGAGAAAGTTGAAACTAAATTTACAGAATTTTCTCTCCCATTTTGTATCCCTAAGTGAGCAACAAGAACCAAAGATGCCCATCCAACAACTCTAAAATGTAAGCAAAGGAAGGAGAATTGCTCAGAAAACAAGTGCCATTAAATTAAATCCATTCTTCCAAACTGCTTTTCCCTTCCCAGTTAGCCTAACAAGAATTTGAACACGTCACTTAAGGAAATTATCCCTTCCACGCGCTTGCTGCCAGCTTCCACAATCACAAGTCTCCTAACCCCTGTAGCAAAAATTGAAGAAAATTGGTGCAAGAAAAAAAAAAAAAAACAACCACCATACTACGGATACACGAAAAATCAACCACTTATAGAAAATACATATTAGTTAAACAACACATATATTTATATTTTATACATAAATATAGTGACTGATTTTTTGTGTACACATAATATTTTTTAAAAAATAGTAAAAATCTTTCCATAGACTTGTTTTTAACAAGTATAACCTTTCTGTAATTGATGAGATCTTAAACAAAGCTAAAAAGAATTAATAATTTGAGTTAGTAGAACAGATAGTTAATTCTTAGTTACATTAACCAAAGTGTGTCTACAAACACCCAATTTAACATCCTCTGTTCTTTTTATAGGCAATGAGCTTCTTGGTAAAGAAGATATTACCGGGACTGGCTAAACGCTCCATAACTTTCTGCAATGAATCAGACTTCAAACACATATGACATCTCTGGCCATTCCAAAGCCCATAAGGAGAATTTGCATCTTGTCTCAAAAGCAATGCCTATAACCATAAAGTGCAAAGATTTAGTTTCAGTTTTTGCTGACAAAAGAAACCGAACAAATGTAATTTTAGTCTCAAAAGCTACAAGGTAGTGATTACCTGATGGATACTGATCTCATCAAGGGATATCCGAGCATAAGCTTTATCTTTAGCCAACGCCGTAATATCACTAAGAAGAAATTTAATAGCACGTATAAAATTAGGTATAAATGTGAGAATCACACACACAAGGATTCGAAGAATAAGAGATACTACCTTCTTGAATATATATCAAGCAAAGAATCATTATCGTCCACAATTGGTATTGAGCTAACTTCAGCTGCAAAAAGAAAGCATATTCACATAGGATACGGATATTCAGACACTAAGATAAATTGTTCGAAATGTATAATGCACTATGATGCACGAACACTGACACGGACACGGGACACGACACGACACGAGACACACCGACACACAAATTTTAAAATCTTACATGACACGGGGACACGCATACATATAAAATATAAAGTATTTTTTAGATAAACCGTAACGATATTTTAATATTTTATTGATATTAAAATATAAATTAAATTTTTAAATTATTTTTAATGTCTTATTTTAATTATATCAAGTATTTAAAATATTTTTTATTTTAATAAATAATAATATATACTATATCTAAATTTATTTTAAGAATATATATTAAGAATAAGACTGGATATGCTGACACGTGATTGTATTTAGGTGTGTCCACGTGTATCTGAAGAAGAATTTTTTATTTTTTATTGAGACACGGTTTAGACACAACAGACACGCGTGTCGGACGAGTGTCGGTGAGTGTCGTGTCTGAAATGTGCCGACACGCAAACACGGCAACTCAACAAAGTGTCCGTGCTTCATAGATAATGCAGCTAATAAATACTACATACGAATTCACAGATTATAAAGTTTCCCAGTTCAACTGCAAGAGAAAAACGTGTTCACCAAATATTGTCCCTCTTGCCAAAAACTAAAATATCATAAATACGTATTTTTGAAACAAAACATACATTTTGAAAAAGCTTAAGCGAGAAATGGTCTACCAATCTGTACTCCTGATCAATGAAAATTACACAAATTGATTTGACAATTTCAGTCTGACCTGCAATATAAAAGATTTGACAAACTAACTGTTTCCATTAAGTACAAAAATGAAAGGTGACACCATGCACAATTACCAATCTTTCCTACATTTATTTTTTTTTATCCTCTTTAACATTGATAATCAGTTTTTATACCCAAAGGAAGTACGAAAGAATCACCATGAATCCCCCCCCCCCCTCTTTTCCTCTCTCCTGTCTTTCCTTTTTTCATGAAAAGTTGTGCAGGAAAGACAAAGCAAAACTTGGAAACTTAGCAGAACAAACATCAGGACAACTTCAAAACAGAAGAAAGTTCACCTTGAACAAACATTGACAGAGCAGCACCTAGCGATGCATTTGGCCTTAGCATTGCAAGTGGCTGTCCATTTAGTTCCCCAACTTTAGGCAACCGTGTACCTAAAGGTATTGAACCAATCGGTGAGCGAAGAATAGGCAAAGAACCAGATGAGTACTTGAAATGCCTGCATATACCTGGAAATTTAAGTACATCTATTAGTTCCATTGTCCAAATAATTTTCTACAATCAATAGATCTAGATGCTTACATTTTAGAACTCCTGATAAGGAAGCCAGGTGTAGCAGCTGATGAAATGAACCATCATCTGCAGAAGAATGGATGATAGGAACTGTTGACACCTTGTTTTGCAGAACTTTCAAAGCAACTACTTTAAGACATTCATGAGGTCCAGCCTGAAGATCAAAGACAAAAACAGAAGGAAGTCCAATCAGTGAAGATTCAAGACTTCACCTACAGTGCTTTTTTATGAAGAAAGAATCATAATCAGAATGAAGTACAGACAAGTGAAAATTCTTCAACATATGCTGCTACACAGTGTGAGCCTTAGCAAAACAAGTAGGTTGCCAGTTGTGACATCGAGGTCACAGATTTAGATCCTAGAAATAATCTTTCTGTTTACAGAGATAAACATGTGTATGTCTATTCTCCCCAAACCCCACAAGGTGCAGGCTTCATGCACTGCGAGTAGAGGGCTGCGCTTAATACTACTGCACACATGAATCTTCCTTTACACTTGCTACATATATCTACTTAAACAATCTTGGGATTCTAAACTGGTATGATGTCTACATAAGATAATGTCTTGCTACTTTTAATTGTCGTATGTTTTAAAGATTACACACATATATTCAGTTTGGTTCACTTAACATTGATTAGTTTGAATGTCCCAGGCCATAAAAATCACATTTGTGTGTGTGAAGAGAGAGAAATTAAAACCAGTGCTTAAGTAGCTATATAATTCTCTTCATTATACACATCTTGTCATATAACGTATTATTATTTATCCACCACATTGCAAATGCATTCCTGACTATGTTGAGTGATCACAAGTTACAATCCTGAACCCTCCAACGTACATAAAAAGATGACTATCATGTGAAAATATGGAATCACAAGAATCTTATATGCATTAAAATTTTGCCATAAGTGCTCCGGAACACTTACATAAACAAAACGCCAAGGATATGATCCCCCATTACTACTAAGTGTTCTATGATGCTGTAGTTTTCCCTCTTTCCAGGCTGCTATTGTATGAGTTTCAAGTTGTTCTTCAGTCAGATTTGATCCATGATTTCCCAGCTGAAATTATGCTAGTTACACAGCTAATGAATAAACCGAAATATGCATCATGCATTCCACTCTTAAGAGTAGCTTATGAATTAGAGACACCAAAGATTAGAAATGAACAATCATGAAAAATACAACACCAATGCATGCGAGCAAAGATAAACCACACATGTCTATGAGAAATATTCCCTGAATAGCAAATAATCAACGACAAAGATGCCAGAACTCAAAATTTTATATAAGCCACATTTACTAAAGCTTGTGGTAGAAAACAGGAGCAACTATCCTTAATTCATTATCTTCCTCATATTTACTTTCAACCATACTTGGATTTAGGAATCAGTGAAGCCACTACATGTAAAAACTTTCACTTAAATTTTTTTCCCCCTATCACTTTTTAAGTTCTTATTTAGATCAATTGTACCTGTTGTTAAGTAGCTTCAAATGTTAACCCAATAAACTATTATTTGAAGAGTCCAATAATGACTGCAACCCAAAATTAAGCACAAGAGATTTCCATAAAATTTTGTTCCCCACAAACCTCTTTCAACATTAGAATGAAATCCATTGCACTGAGCACTCCAACAAACTGGCTCCTGCAATAATCCCATAGAGGAGCAATAGCTATGCCCTGAAAAAAGATTCTTCTACAACTGGTAAAACTCGGCCGACAGATGATATGCATTCATGGGCATGGGTGTGTTCATGCAAAGAGAAAAATACCTGTTCATAAAGCACATGAAATGCTTGCTTAACTGGTAAATTTATATCCAAGGCAACTACCTGCAATATAAATAAAACTACAAATGAGCTGAAGTCAATTTCTATAGCTCTTACTAAATGATGACATAAGAATATAGAGAACAGAAAAGTATTCAAACCTTCCCTGAATCTGGAAGTAACTCGTAAGCAGTATGTGTAGACAAGAATTCAGATACACGGTGGCGAGAGACCTCAAGATCAGAATCTGACATACTTGGATTAGCCTCCTGGTAAATTTCTCAAGTCAAATAGTTTCTTTAGTGTAACCTAAGCCCTAAAGTTTGACACTACAAGGACTACGGAATAAAACTGGACATCATGTATAATGAGATAGGATATAGAAAAAGGAGGAAGATGTTTCACTTCCGAGCCAAAAAGAAGATATAAGAAACATAATATGATCTAAGAATTCAGCAAGAATTATATTTGCCTCTTTTGATGGATTTCTTTCCCAATGCCACCATGTTATAAAGAAAAGAAGTCACTTTAGAGTAACAGACCATCTGTATTTGTTCTAACTAGCTGATAAACTTCACCATAGGATAAAATATGGCCTTAGCAACAGGGGTTTACAATCATGGATATTCATTTGGGAGTTCGTTCATGATTATTATATATTTCCAGATGTTTCCAGCTCAATTTTTCTTATACTAGTTTGGAAGGGGACAGGCAGGTAGCTCCTCAGAAGAGCAATTTGTGATAATTATCTCCAATCTATAGATTTAAATTATAGCTGTCTTTCCCATATTCCCCCCCTCTTCCGTCAGAATTAGACATAACTTCTTCAAAATTCATTTTAACTTACAAGTAGGTTTCAAGCTGACACTAACAGGGACACAAAACATGCATTTATTTTTCTAGAAGGAAAGCAACTCTTGAAAACCAGTGATGATCAGACTAACTTTAAAGACCAATCAGATAGTCACTCTCACAAGCCAGGCTGTTAAAAGGGGAGAGACTCTACTTAAACACAGTTCCTTAATATGGCTAACGTTGGACTCACACTCCTATGTTAGTTAGAAACTTAGAATACTATCCAATAATTAAATTACAATGCCAAAACAGGACAAAAGTAAGAAGTGAGGACTTACCACATGCCCAAAGATAACACTATCAACCTCCATGTGAGATCTACCAGGTGTTTCAGAACTCAAAATGGTGTGCATATCTGGTTCTCGCCCTAAATAAATAGTATTAACTACTCCATAGTTCCCACTTACAACTGGTTGCTGCTCATCGTGGCGCCACTCACCATCGACATTAAATTTGTACTGCACATTGTTGGAAAGAATATTAGCCGTGTCAGCTTGAATCAGATATACATTCCATATTATGTTAAGAATTAGATATTAGATATATTTCACTATATTTCCCCATTGGGGAAAGACAACTCATGTGCCTTATTTGAAGCCTCTGTCAACTTTTACCCATACATACAGTCATAAAGTGATTAACAAAACTCATAAAGAAACCTTGTCTGTTTCAGCCTGTTCTAAGTTAAGCTTAATCCCAAAAGGTTTAACAACAATTCACTGACAATGACAGGCACATTCCTCCTTCTTTTTTTTTTGTCGTCCTCACAACTTGAGTAAACAAAACTGAATGATCTCATTCACCTACTCTGATCTTCAAGGATAATGAGGTTCAAATAACCTAATTTTCATTAGTAAATGTTTCAGCATATTAAAATTATTTCCTCAAGCTTTCGATATTCAAAGGGGACAAATAACCTGATGATATCCAGGCATTAAAGGGCAAGTAACTTGAAAGACTGAAGGGCATCCCTCCATAGGAGACATTAGTATATGTTCTGACCATCTGCGAATAAACAATTCAACCTTAGTAAATTAATTCTCCCACATAAATAAGAAACTGGAAAAAATTAAAGGAATTAGAAAAAAAAGAGAGAACCCTTAGAATACAAACACAAGCACATTCTCACATCTACCATGTAGCATGTTGAATAACAAAGAACTAGTCTAGTAGCAATAAAGAATTTGATAATACATGTACCTACCTCGTGAAAGAACCACTTAGATATACCCTTTTTCCCCCATAAGGCCAAACAAACCGCTTTGGAATCAAAATGGGTCCTGACACTCCACTACCCTCAAATCCTGTTTCAGCTACTGGAGCAAACATTTCCTCTGAAATTCGACACCCCACAATTCAAAAGCACTCTCCAAAGCCACAAAAAGCTATATCAAAATCACTTCTCTGCCACGGGTATCCTCCACAGCAGAGCAGAGGAACCCTCCCCTTAATTCTCAAACATGCAGTGTAGTGTACCTTCACAATCACCACCACCACCCCTTCAGACCCACTAAACCCAGAGGGCTGTAAATCAAAACTCCGTGATCGATGATAATTAAGCACCTGAAAAATCAACGAATTACGTCAACATAATAATAATAATAATAATAATAATAATAATAATAATAATAATAAATTTTAAGTTATCCAAAGTTCCACCATTCAATGGGCACAGTTTTCAGAAGTTGTGCACAATTTGGATTAGCCCATCCCAGATAATAGATTTTTTATTCCAAAAAAAAAAGTGAAATTTTACCACGAGATTCGAAGCAGCGGAGGTCCTGAAATTGGGTCCGAAAGCAATCTAGGATGTTAGTAAAGAAGGGGATTTAGGTCAAAAGCAGTGTAGAGAAAAAAGAGAATAGAAAATCAAAGGGATTGAGAAATTGGCATTTGAGGGAGGGAATTGGAATTGTGGGTTGAGAGAGAGAGAGAGAGAGAGAGAATGAGACTGGAAAAATGGATGAAGCAGCGTAGGTGAGAGAGAGAGAGAGAGGAAAACGAGAGAATGCATTAATTAATTAATAAAGCTACTAATAATAATTAATTAGTTAGTTAGTTAATTAAGTGTAGTTAATTAAGGTGGCAGGCAGGGCCTTTGGCAGCAGACACAAAACAAAGGCCAAAAATTAATACATTGGGGCAGTAATTATGCTTTGTCATGGTAATTAAGAACCATAGGCAGGTAGACATGGAATCTTAATAGGGTTAAAGCTACTTTGTTCAACTATCAATAACTATTTTTTAAAACTTTAGTACATATGTTAAAAAATTATTAAAATCATATAAATATAAAAAAATATTAATTTTTATATTTTTTTAGTGTAAAATAGTTTTACACGTGTATTTAATTATGTAATATCACATTAGTAAAAATAACTCTTTTTTATATTAAATACACGAATAGCCATAAAAAAATTATTGTGATTGTACGATTATGTAAAACATGCAATTGTTTTCGTGTGAAGTTAATAATTGAGAGTCATTAGATAACAATTTAATCAAACCTATCAAATTATCTCATGACTCTTAGCTTTTAATGTCACATGAAAATAACTACATGTGAGTTTTCACCGTAAAATATATTACATGGTCAATATATCAACGACTCCGTTAGGAAACCAAATAGCGGGTACCAATTAGAGCCAACTAGCAGTTAATTTTTTTTTTTTTTTGGTAAAAACATGAATTCAAACTATTATAAAGAAAACATCCAAAATCTAAAAAATAAAACATCTATCCCAATAATAACAAACATCCAAATTATTTTATAAAGTCCAAAATATATTTTAAATATTCAAATTTATTTTTAAAATTCCAAAATTCATTTAAAAAAGAGATATCCAAAAATTATTTAAAATTTATTTGGAGAGAACGTCAATTCAAATTATCATGAAAAATATTCAAAATCTAATAAAAAATTAAAAATCTAAAATTATTTTTAAAATTTATTTTTAAAAACCAAAACCTAACAAAACGAGACATCCAAAAGTATTAGAAAAAACATCCAAAATTAGAAAAAGAAACATATATAACTATAAAAAAAATCCAACACCTAAGACAAAAAAAAAAATTCAAAATGAAGAAGAAGAAGGTGGCAACGACAAATGCAGGGTGAAGAAGAAGTGGTGACAGACGCGATGAAAAGAAGAAGCGTCGGTTTGGCCTTTGAGAAGATCATCGATGGAGAGAGATGCGTCAATGCTGAGATCACGTTCGACGGCAATGCGTTCCTCGGATCCGCTGGATTCCGCAGTGGACGGCGTTCTGGTTGGCGTAAATGTTGTGTGTGGTGGACGCTCCTGCATCCGATATAAAAGGTGTTGCATTTAGCGTTCGGTAGTCACGGCAATCGGCAACAAACGGTGATGATCGGCAACGTCAACCTCGCAACGGAAGGTGTTGCATTGAAAGGTGATCAGTAGTCCTTGGAGAGTGGTGACTATGAAAAGAGATCATAAAGGTGACAATACGATACGAGATAAGAATTGGAGCAGTTATTTTTTTACTTAGTACTCTGAATATGTGTGAATGTGAAACTAGATTGCCAACTTTAGTGATTTTTTTTAATTTTTTATTTTTTTAAAAATTTGAATTAGAAGAGAGTTGACTTGTGTTGGTTTATGACCCGATTGGTTTTTCATATTTTTTCATATATCAAAATTAAGTTCATAACAAAAATATATTATTTTAAGTGTTGGTATATCATATAAAAAAATAGAGTTAAATGTCAAAACTGACATGCAATAATTTGATAAGAATTTGTTAAAGTGACAGTGTCTCATGATATTAGAGAGGTTTAAATCTAATTCAATACAAATAAAAAAAATTAAAACTACTAATTTAAATTTGATTAGAGTATATTTTTTCAAATATAATGGATTTAATTAAACTTATTCTTAAATAGTATTTTATAAATGTAAATAAAATCTGTTTAGCGAGTAGACAGATAAATCCTTGTAGCTAATGGATAAATTAGTCTATGTAGTCATTCACAAAACGTTGTATTTTCTCTCTCAATTCTTTGTTTATGTTGTGTCCCAAAATCCTACCTTGTTCAAATTCTAAAATTATCCTGTTCTAATGACCATTAGTAAGAAGTTTAGATGCATCCAGTTGCAATTAAGAAAGATTCAACCATGGAGAATTACTTGTCTTTTGAGATATTTGTTGGGTTATTTACTTTGAAAACCAATTGAATTAAAGAGTAGAGAGAGATCGCATGAAATTTCAACAATTCAAGTTCTATAAAAGAAATAAACACAACTAATTTACTACTCTTCCAGCCTCCAACATTTTCTTCCTCTTTCTCTTTAGCGGCATGATCATCAGAATTATTATCGGCTACACTGCTTTCATGGCAATCTCGGCATTAGTTTGTCACCTCTAGTAGCGAAAGAAGATAGAGGAGCAAGAAAAAGAGATCGAGAATTAGGAACTCGACTACTGGCACCACAAATTCTTCTACTATAAACTCGGCAACATAATGGTAGAATTAAGAAGGGAGAATCTTCTGGGCTCCAACAGTTTTGGAAGAGTATACGTCAGAACACTTCAGAACAATGCAAAAGTAGCTATGAAATGCGTCAACCATGACTCGAAACAAGGCATGAGAGAATTTTTGGTAGAGATTTCAAGCAGGAGGAGGCTGCAACACAAGAACTTGGTACAAATGAGAGGATGGTGTAAAAAAGAGAAAGAACTAAGCACTAAAAGAAAGTTATCGGATACCGTTGAATTTATTGGTAGATTTATAAAAAATCCACCAGTAATCTGTTTATTGTCGAATTTAGTAGCCAAATAAATTCGACGGTATAAACCTTGCCAATAACTATTTACAGACAACTTTTTCGTCTGCCGCTAATTATCAGCGAATTTAGTGGCATATATAAATTTAATTCTGGAGCTTGTTACTAGTGGATTTAACCGACGATAAATCCCCCAATAAACTTAAATTTTTTATTTTTTAAAAAAATTTGTTTGTAAATTCAATATATAATTTTAAATATTTAAATTTAATAATTTCTAACTAATAAAATTCAAAGTTTTACAATTTCTTAAGTCGTAAGACGGAATGTAAACGTCACTCGTAAAATATAAAAAATTAAAAATTATAAAAATTATGAGGACACAAATTCACAAGTTAAAAGTCACAACTCAAAAGTTAAATTCACAGCTCAATCACAAATCAAAACACAAATTTACAACTAACAAGTTTACTCGACATTAAAATAAATTGTAGTAAATAAAGCAACTAAACTACTGTAATGAACAACTAATTAACTAAAATCTAGTCATAAAAAGATTAACTAAATTTGAATAAATTATTTAATAATTATCCTATTCTTCATCTATCGAAAAATCTTGACGAATTTCACAAGCTTCCACATTACCATATTCAGGAGTCAGATTTTTACTTGCATTAGCTTGATTCAATGCCATTTATGTTCATAAAGGATTTAAAAATAACAAATATTCAACGAGTCAGTTCAATATCACAACAAGAATTCAACAAATTAACAAAAGTTACATAATTGTGTTCAATGCCAATTATATAAATAAAGGGCCAAAGAGTGAAAGAACATCAATAGATCAACTTCAAACAACATAAAATTCCTATGGCAACTGGAAGATCTAAGATATTTAAGAGGCCAATTCATGAGCTGTTTGTAAATCCTGCGAAATTCAGAAATAATTAACCAAGAAATTAATTATTATTCAAAGAAATTAAGAAATTAAATTTTATAGTTTAAAGAAGTAGAAATAATTAAAATATGAATTTTGGCACTAATTTTAAAAAATTTAGCCTAAAATTAAACCGTTGGGTCAAAATTGGTTGAACTGGACCACATTGGGCCAAGGCCCAATCCATTACTACCAAATGAAATGGCTTCAGCCATTTCTTCTCTCCTTCGTATGCAAACACGCCGAAACAAAAAAGGGGGAGGAAAAGAAAATCTCAAACCCTTGGCTCCAATTTCAATTCACCACAATTTTCAATCTGAAACTCCGATTGACGAGCCATCAACGACCACGCATTTGTCTTGAAATTCTCAATAAAATCTACTGAACAATTTGGTATGAATCTAGCAATTTCTCACTCAACCACTCTCTCTTAAATTTTGAATTTGAAGCTTTAATTTTGAGAAATTATGTTATTTTGGTGTTATAGGATTGAATTAGCTTTGGGTACTTGTTGGGTCTTGTCTCAAACTTCCATTGGTAAGGTAAGAATCTTCAAAACCCTTTATGAATCATTAATTAGTGAAACCCTATGTTGATTTTGAGTGATATTATTTGGATTAGATTAAATAGTATGTGTTGGGATCAAGTTGGTGAATGTTGGATGATGGATTTGAGTCTTGGAAGCTAAGATTCTATTTTGGTAAGGAACTTGGAGCTTGAAGCTCATGGAACGGAGGAATTTGTGGTGTCTTTGGCTTAGGGAGGAATCAGCTAAGGTATGGTTTTGGTTTCTCATAGATAATATATAATATTGCGTAAAAACTTAGACTAGTTCACTGTAGGATAAGTTGAACTAAGTTGAATTGTAAGGTTTAGCAAGCTTTGGTAAAAACGTTGTGTCGTGATAAGAATGAGTAGATTATTGACAATTGTTGATGGTCGTGATGGTTGATAATGATAGTAAACTGTGAAGATGAGATAACGATTGTAATTGAATTGAAGATTTTGAGTGTGTTGGTGAGGTTTGTATGTACTGGTGATGAGAATGTGGTGAATCATTGATTGTTGATGAGGTTTGATAATGATTATGAGTAATGATAATAATAGATTGATGATTTATGAATAATGTGGTATGATTAGGAATTCTTTAGGTGAAAAATTACGGAATTGGATAGTGGTATGTTGAGAAAGGGGTGAAAAGGGTATTAAATTATTCTTGATAAAATTTGGTGTTGTTTTGAGGAGTAAAATAATAATTTGAAATTAAGGTTTTGGAAAGAATAGGATTTTGGTGTTTTGTTAAAGAGTAAATTTTTGACCAACTTTGGCGAGCCATAACTCGATTTCTAGACCCCAATTTATGTGAAACTTATTTCGAATGAAAATCGGGTCCGTGAAGTTTATACGGTTTGAAGAACGGATGAAAAATCATTTAAAACGAGAAAGTTATGCGCGTGTGAAGTTCAGTGCAAAAACCTGGTTTTCTACAAACTTAACAGCTTTTGAGAAAAAGGGAGTGTTGCATACGCGACCTGCACGCTCGACGCCAGATATGTCCACTGTTTTGTAATCTCATGTACACAGACGGTACACGCGACGCGAGCACTCCCCCTGTTTTGAAATCTCGCGTACGCGGACATAGTCTCGTGTACGCGAGTCCTCTGTTTTAGGCAAAAATGAGATTTTTGAGTGTTAAGTCAATCCTCTATCTTTTTAAACCTTTTTAACACCTGTTTAAAATCTATTAACGAGTCTTCAAGCTTTAGAAAAAGGGTGGGCGTGTTGAAGAAGTTAAATGGAAAGTTGAGAAGAGATTGAAAAGTGAATGGTTGAGTTGTTAAGGCAATAAAGTGATAAACGATAAATGATCTATAACTAATAGCAATGATGATAATGTTGAATGAGTTGAGATGAGATGAGATTGATATTGACATTGATGATTTATGATTGAATGATCACATGATTTATGTGTTTAAAGATTTTTGAGACATTCGTTGACCCCCTGTACGTAAGATGTGATCGGACACTTTAACTATCCTGGTTCTCCCATGGCCATGCATATACATATAAATTTGAGATTGGAGTTTTGTCTCCCCCATGGATAAGCTTGTGATATTTTCCATGGATAATTTTGAGCTTGGGGATGCGCATACAGAGGGCCTGTCCACGGTTAGCTACCAGGACATGTCAAGCTGGCTATGTATCTGACAGATGATATCATCAGCCATAGGACAGGCATGCATCATATGCATTTGAATGATTGCTTGAGTGGGCATTATCTTGGTTTACCTAATTGCTTGACTATGTTCAATCTGTTAATTGCCTATTTGCTGTTTTTGCATTTATTTGTGTTTTTCTTTCTTGAATTGTATGTCTGTGCAACTTAGAGACCCCTCGTATGGCGGAAGTGTGACGAGAGTAGTTTTATCGGTGTTTTGGAGAATTGAAGGAGGTAAAAGTGAAGTGTTGAGTTAGGATTAGATTCAGAACTTGAGAACCTTAGACAGTTTACCTAACTTCTGGTTTAGTTTATTCCTTAAGTTTTAAATCTGAGTGTCGGAGTTCTAGGATTGCCTTTGACTTTCTTGGGACCTTATATATTATATACGTTGGCACCTTTACCATGTTGAGAACCTCCGGTTCTCATTCCATACATATGTTGTTGTTTTCAGATGCAGGTCGAGATGCACCTTGGTGAGCGTCTAGAGGTTCCTATGGCAAACGAAGTTGGGATGTTATATTTTGGACTGTTGGTTATATACTTATGTTTATAGATTCTCCTATGTATATATATAACTTATGTTTAATCCTCTTAGAAGCTTTTTGGAGAATTAGGTGCTTTCTTTATATATGTTGGGATATTTTGGGATATACCTATATACATGTATGTATGTACATATTCTCCGGCCGGCCTTGGCTTCGCAGGTCGAACCTGGAGCTTGATATTCTGTATCTTTTGACTTTCTGCTCTTATTATATATGTATGTGTCTTTACTTTCTTCGTGCTCAAGTTTCCGATATGCGAGCGATGTGCTTTTCTTTTGCGACTTATTGCTTAAGCTTTCTTTCAAGGCTCCTCGATTATAAATTCCTTTCAACTACACTATATATATTTTTATTTTAGAGGTCATAATACTACACCACCTCTGTTTTACGGCTTAGACGTTAAGCTCTGTGTAGTGGGTGTTACACTATTAGCATACACTGAATCAAAGTTGACCAATCTAACAAGGTTTTAGCACATTTTTAACAAAGAGTAAAAAATTTTCCAAAGATTAACAAGGATTATCAAAATTTTAGCACAATTTTTGTCAGCATAACACAAAACAAAGCAACAAATCAGAGTTCAGTACAACAAATAGTACAAAAAAAGAATTAGCTTCATGCCACAAAATTTTAAATTCTAAACCATTAATCTGATAATTAACACAGCAAATTCAAGTAACAAAATCTAAAGAAATCTAATCAATGCCACCAAATTTCTCATGAAACCTTAAATTTTGATTCTGCATATAGATATCAAACTTGATAATCGGCACTCTCACTCAATTGCAAAATTGAATATCACAGCCAAATCATCAAAACCAAAATTTTTCAAAACTCCACCAAAATAAATTACAAGAATTGATCAAATTTCAATGATTCACTTCAAACACAGATCATAGAGTCCCTGTGTAGACGTAGCACTCAGAATAATAAAGAAGCCAAGAACACAACAAAACTAAACAATTAAATAAAACTAAACAAAAAAGAAAACAATAAGAAGCAAGAACATCCTTCCACAGTTTCACAACATAGCAACTGGGCAATCATCAACAAGATGTATTCTCAAAACTCAAAATCGAAAAAAAAAAAAGAGTCATGTACCTAACAAAGGCAAGCAAGGTTTGGAGGAGAAATAAAGGCTGAAGGCGACCAAGACTGGGCTCGATGGGGGGACAAATCGCGGCTAGAGGCAACACAGCTGGAGGCGAGATTGGAGACATCACAACAGAGGGAGAAATCAAGGATTCAAGAGGGCGATGGGGGAGCAGCGACGGACAACATTGACTAGAGAAGAGAGAGACAAGGACGACGTAGACAATCATGAATGGCGATGCAGACGAGCATGAACGGCGACGCAGAAGAGGTTGACGGTGGTAGAAGGGACCTAACGAAGAGGCAAAGGAGGTGGCATCAGTGAGGGTGCGGGCTTGACCTCCATTGTTGAAAGTGTGAGCTTAGCTTAGGGTGAGAGACTGAGAGTGAAAGTGTGGGACGGAGAGTGGAGAGACTGAGAGATGAAGGAGAGATGGTTCTTAAAAAATGAAGGTCTCTGATAACCCATATTTTATGATATATCTTGTGCTTAATTTGAGTGATTTATTCAATCCTTCACCCACTTATTCATATTAATTGCATGGTTTTACTTTCCCTTCCTCATTATGTGATGTATGTGAAAAAAAACATGTTTCCTATGCTTAAAAATAATCATTTTGATTACCCTTTTATTTCCATTCGATATCGTGATTCGTGTGTTGAGTAGTTTCAGATCTTCTAAGGTAGGAATGACTTAAAGGATGGAAAGGAAATATACAAAAATGGAAGGAAAGCACAAAATGGAGTTTTTGAAGAAACTGGCATCGCCGCGGCCGCATGCCAGCGCGAATCAACAGCGACGCGACCGCATGACTGACGCGATCACGCGCCACAAGAAGAACACGTATGACGCGGCCGCATGACTGAAGCGACCGCGTGACAAGGAAAACTTCGAATGACGCGGCCGCGTGACCCACGCAGACGCGTGACAGAGGCCACGCACCAGAAATTGCAGAAAACGCTCCCAGCGATTTCTGAAGCCATTTTTGGCCCAAATCCAAGTCCAGAAGGCATAGACCAGAGGTTATGAAGTGGGAGAACGCATCCATTCAGGGAGTCTCAAATTAGTTAGTTTTCCATGATTTAGATTTAGTTTTGAGAGTGAGATTTTCTCCTCTCTCTTTAGGATTAGGATTTAGATTTAGGATTTTATGCGCTTTCAGGGTTATCTATTTTTACCAGGTTCAATATTCCTTTTTATTATTTTCTCAATTTTATTTATGAATTCTTCTATATTACAGATTACTCTTTGAATTAATGTTATTTGAGGTATTTCAGTTTACAATTGCTTTCTTTTATTTATGTTACTTTTATCCCCAATCTGAAGATATTTTTATTCCAGTAGATTTACTTTTCCCCTTTTGGTCTTGGTTAAGAAATCAGTAACTCAGGAGTTATCAAACTCAACATGATTGATAATCATTATCTTTACTAATTGAATTGAACTTCAATAACCCCAATCTTTCCTTAGGGATTAACTAGGATTTGAGGATCTAACTAATTAGTCACTTGACTTTCCTTTGCTCTAGCAAAGGTTAACTAAGTGGAATTAAGATTCAATTTTCATTATCATTGATAAGGATAACTAGGATAAGACTTCTAATTTCTCATACCTTGCCAAAAGTGTGTTTTACAGTTATTTATTTAATTTACAGTCTTTTACTTACTTTAATTGCAATTTAAATCACTTGTTCCTCATCTTCAAAACCCCAATTTACAATCTTCACAACAATAATAAGAACATACTTCCCTGCAGTTCCTTGAGAAGACAACCCGAGGTTTAAATACTCGGTTATCAATTTTAAAGGGGTTTGTTACTTGTGATAACCAAAACGTTTGTATGAAAGGACTTTTGTTGGTTTAGAAACTATACTTGCAACGAAGATTTATCTGTAAATTTCTGGACCACGCAAAAGTTCTCTCATCAGTCTCTAAATTAGGGTTCCCAAATTTGAATTTCGGGGTTAATTTTATTAGCGAATTTACCGTAAAAAAAATTCGTCGGTAACACATAGTGTGGGGTTGAAATGGTGCGTTTCATTCAATTACGTTACTATCGGATTATTTTGCCCCTAAATTCGACGGTAACAATTGCGCCAATTTTTTCCTCCAATTATTACCGGCAAATTTACCAACAAAAAGTTGAATTCGCCGGTAAATCTGTCGTTTGTAAGACCCGAAAAATAATAAATAATTAGTTAATAAATTAAAAACGAGTTAAAAGGGTTAGAAAATTTAAAATTTACAATTTGAAAATTTACCACCGAGGATTTAATCTAGAAAAATTAATTTGAGCACAAAAATATAATTAATTGCAGAAAAATGCGTACCAACATTAAATTTAATTGTACCGCCTTAAAATTGTCTAGTACTACGAGTGAGATGTTGAGATGTCCTTGCCCCATTTTCAGTTTCTCTTCTAATTTTGCATTTTTGGGTTTGAGATGTTGAGACATTTATGATTTTGATATTTAAGGGAGACTTAACCTTGAGTTTTAGCAGGATTTTGACCCATGAACACGTGGTACAAGGTAAGAGAACTCTTTTTCTTTGATTTTTCCTAATTATGTATGAAACCCTAGCCTGAAATGTGAATAAATTGTTTAATTAGATTGAATAAGAGTGATGGTTGACTTGGGTTGAGTTGTTGTTGTAAAATTGGAGTTGGGCTTTCTTTTGGAGAACTTGGTAGAGGCTCGGTGGTGTTGATTGAGGTTCGTGTTTGACTGGAGATGATATTCAAGAAGTTGGAAACCGTCGTCAATAAGGTACGTGTCTTGGTTTCAGGTGAATATTATGTGAGATTATGTGAAAACCTAGGTTAAATGCCTCTAGAATGACGTTGAATGAAAATGATTGTTGTTGTGATTAATTGGTTGGATGGTAACTTGAATTATGATATCGATATAAATATGTATGTATGTATGCGTGATTGAATTGATGTCGTGTGATTGTTATGAAGGGCTATGAAAATGAAAATTTGGGCCGGAGGCTGTGATAGGATGAGATATCCCCTATTTGGTAAGTTATGGTAAGTTGGTGGTATTTGCCATGTGTGATTTGTTGTTCGATGATGAGAATTGTTGGGTAATTGATTATTGTTTTGGTTGTCGGTGGGAAAATATTGAAAATGATTGATTGTATTAGAAATTGGTTAAATTGGGCTTTGAATGGAAGTGATTGAGAATTGTTAAATGAGTGTTGAGGAATGATTTGGGTTAGTTTTGAAAGGAAAACAAAAGAGAATTTGAGAAATTGACACTTAAGTGAATTTTTGGTAAAAACAGATTTTTGACGAACTTCGACGGGCCATAACTTGGCACTTGAAACTTGGATTTGTATGAAATATATCTTAAATTAAATCCAGTGATAAGAGCTTTAAAACCATCTAAGAATGAAGGAAAATGAAGTTTTGTAGTAAAAGTTATGAACGTTTGAAAACTAGCATTTAAAATTGAAATTTCAAACTTTGCAAAAAACCAGAAAATTTGGCTGGCATATGCGCGCATAGAGGCATGCGTGTGCACCACTCAAAATGAGTGATTCAACTCGTGCATACGCACAGGTGATGCATATACACGAACCCTGTTTTCTTCAAAAACTCTATTTTTGACTGTTCCACCTTTTCGGCGTGGTTGTAACCCCCTCTAACTTCCCTATGGAGCTGAATAATTGATAATTAAGTCTTGAATATACTGAGAAGTGATATGATGATTAAATTGAATTATTCCTGGATAGACACTTGGTTAATTGGATAAAATTGTTGCAGGGATGGTAGTTCGTCCCGCCCGCGGTGAGGACGGTGATGTTATCCTGCTCACGTGATAATGAAAATTGATAAATTGATAAGGAATTAGGGTTAATGAATCTAAGTGCGATAAATTGATATGAAATTGGGGTTAATGAATCTAAGTGTGATAAATTGAAAATTAATTAGGGTTAGTGCATCTAATAACTTAAGAAATTGATTAAAGACGTGATGTTGTCTGACTTGTGGCCTGAATGGCTGGATTGGTAAGGACAGAGATTTGTCCCACTTGCGTGGCAAGGTCTGGGTGTCATCCTGCTTGCATATTGATTTGATATTTTTTCCAACCAAGGTCAGTGGTTATATCCCACTTGTCCATGGTTCCGGTGTAGTTGTAGGGATGGAAGTTTTATCCCATCTACAGTGAGGACGGTGGTTTCATCTTGCTCATAGATTAGGCAAGTTGAGGATGTAGAATTCTCTCTCTTGTGTTGTGATTGTGATTGGAATTTGATGTTGAGCACAATCTCGTGAGGATGGTGATACATAACGCTCATTTAAGATATGGTGCGTGAGGCTCAGTGGGACGGCGATACGTAACATCCACTTGAAACCTAAAGGAGGATTTTCCATGAGGACGACGATACATAATGCTCACTGAGGGGATGAATTTATGAGTGGGGTCGGCGATACGTAGCACCCACTTGAAACAATGAGTACAACTTATTGAGGATGCGATATGTAATGCAAACTTGAGATTGGAAGAATGAATGATCCCCCATGAGGATGACGATATGTAATGCTCATGGAGAGGATGTTTTCTGAGATAGGGGACAGCGATACATAACGCCTATCTCATGGACGTTGTCGAGTGTGGATGTGAGGAAGATGGTAGGCACTCATCCCTCGATGTATTCCCCACGTTTCTCTCTGTCTGCAAGGTGGTATGTCACTAATCCCTCGATGTGCATGGCACAGTTTCACAGGAGAAAGGTGGTAGGGCACTCTTCCCCGATTTATTCCCCCTGATGACTGCCTCTAGGAGAAGGTGGTAGGGCACACTCTCTCGATTATATGATGCGCAGGAGAGAGACGATATCCGAATTAGCTATCGAATGTGTCAGGTTCTGGCAGTTTAACCAACACATGAGATCATGGCCAGTAGGACAGGCATGCATCATGTGCATTTGTTTGCCATTGTTTGAATGTGAACATTGTGTTTGGTTTACCTATCTGAATATTATGTTAGTTGCTAATTTATTACTTGCCATACTTGCTCTCTAACTGCGTTTGCTTTGTATTGCTTATTGTTTGTGTATGATTTTACTATCGAGACTTGAGACTTAGGATTAATGATTATTTTGACTATGGGAGTGAATGAGATTGGTGGTAGTTTAGAGTATGTTAAATTTGGCAAGATGAACTCTGTATTGATTATTAATTGTGATTGATTTTACTGGGTTAAATACTGATACTGAGAAATTGTGATGTTGGATATAAAGATGCTGGAATATATTGAGAAGAACTGAGATTATAGACCATTGATATAGCTGAGAACTTAGCATGTTGACCCAGTTTGGATTATAGGATCCTAGGCTTGAACTTTGTGAGTTGGAGACTATGATTGCTAGTGAGTTCATGTCGTTTTACGTAGTCTCTATTTGGAATTATTATCCTACTGAGAACCTTTGGGTTCTCATCCGTTGTGAAAATTGTTGATTTTTGAGATATAGGACGTGATGCACCTTGCTGAGCGTGCATGACTCCTTTTGGTGAAAGCGAAGACTTGTCTTTTGGATTTCATTTTGTACTTAGATGTTTATTCTGCAGTTTTCTTTTAGAGGTTTTGATTATGGAAAAACATAATATATTTTGGTGTACTTTGGGTTGTAATATTTTCTAACCGACCTTTTCTTCACAAGTTGAGACTAGTGCTTATTATGTATCTATTCTAAATCTTATGTATATATGTATCTCTGTTCTGTATCTAACGTTGTCTGTCTCTAATGCTTCGTGAGTGATACGGTTATTGTTTTGTTATTCTTTCTTCATAGGCTCTTCGTTATGATATTATTATTCGATAACTATATGTATATTTTTGTTTTTAGGCGTCGTAATGCCTCACCACCCTTAATTTAAGACTTAAGCGTAAAGCTCCGATAGAGTGTTACATTGCTAACCTCCGACGTAAAATCTAAATGTATTCAACGTTTTTCTTGTAGTAAAGACACAAAAAAAATGAAAAAAGATTTAAAACATATTTTATGAGAACTAAATAAAACTACATTATTTTTTGCAATGGCCATGAGAAATGCTCTGTCCACTAGCTATAGAGTTTGATCTGTCCATGTCCATTTCACTATACGTGGACACTTAATGATCATGTGTGTGAATTAATGTTAAACTTAGTATTTGATGTTATTAACAAACGAAAAAAATTAACCAAAAGACTATATTGATTAATGAAGATAATTGTCAAAAATATAATTGTGCATTAAAATTTTTTAGAGATTAAAATATCCATTTCTAAAAATTTTAAGAATTGATTTGGATAATAGTTTTTTTTTTTACGTTATTTAATAGGATAATTTTTTTTATCAAAGATATGAAAATTCGAACCCACGACCTCTAAATGAGTATAAAAAAATTATGCTATTGGAGTTATAATTAGTTGCCTATTTAATAGGGTAATTAACTAATTATCGCTTGGTCAATAATATGTCATATGGATTGGCCTCGTTGACCCAATTAGCTTATTTTAATATCAGGTTGACCATGTGTTTTATTCTTTTATTGATATTGCCCCATCTATGACATTTTTTGTCGAAGTTGTTTAATTCAATTCAGATAATAGGTCTGACATGACCAAAAGAATTTTAAAACTGATTAAGCCCAATACTTTTAAAAAGACATATCCTTTGTAACCAAGTGGACTTAAGCTTTTATAAGCTCATGAAAGTCTATTTATGTTAAACTAAAAAGAAAAGCCCTTTTCGTGCAGAATAAAAAGCCCTTATTTAATTAGCTACCCAATTTGGGTGTAACTGGGTAGTAAAAGAAAGTAAGAAACCCTCTTTGGGTAGTAAAAAAATCAGGCTGAACATTTGATTTACATTATTGTGCATTCTTAGGTTTTGCAGTGTTGTTCCTTGTGTACCTCTGTTTTCTAGTGCCGAGATGGGTATTTTGATCTCGTTTAAGAGACTTAGAAAAAAAAAAAAAAAAAAAAAGCTTGACTGGGTATATAATAAGATACTACTATATATGCATCACTTATTGATTTATTAGGCCACTAATTACTACACTGATTTTCCCAAAGGAACGACAATGTAATAACTAATAACACCTTTAGTCGATTTTTGATTATTACTTAATAACGAATCATATGTGGTTGTATATTTAAGGGATACTTTACGGTTTTACAAAGGAACCAACTTTTTTAAACTAATAATTACTAAACAAAGTAATAAATGAAAAGAGAAATTTAAAGCAAAGGAGAAATATTATTTAATTATTGGCTGAAAAGATTGGTTTTCAATCGATTATTCACTATCAAGTTTTATTTATTAATTGTTTAATATATACATATATTTCTCTCTCTTTTTTATATACTTAACACTTTTTGAATCTAATACACGAGTTAAACCCCAAAATCATTCCTGAGATTGGCGTCGTGCACTAAAATCGTCTCTGAGATTTCAATTGCACTAATTATGTTTCTGAGATTGAGAAAAGTGCACCATATTAGTCCCTAACTCATTTTCCATTAATGACGTGATGACATGGCTTGATGACGTGGACGGTAAGTGACACGTGTCACTCCATGATTTGGCCACGTGTAATGATATGATGATGTAGTGACCAGTGACACGTGGCATACTGATGTGGATAGTTGTGCCACGTGTCATAATGTTATTTGGCCACGCGTCCGTTTGTGCCACATGTCACAACAGTATTCGTCCACGTGTCATCCATTATATCATTGTTGTAGATGCACCAAATTAGTCCCTCACTTTGCATTAAGTGACTCATTTTAGTCCCTGAAATTGAATGCCGTGCACCAAACTAGTCCCTTCACCAATTTTTTCTCATTTTTTTAAATTTAAAATTTTTAATATCTTAGATGCACTAATTTCAATTCTATTTTTTCATATATCATTTAAATACAAGTGATTTCATAAAAATTTTTAAGATTTTAGTTTTAATTATATAATTTTTTTAATAATTTAACATTGGTAAATTTTGTAATATATAAGTATGTTATTATAAAAAAATAATTATATGATTGATTGGACACATTTTTTTTCATAAAAAATATGTGCTTTTAACAAGAAATCAATGATTAAAATATACATTTTTTTTATTCTTATGAAAATACACGTTTTTGTTATGTATAAATGAGCTAGATTGAAGGTACTTCAAGCACTCTCACTAGGGGTGCGCAGACCCGGCCTGGCCCGGTCCCGAACACTTTAAGGACTAATTTGGTGTGATTTCATCGGGTTTAGGGTCGGGTACGGGTCTCAAAAATAGACCCGGTCATTATTTCGGGTCGGGTCCGGGCCATAGCTCGGGTCACCCGAAGTCGACCCGGTGGCCCGGTCATCATACACAATTAATATTTTGTGTTATTAGTGATGGATCATGACTATTCTTATGTGGAATTTAAGTATTGTAAACCTTAATATTTTGTGTATTAGTCATTATAAGACTATAAATTAATGTTTTATGTTTAGAATGCATAAGACTTTAGACTAATACGTAAGATTGTGTTATTTGTATTGATTTAAATATTTGGTATTATCAGACAATATTAGTATTGATTGTGGTTATGCTTTAATTTTGAAGAAGGGTTGGTTCTTGTTATATTTTTCTAAGTGAATTTTACCATATTAACTAATGGTTGGAGTCTTGGAAATTTGGATATTTTTACATGCTAGCTTACAAGAAGGTATCAACGTAATGTAATGTTAACGGCCCGATTTTTACCCCGTTTTCACCAGGTATAATTGTGGCCCGAAAGTGTATTGGTTTCATCGGGTCTATGGCCGGGTTCGGGTCTAATAAATAGACCCGGTGTATATTTCGGATCGGATCTGGGTCACATCAAACTCGGCTTCACCCGACCCATGTGCACCCCTAACTCTCACTATCATCTCCGACCTCTGCAGTCTAAACGAAAGAGGTCGGAGATGGTAATGAGGGAAGATTGAAATGCTTTTACGTCAACTCCAAGACGTCCGTTACGGGTATCTGCAAGAGAAAAAATATTTTATAAAAGCACTGAAAGAGGTCGGAGATAGTAGTGGATGTGCTTGAAATGCCTTCATGTTAACAAGTCGGCGGTTAGGATATTCGTAAAAGAAAAAATATTTTATAAAAGCACTTTTATTTGAATAACATGTGAAAAAATAGAATTGAAATTAATGCATTCAAAAATATTGAGAATTTTGAATTTATAGAAAAAAAAATGAGAAAAAATTGGTGAAGGGACTAGTTTGGTGCACGACATTCAATTTCAGGGACTAAAATGAGTCCCTTAATGCAAAGTGAGGGACTAATTTGGTGCATCTACAACAATGACATAATGGATGGCACGTGGACGAATACTGTTGCGACACGTGGCATAAACGGACACGCGGCCAAATAACATTGTGCCACGTGGCACAACTATCCACATCAGCATGCCACGTGTCACTGGTCACCACATCATCATATCATTACACGTGTCACTTACCGTCCATGTCATCCAGCCATGTCATCACGCCGTTAAGGGAAAACGGGTCAGGGACTAATATGGTGCACTTTTCTCAATCTCAGGGACGTAATTGGTGCAATTGAAATCTCAAGGACGATTTTAGTACACGACGTCAATCTCAGGGACCATTTTGGGGTTTAACTCCTTTGTACACATTAGCTCGTTTAACTCGTAAAAAAACAAGTGGACAATAACATCCTTGAACAGTGACCGAAAGTTCTCCTACAATTTCCACTGAAGAAATTGATTTGGTTCAACATAGCACCAAAAAAGTTAAATCACGTGAGAATGAATTAAATCAACCGAGTGACTCCATAAAAATCCTGGTGGGGGACATTGAGAACTCATCTGAACCACAAAAAACATCCTATAAGAACTCTTTATTCTGGGTTTCTGGTGCATCGTTGGAAGGAAGTGACCTCTCTTTTGTCGAGGTTGGAGAGGACGACCCTAATCCGAAAGACCAATGGTACAAGGATGATGGTGTTCGAGATAATGGAGAGAAGCCCTTTGATCCTTGCCCAAACATTCCTGTTTCTAAGGAGGAGTTTGACGAGTGGTGCAAGCCATGGCAAATGGCGCTAAGTTTTGAGCAAAAGAGTCGGCTTTGGTTTCATGGAACAACGTCTTAATAGGGATTAGGTTAAGAAAGGTAAGATTAATGTTATTGATATGGATCGTGATTATTTTTTTGTTCATTTTTCAGATGAGGAGGATTATTTGCACGCACTCAGTGCTCTTTGGAGGTCCTTGGATGATTATTGCTGGACACTATCTTATTGTGCAACGATGGAGACCCTTTTTCCTCTCCTCTAAGAATGTGGTAAAGAAGGTTGCTATTTGGATCCATATTCCAAACCTTCCCATTGAGCTCTATAATCATAAAATTATATAAAGGATTGTCTCCACTATTAGTACTATGTTAAAAATTGACCGAGCTACGTCTATTCACTCGAGGGGACGATTTGCTAGAATTTGTGTGGAAATTGATCTTTTCAAGAAACTTATTCTAAGAATTTCTGTTTTTAGTACCACTCTTAACATTGAGTATGAAAGATTGCATTTGATTTGTTTTCCATGCGGCAAGTATGGACATAGATCGGATCAATGCAGTGAATCACTGGCCGATGGTGATGTTCAGCAGGTCTCAATCGCTGTCGACAAACAAAAAGCCATTAGAACGGACCAAATCCCAAAGGATAATCAAGGCAAAAATCTTGGTGATTCTCAATTTGCACCTAATCAGAAAGTTAATCATGATCCCCCGGATTTTGGTCTGTATATGATGGTTAAAAGGCAAGTCAGAACAAAATCTGTGACAGGGAATAAAGGTAATCAAGCTCATAAAGAAGATCACTCAATTATGGAAGGTACTATATCTAAAGAGGGAGGATCGCGGTTTGAGATTTTAAATGAAGAAGGCAAGGAAGATAATCATGTTGTGGATGTGCATGAGAATGTTTCCTCCAATGCTAATATGCATGTAGGGCCCACTATTGGTGAAGCTAATCAAGTCCAAAAGGAAACCAAGCATCCTAACAAGATTGTGAAGAGGGCCTTTCAGCCTGGAGAGGGTAAAAATGCCCAAGGAGCTAAAAAACATGTTTAAACTAGAATTAGGCTGGTCCCATTGGCAAAATTGCTAAGCCCAAGTTAAAAAATAAACAAGTTGGTATAATACTCTCCTTTGTTGTCTTGGCAGTTATTCCTCATCTAAACATGTTGCTCCCCTCTTCTTCATCTAGTAACGCTGAGAAGACCAGCATGAAACTTGTTATGCTAGATAATATGAAAAGACTAAATCAAGAGCAAAGAGAAGTCTTCGAGTTCGCTAGAGCTAACATCTTTTGTCTTGAAAGCCATGTGGTGAAGAATGCTTTTCTTACCCAAATTCCAAACCATAAGTCTGAGTCTATAGCTATGGTGATAGTGAAGCTCGGAACCAGAAGTGAATTGCCACAAGGAAGACCTCCTGACATCCAAGTGAGAAGGAACTTAAGAAGCGTGATAGCAAAGAGCATAAGGGTGCGGAGAAGGCCGATTTGGGCAGATGGGTAAGTACCCAATTTTAATTTTGGTCTTTGGTGACCGCCTTTTTGTCTTGGTTTTCGATAAATCTGGTTGCCTGAAACTGCCGTGGTGTGGATGGAAAAAATTTTCCAACCCTCATCCAAGACATTAAAAGAAAGTTTGATGTGGGTTTTCTAATCCTCCTTGGAATGCACATTAGTAGTGAATGTAGAAATAGAATTTGTGAGAATTTGGGGTCTGATAAGTGGTTTGTAGAAGAGGCTAAAGGCCAATCTTGGGGTATCTGGTGTCTTTGGGGCTCAGCGATTTGGCAAGTTAACGTTATTAAATACCACCATCACTTTATTCATATGAGAATCAGTGGCAGCAATTTCAATCCCTGGGTCTTGATGGCTATTTACGGTATCCCTCAGAAAGTATTACGCAGAGATCTTTGAAATAATCTTTGGTACTTGAGCTCCTTTGTTAATATCTCTTGGTGTTTACTTGGAAAATTCAATGCACTATTGCATGATTTTGAGAGAAAGGGAGGTTCTACGAATCAAAATTCTGGTGCTTGTTCAGATTTTATCTTCTGTGTCTCTGATTGTGGTCTTTTGAATTTGGGCTATTCAGGGTGGCCCTTTACATGGAGAAGAGATAACCTTGTTGAAAGACTTGACCGTTGTTTATGCAACATTGACTAGCAGATTCAATTCCCTAAAGCAAGAGTTAATGATCTCCCCTTCTTTAAATCAGATCACTCTCCTCTATGTTTACAACTTTCGAATATCACTCTACCTAATAGGGGTAGAAGGCTTTTTCAGTTTAGGGCATCTTGGCTTTCACATCCTGATTTTGAAAACTTGCTGCATAATAATTGGAGTATGCAAGATTCTTGGACCCAATGTATTAATAACTTCCGGAGAGCTCTCAAGACTTGGAACTCTACAATTTATGGGAATATTTTTAAGAGAAAAGAAAGAATCCTAAAGCCGCTTAGGGGTATTGCAGCTAGCCTTAACGCTAACAGCAACAATATTTTAGAAAAATTACAGCAAGATTTATGGAAAGAATATGAAGAGATTCTCAACCAGGAAGAGATGTTATGGTTTCAAAAGACCAGGTAAATGGATCGAGTATGAAAACAAAAACACTAAATATTTTCATGGTACCACTATGGCGAGAAGAAAAAGGAATAAGGTGACATCCTTGCAAGATGATACGGGGAATTGGATTACTAATTTACCTCTTCTTGAGCAAATGACTACCCTCCTTTTATTCTACCCTTTATTGTGATGATCTTCCAAAAATTACATATATTTTATCTAAAGTGTTCTCGCAACTGGATGATGATGATTTGAACTCCATTGGGAGCCATATTTTCCCCCGGAAAGTCAAAGATTCTGTGTTCAGTATGGGCAGTTTGAAAGCATCTGGGAAAGATGGCATCCAAGCCATTTTCTATCAGAACAATTGGGATGTGATCGGTCCTAACCTTTGTAGGATGGTGGAGAAAGTCTTCACTAACCCACAGGAGGTTGGTGCTATCAATGAAACTTTGATCACTCTTATTATCCCTAAAGTTGAGCTTGTTGTCAATCTAAAGCAGATGAGATCTATTAGTCTGTGTAAGTGTCGTATAAAATCATTACGAAGGTTCTTGCTAGGAGACTCAGAAAGGTTATGGAGAAGCTTGTTCAGCCTACTCAATGCAGCTTTGTCCTAGGAAGACACCGTTCTGACAACATAATCATTATGCAAGAAGTCATTCATTCTATGAGATAGAAGAAGGGTGTGAAAGGTTGGATGGCCATCAAGATTGACTTTGAGAAAGCTTATGACAGACTGAAGTATAGCTTCATCAGAGATACTCTTCTTGATATTGGTCTTTCTTCTCATTTCATTGAGTTAGTCTCCAGTTGTATCTCTTCTGCTAAAATGAAGGTGTTTTGGAATGGTAAAGTGTTAGATGAATTTTCACCATCTAGAGAAATTTGTCAAGGTGACCCCATCTCCCCATACATCTTCGTTTTATGCATGGAGCGTCTGTCCCATCTAATTAGTGTTGCTATTGAGCAGGGGTTTTGGAAGCCTATCCATTTTAATCGGAGAGGACTGCCCTTGTCACACCTGTGCTTTGGGAATGATTTGATTCTGTCTGTCGAAGCCATCTTAGAGCAAACAAAGGGTCCTTGATGGCTTTTGTAGCAGTTCGGGTAAAAAAGTTAGCAATGAAAAAATTTTCATCTTCTTTTATAAGAATGTGGGATACCAAGTTAGAGATAAAATAAGCAATGCTCTAAGTTTTATGAGGACTGACGACTTAAAAGAGTATCTGGGGGTACCTCTCCTTCATTCTAAAGTGAACAAAGAGACTTACATTGGCATCATTGATAAAATGAATAGCAGGCTAAATAATTGAAAAGCCAATAGTCTCTCTTTAACTGAGAGAACCACTCTAGTGAAATCTATCTTTTTTTTTCTTCTCTCTTATATTATGCAAATTGCGTTTTTACCTAGTTTTATTAGTAGCTTAATTGATCATAAACGCATAAATCTTTTTTAGGGAGACACTGATAATACCAAGAAGATTCACTTGTTGAATTGGAAAGAAGTGAGCAAACCCAAAAGCTCAGGAGGACTGGGAATTAGACATACCAAAGATGTCAATCGAGCATTCATGATCAAAAGTAGATGGGGTTTGATTGTAAGTAAGGATTTCTTGTGGGCCAGAGTCCTTAGATTCAAATATAAGTGTGGCAATGACATTATCCTGAGGTCAGAGAAAAAATAGCAATACCAATCTTTGGGAAGAAATTCACTTAACTTGGGAGAATATAAAAAGCAACTCTATTTGGAGAATTGGTGACGGTTCAAAAATTTAATTTTGGAAGCATAATTGGATTCCATCTCTTGATGCTTTGAATCAACAAGCCAACCGAGATATTCCTTTGGGTGAGATTGATACATCACTAATGGACTGCTTATTTGTTTCAGGTTCTTGGGATGAAGAGAAACTGAAGTACTAGGTCCCAGAGGATACTATTAACAAGATTGTTGCCCTTTCCCCACCAACTCTGTGGAAGAGCCCTAATTAAATTGCTTGGGTAGGTTCCTCAGATGGTTCTTTCAACCTTAAGTTTGCCTATCATTCCATATGTAATTATTATGGCCTCCCTAATCGAGTCTTCAACCTTTCCTGGAAATGGAGAGGCCCAGAGTGCATCCGCTCCTTTATTTGGTTGGTGGTGCACGAAGCGATTCTTACAAACTTTAAAAGAAGAAGGAGACATCTCTCAGACCTAGCTTGTTGCCCCTGTTGCAACTCGGATAACGAGACCTCTCTTCATGTGTTCCGTGATTGTCCCTTTGCTAAACTAGTCTGGCAATCTTTGCAGCCGCTCCTTCACGTTCTAGATTTTTTTCACTTAAGTTGTCGCGAGTGATTTATTTCCAATCTTTCCACTAACAGTAAGTGGCCTACCCTATTTGGAGTTGCTATCTTCTCTCTATAGTATTATCGCAACAAGCTTATCTTTGAAGGCTCTATGGTATCTCTCACTATTATTGTGTCCATCATCTGTGCCCATACCTCTGAGATTACAAATATTATAAAGAACATGCTAACTCAAAAGAAGCAACGATGTAACCAAGACTTGCTGATTAGGTGGACTTCTCTAAAGGAAGATTATATCAAGTTGAATATTGATGGCTCTTTTTACTCTTCTTCAAACAATGCTACATGTGGAGGAGTTTTTCGTGATCACTTAAGACGATTCTTGTTAGGATTTTTGTGCAATCTAGGGAGCTATTCCATAATGCATGCCGAACTTTAGGGAATTGTCAAAGGACTTCAGATAGCTGTAGCTAATGCTTACAATCATCTCATCATTGAATCTAAATCTTTGATAGCTATTTCCTTCATCAAGAGTGATTGTCATGCAACACACCCTGTCCAACCCTTGCTTAATGATATTGTTATTCTAGTGAGACGCATTCAGAAAGTGGAGTAGACGCACACCCTTCGGGAAGCTAACCATGTTACGGATTTATTAGCTATGAAAGGACATTCTCTCCTTACGGGTTTGCATATCTTTGACGGACCTCCCCCAGATATTTCTTTTGTTCTGCTTTGTGATAGTTGTTGTTTCTTTAGGCTTAAAGGAACTAGCTAGTTGTATTCTTTTGCTTGTCTTTTGAGGTCCTTGACCTCCCTTTTTTTCAATGAAAAAAAACTCGTAAAAAACAAAATATGTGTGTGAGATTCAAATTATGATCGCAAAAAAAAATTACTCGTCGTATCATGCTGGACCCGAAAGCTTTAGTGGGGCGGGGGCAGGGGGTGCTCGTTATTTTTTTTTTCTTTTTATGTTATAAAAGCCAAAAAAATAAACATAACTTAATCCTAACAGATCTGCTACACATCAAGCAATATTGCCATCCAAGTCCAACCAAGTAGACCCAACACCAACAAAAACCACTCTCATTAAAAGAGCGTGATTACACGCGCACACATCATTCTTCCAACTAAGTCATTTACGTTCACACGCGGGGTTTTATGTTATCGTCGTCGTCGTCTTCTTTTTCGCGTTCCTCCTCCTGCTTCTCCTTCTCTTTCTCTTTCTTCTTCTTCTTCGTGTGTTTTCTCCTCATTGTCATTTTTTGTTGCTATTGTTATTGTTGTTATTGCAGTAGAAGGTGAGGAGAAAGAGTTTTGAATTGCGTAGGATAACGAGTCCAAATGCACCTTAATTCACTTAGAAATGAACTGAAATTATATAATGATTGCACCACAATTAACTCAAAAATGAACCAAAATTACATAATTGATTGCGACACGATTAACTTAGAAATGAACCGAAATTACATAACAATTGCGACACAATTAACTCAGAAATGAACTGAAATTTACCATAATGATTGTGACACATAAACTCAATTCGAAAACAAGCACACAAATAAGATTGAATCGTGAAAAAAAACACATTCAAAATCAATTTTGGATCAGACAACATCATTAATATATTTCTTCTTTTTTTGTTTGATATTTTCTTCTCTTTTTCTTGGTTTTATTTCTTTCAAGAGAGTAAATCAAAAAGAATTCTGAGAAATTAAAATAAGAAGGTGAAGATGAAGAAGAAAAGGATGAAAAAGAAGAAGAAGAAGAAGTAGTAGAAGATGTGGAGAAAGAGGAGAAAGAGTTTTGAATTGTGCAGGATGACGAGTCCAAATGCACCTTAATTCACTCAGAAATGAACCGAAATTACATAATAGATTGCGACACAATTACCTCAGAAATAAACCGAAATTACATAATGATTGCGACACATAAACTCAGTTCGAAAACAAGCACACAAACAAGACTGAATCATGAACAAAAACACGTCCAAAATTAATTTTGGATCAGACAACATCATTAATATATTTTTTCTTCTTTTTTGTTTGATATTTTCTTCTCTTTTTCTTTGTTTTATTCCTCTTAAGAGAGTGAAACAAGAAAAATTATAATAAAATGAAAAAAAGGAGAAGATGAAGAAGAAAAAGATGAAAAAAGAAGAAGAAGAAGAAGCAGTAGAAGATGAGGAGGAAGAGGAGAAAAAGTTTTGAATTGTGCAGGACAACGAGTCTAAATGCACCTTAATTCACTCAGAAATGAACTGAAATTATATAATAATTGTGACATAATTAACTTAGAAATGAACCGAAATTACATGACAATTGCGACATAATTAACTCAGAAATGAACCGAAATTACATAATGATTGCGACACATAAACTCAATTAAAAAATAAGCATACAAACAAGACTGAATCATGAACAAAAAACACATCCAAAATCAATTTTTGATCAAACAACATCATCAACATGGCAAAAATTCAACAATAACAATAACAATAACGACGATAACGATAATGACGATATGTATAAGAATAAGACAACAATGACAATAACGTTGATGATGATGATGATGATGATGATGATGATGGAGGAAAAGGAGGAAAAAGAAGGAGAAGAAGAAATTCCAATAAGAAAAGGAGGAAAAAGAGGAAGTGGAGGTGATGATGGTAACAAAAGTAAAAAATAATAAAAAATGAGGAGAAGAAGAAGAAGACGTAGCATCAGGGGTGAAGAAAGCGGAAAAAAAAAAAGCGCGTGACTCTAAATCACTTGGACAAACTTAAATGTTAAAATTGCTCCAACGTGGAGAATAATTCTAATCCTAAATAGCCAAATTTTTAGTTGAGTAATTTCTCTTACCTTTAATTCCTCTTTTTTATGATTTATTGGTTATCAAATTATAGATTTTATTTTTTATTTTAATTAACTTGATGACAATATGTTTTTTAAATTTTTCAAATAAAAATTTTTTAAGCGAGACATGATATAAAATTTTTTGATAATTCTTTTTAGTAGCGAAACAGAACGGGCATATTAATTTGTTAACTATACTGTATTTAGAAGAAAAATTGAGACTGACAAACACAAACTAAATTAAGTTTATATATTATATTTGGTATAAAATATACTGGATTCAGTTATGATTCAATATCATATTTGATTTAAAAAAAATATAAAAATTCAAGAGTAAATTTAAAATTTTAAAAATTAAATGAGAGTATTTTAAAAACAAATAAAAAAAAATTTAGTCTCTACCTTTAAAATTTTAATCTCTTATATTTTTACTTTCTAAAAATATTAAAAAATTAAAATTTTGTATTTTAATACTAAAATTAAAATTAAAATTTTAATATTTAACTATTAAATACAATACTAAATTTTAATTCTTTTATTCTAACTTTCAAGCTCTATCTTAGATACCTTAAAAACGAAGGAATATTGTTATATAATAGCGATCTTTACTTGTATGTCCGATTTCTAAAATGAGTGGCACTAATATTTTTATGGAGATAAATATGAGTGATAATTTCTTAGGTATTAGGATATTATTTTGTAATAAATGAGATAGAAGCAAAGCGCGAAGGCATGAATTGAATGGAGTCTTTTGAGTGTGCATATTGAAGGCATCATTTTCGGAAATGAGAAACAACAAAATTGAAAACACTTTGGAGGAAATTTCTGAGGGCGGGGGAAAGTGGTAAGTAATAATAGAGAGAGAGAGAAAGAGAGAGAGAGAGAGTAGGTCCTAATCCGCATTTGGCGCTGCATAGTGTGAAGTGTGAAGAATGCAAAAATGGGCTCCACAGATGCAGTTTCGTTTGGGCCCCCAATTGTCCCTTATTGCTCTCAGTCACACTCACGGGTCCAACATCTCTATCTTGTCCCTTTCACTGGAAACCACACTGCACCTTCACCTTCATAATTATTATTATTAATTATCATTAACTAATAAGCACATTAAACCCCCTTTCAATATCTGCGACCGTACCTTCTCACTCACCTCAATTCAATGCTCCACCAACGATCTATTCTAACACATCATTCTGCCTTTAACAAAAACCTACATGGATTATTAAATCTATGTATAATTATGTTATCACTATTTTTTTACTCGCTTGCTTCTTGGTTGAATAATAGTACATTATCACATTAATATTGTTGTTCATGACTCATCAGCTTCAAAATCGATGTGTTTAGAGATTTTAGGTTTCAAGATTATTTCTGAAGCATTAAAGATTACTAATAGTCAGAGTTTGACTTCTTTTTTAAAGGAACACATATATACAGCTTTTCAATTTTTGACAAAAATGTCAATATGATAGGTTGATTGAATGTCTGGTGATAAATTAAATAATAATTCATTGAAATTAAAGATGAAATAATTTTTTGTATATATAAGAAGACCGAATAATTCACGCATTACTATTTCAGTTTATCTATATATAATAATCTGTTAATTTAGGGGAGAAAAATTTGGTAACCAAACTTAGGGAACTAAAATCAGCCAAAACCTTCTATTTTTAACTTTATTTAATTAGATGAACTAAATTTAATTAAAATTCTTTCACGCGCTACCGTTTTTATTGCAACATTTATTATATATAAAAACATTAATTATATATATTTAATAGTATATTATAAATACATACCTTATCAATTTATATTCTTATTAAATGAATATAGAAGAGCCTTCAATATACATAATTTATATTCTTATCAATTCATACTCTTATCAATTTTTGGCCCTTCAATATACATAATTTATATTTATGATTTTTAATTTATATTATAATAATAACAAAAGTACATTTTTTATTTATTATGTAAAATCTATATATATATATATTTATACACATAATTTTTATAATTAATATATTTTTACAATTAATATTATGCAATTTTAAACTATATTTTATTATATATTTCAAATTATTTCATATATACACTAATAATTATGATTCATGTTTTAATTTTTTTTTAAGATAGTATACATTTAAATTAACGTATAATTTTTTAAATCATTGATAATTTAAAATTTTGTTTCATATTTTTCAAAGTGAAATCATTTATTTTGATTTACATATATTTTCAAATTTTACTATAATTAGATTTGAAAAAGGAATATCAAATACTTAAATTAATTTATTCCATTAGCAAATTTACTCATAACATCCATAAGTTCATACACATAACATTCATAGTTAGATAAAGTACACATAACATCCAAAATTTCATATTAATAACATCCAAAATTTTATATTAATAACATCCATAATTTCATACTCATAACATCCATAATTAATAAATTTTTATAATTAATATTACTAAATTTTAAACCATGTGTCTTATTATATATTTCAAATTATCTTATATGTACACTAAAGAATCATAATTTTAATATTTTTTATTTACTATTTATACGTATTCTTATTTATTGATTTTAATATGACGAGTTAATAATTATTTTTAAAATGTTATTTCTTAATTTTTGTTTATTTTTTATTTTTTATTTTTTATTTTATAATAATCTATATGTAAAATATGAGTTGTATAAAAAAAGTTGTTAAATTCTCTAATTTAATATTTATATTTTATACGTATAATATTTATATTTTTTTAAAATGTGTTGAGGTGATTTGAAATTTTTAAAAAATTAAAAATATAAAAATTTGAGATTTTTATTTGGAAGAAAAAAAGTTATAGAATTATAAATGCATATAGTAATAACGAGAGAGAAATTTTTGGAATTTGATTCACATTAAATTTAACATTAACTTTTAGTATAATTAAATGAGAAAAGATAATTAATTATAGAAAGAAATTAATTGTATTAATTAAATTAGGAGAGTGATTTATACTCTCTTATAAACGTAAATGTTATTAATCATATATCTTTATTTATTATCTATAATATTTTGGCTACGTAGCATTGTCCATTTAGAGTAATGATTTGAAAAACTCATATTTTGGTTAAATAATAATTACCAACTAACTAACTAGTTAAATAATAAATAACTATCCACAATAATTAACAAACAAAAAAAAACTATATTACACGCAATAATAAAAAAATCGAATTAATCAATTTGAATTGGTCGAGTAGTTAGTTCACTCGTCCGCTTGTTCAAAGTCTTTGACCTGTTGGAAAATACCGTGAGAAAAAAAGAAGGTTGAATTTCCGATTGAAATATATATTATACATACAAATAGGGATTATGAAGAAATTATGAGTGTAGGCAAAGTAACTAATAATTGCAGTGTAAACCTTTTAAAAGCACTTAATAATGGTCCCCAAATGATTTATATTGGGAGGCGACAATTGAATCTGGAGGGGCTCCGTGCAAAAGTTTATGCCCTTTTTTCTTATTCATTCATTCATTCGTTCTAAAAGGCTTAATCATCATTGCATGCTCAAACTCAGCCTTCAGCCTTATGGCTTTTCTTTTTATCATTATTTACCAAACATCAACAAAAAGAACGCCATAATCTCCATAAAGATCTAAACATTGTGTCATTTTAAGTTTTTGTGTATACATGCAAAAGAAAATATATTTAGAAAAAGGAGAGGATATTATTGGCAATTATGTAAAGGAAAAGAGGAATGAGATTGAATTGAATGCGTTACTTTTAAATAGGGTTTCAAAAGTTGCACATGCTGGGGAACACACCACTGAGCAGCTTCGTATCATTTTGCTACGATCCCTACCTTGGTCCCATTCTTTACCAAAAAGATTCTCCCCCACACGTATAATTGTTTTAATTTAGATATTATATTACTAATTTTATTTATATTGTAAATAAATATGACTGGACCCAAAATTATTTATAGCAATAATAAGGATTTTGAGACCATTTTGTAGCCAATGTAGGCATAATTGTGTGCCACGTAAGTACCCTTTTTTTTCTGACAACAATATGATGTTAAGCTACGTATGTTTTGTGTATACTCTATGACACAAAAATGAGAATATAGACATTAAAAATATGAACACAAAATATTAATATTTATATGTTGTATTTGACAAAACATGCAATAAAAAAATACATAACAAAATAATAAAAAATCTATACTACTCAAATAAACAATAATTAGCTTTACAACCTCTATCACCATATATCAACTAAAAAAATTGACCAAAAAAAGGTTTATTATTATCAAGATAAAAGTGATGAAAATACAGACTTAAAAAAAAATAGATAAAAGTACACCCGAATTTTTATACGGAGTACAAATGTACTCGTCAATTTTTTAATGAGTCATTTGTACATATGAATATAAAATTTCGTTGTCAATTCTACCCTTCCGTGACCTGAGTAAATTTTTTGGCGGTAGTAGAGGCCAGTGGCACGGTATTATATGATGTGGCCAATTTGAGGTGACACTGTGGAAAATAGAAATATTCATATGAAATTTGTTGAAATAAATATAAAAAAAGGGAATAATTAAATCATTGTTCATCCTCTTCCTTCTCTAATTTCTTCGAACCATATGAACCCTAACACAGGGTGGAAAAAAAAATCTTCCTTCACTCTCTTCATTTTCCTTTGTACATCTTCGTCCTTTCTGTTGTAACAAGGGTTTGTCAACTCTAATGTATGAAAATGTCACAGTGTCAACGAAGGAAGAATATACCTCATGCTTGTACCAGTGGTTGCGGTGGCTCGTCTTTTACGCCAAAAAATAGGAAGAAGAAGAAGTTTGACTACAACAATGGCAAGTGCCTGCATGGACTTGACGCAGTGATGCTTGAGTCTGCTACAGAGTGGAACCCTGGAAGATTGTTTCTTCGTTGTCCATTATGGGAGGTATGTGAATTCTGATTTTGTTTATGATGACAAATGTTAATTTTCTGCAAAATGGTTAAAATTTGTCGTCGAATTCATGATGCAGAAGGTTGAATTGAGCTGTGACTATTTCATTTGGGCTGATGAAGTTGTTGATGCTGGAAGAGATTGTGGAATTCAGGAGCAGAGTGAAGAAAGCAAATGGAGGTTTGCAGAAGAAAGCAACTGGAAGGTAGAAGAAGAAATGAAGAAGATGTTGTAGACAATTGATGGAATTAATCAAGAGTTACAGAACATTAGAAAATGGATGCAGTATGTATGCTTAGGGATAAGTATATGTATTCTGTGTTTGTTCATTAAGACATTTAATCAGAAGTTGTAATTCCCTCTAAGTAGAAGGCTGTGTTGTCAATTTCATTTTCACTAGTATCTGAATACAAAGGGTTTTTTCAAGGTTATTAATACAAATGGTTGGTTCAATTTTATTTCTAGTACAATTTCGGCAACAAAACAAACTGAAGATATAATTCATTATGAACAATAAGTAAGCATAACTATGATAATCTATTATTAACAACAAATTGAAACACAAGTCATGAAGCCAGAGGCTTAAACAGCAAACTACAATTTCACCTTGCAAAATAGCAAACATGTCTATGCCTATAGGTATCAAAACAGATGTCTACATCAAAATATTAATCAGCTAAATCCAAACCACAGGAGCACATGTCTAAATTACAATACCATAAACATAGCCCTAAATGATAACAACAATCTTTTAAACTCCAATCAGAAATCTGCAGGTCCAAATGAGAATACCAAAGCCAAAAAACTCCTTTGTCCAAAGTAACTACATTTGAGTTGCAGCCATTGTTCCAGTTCTACTTGCTGATTTTTTTTCACCTATTGGTTATGTACTGGTTACACCCTTTTTCTGCACAAGTGATTTTTCTTTGGTCTCTAATTTTTTCTTCTAGCATCTCAGTAACCCACACCTTATCTGCAGATTTATTATTATATCTTCTAGCACAGACGTGCTGTCTCGACAAATGTCTTCTACAATTCTCATCCCAACAAATCGCCTTACATTTGGTTGGCTCAACCCTGCTGAACTTGATGCTTCATCCTATTTGAATATTGTACTTCCTCACGGATCTCTTAAACTCATCCATGGTAGCAAACTCCATCCCAAGCTCCAGATGAACTTGGCCAAATGGTGCTGTTGGATTTTCCTGAGGCCATACACCTTGTTCACTATCATAATCATCCTCACAATCAGATGACATTGGACTGTGTAAATCTTCAGATTCATACTGATAGTAGTCAGGATCGGAGTCACTATCATCATCTGAATTTGAGGAATCAGGCTCCACATGAGGAATAAATATCTTTGGTGCCTCATTCCTTCCTCCTTAAACAAACCTTTGACCAGTCGGTGCTGGCCTCTTATACGATGCTCTTCTATTCTTCTGAATGTTCTTAGATTGTTGGTTGGGCACTTCATTCTGACCTTCTTGCTATGAATTATTAGGAGGTGGAACTTCTGCTTCACTTTGCTGCTGGGTCGTGTTTCGGTTGACGTTTGGGATTTCGGAATGTGACGTTGGTTGGGTTGTAGGAGAAGGATTGGGAGATGCTGGGTTTTGAGTTTCATTGCAACTTTGGTTGATTTTGTTTTCCTTATTGGCCTTCTTAACATACAACTTTTTTGGGGTAGGCTTTTTGTGGACTGCCTTCTTATTTCTTCTTCTTAGGGTTTCTTGTGGTGTAGATTGTTCAACGGTATTTGTAGTTGGGCATGGCTCATCATCTACAACGTCTACCACTTCAACTTCCTCAGGTACATCAACAATATAATCCCAATAAACATGGCATATTCTTCCATTCTGAATACCAAATTTATACATTCGGACTACATCACTGTCAAACCTAATTAAATGCAAACCATTCGATACCTCATTCTCAGCCCAGTAAAAATCTTTGAACAAGACATACCCCAAATCCTTAAATAACCCCACTATAAAAAATGTATTCAGAGTTTTCACATTCACCCTAGGAATTACAGCAACCTCCCCTCCAACATATTTTAGAACCCCATTCATATTTCTCTCAAATCTTCCCTTGTGATGATACACAAAGGTTATATGATTTGCCATCTGTTTATAAAAAATTCCTCTATCAAACTATAGAATAACTAAATTGATGCATTTTCATATCATAACACAGATACATGTGAAGGACGGAAGCATTACCTTTTGATCGCGTCTGATTCTGAACTCTCCTCCTTCGCACAAGCTTGTGTTTGGACTTCCACGCTTCTTGCCCTACCGCTTTTGCCTTCAGAATGTAACGCAAATGACGAACTGCAATGAACGAACTGCGAAGTGCTCAGAAATTCACTATGCTTACTCTCTGCTAGGGCATGTTTTCATTCAACACTAAAATATGAAAACGAAGATAATGAAGAGATTTGTAAATTTTTTTCCTTTTTTAAAAAAAAATCAACAAATTTCATAATAAATATTTCTATTTTCCACAGTGTCACCTCAAATTGGCCACATCATACCAATACCGTGCCACCTGACCTCCACCACCGCCGGAAAATTTACTCAGGTCACGGAAGGGTAGAATTGACAACGAAATTTTATATTCATGTGTGCAAATGACTCATTAAAAAATTCAGGAGTACATCTGTACTCCGTGTGAAAATTCAGATGTACTTTTGTCTATTTTTCCAAAAAAAAAAATATATCAACAACATAATAGAAACGCGATGACACAGATTTAGAAAGAGAAAGATAAAGATAATAAAAGTGGAGAGGAGGAGTAAAAGTAAAAAGAGTCTAAGAAAAAAAAAGATAATGATAACAATAATAATGACGACGATGATGACAATGAAGCAAATAAGGCGATGCGGTGTCAAATTCAAAAGACGACTCAAAAACAGAGACAGAAATAGCAACGCGATGATAAATTATAAAGCAATGTAGAGATAGACAAAAAGTGACACAGAAATGGATGCAAAGAGAGAAAGATGAAGATAAACCAAATGAAGAAAAGAGAGGTAGAATAGAAAATTCAAAATAAAATAAAGGCAAAATTATCAAGAATATTTTCATAAGGAAAAGTATAGGTAACTAACAACATTTTTGGACAATGTGTAAACAATATGAATTAATAAGGTTAAAAGAATAAATTTAATTAGTAGCATTAAATTAGGGTATAGTATATTTTTATTTGATTGGTGGTTGTTCATGTTATTCAAGATAATCATTGTTTACCTAGCACTCCCCTTTTCATAATTTATGTTTTTGTTTTAAAACAGTGTAGCATCTCATAATCAATTAGTCGACATGTGTCACTATATCTAAGTCTTGAATGAACATATCTATCAATTATATCTTCTTAATTTTTTTTAATCGTAATTTTTTATTATACACTCTTTAAGTTAAACCAAAAATAATGAGAAAAAAAGATATTATATAAAAAAGATTATACCTAACAATATCAACATAAAAAAATTGAGAGAATATATTCTAATCCCTTAATCAAACATTACCGTCTTTAGTGATGAGTAGTGTGTTTAAGTGAGGATAAGTATTGCACAAAAAAAAAAAAAAATTCTTTTCATTACAAAATCTTAACATATACAAATGATGTTACCATATATGATGACATTTATATGTCTAACTGAATAAACAAACAAATAATAATTGAGAGTCTTAATTCATCCTCACAATTATATTCTTAACACTTAAATGAGTAAAAATTTTAAACATATATATTATCTTTTTTTGAAAATATTAAAATGATACAAATTTAAAATTTATTTATTTTAAAATTAAGAGAATAATTAATATCATGAAGTCACTTCTTTCAAAAATTTAAACTGATTAAAAAAACACATGAATAATTATGTGTGTGTTTGTTTATACACATTATGCATTGTAAACATCGGTTAGAATGCTTTGAACACAGGTCAAGTTTTATTTGATATTTTTATATTCAGTGGATATGAATAAATTTTTCTTCCCAAATTCACGTTCAACTAAAGTTTCTTGCTTTTGTATTCAAAATAATCCGTTAAAAAATTATGGTTGCAATTATTTTTTTTATCAACATTATCCTTTTTACCTGCTAAAAAATATTTATTTATTGTTATAGTTAATTTTTCTTTTACCTAATTTATTGTAGAATACATATAGAATAAGTAGTATTAGTATTGAAATTTGTGTAAGATTTATAAATTCTCTTTTACGTACTTTATTGTTATTTTATAAGACTTTTTTATTTATCTTTAAATAACATATAATTTTAGTAAAAAAATATAAATATTAAAAAAAATAAAGAGTAATGATTCAGTATATACTTCTATATTATTTTTAGTTATTGTGTACATAAAAGTGATTTTAATAAAAATCATCCAAACAAAATTTGTTTTGTCATAATCAATTCTAATATCAAATTGACAAATATAAATCACGTTTATATCGATCCAAATTTTTTAACCAAACTTAATTCTACAAAATTAAGTTAGAATAAACTCTTATTTGCATACTCAAATTTAAGCACATTTTTATCTCTGATACGCAAGTTAAGCCTCAAAGTAGTTCCTAAACTTGCACTCGAGCCTCAAACTGATATCTAAACTTAATAATTCCTCAAATTCGTCTCCGAAATTGCACTCCGGAACTCATAGTAGTCCCTGAGACATTTTCCGTTCATCAGAACCTTAAAACTACGTCGTTTTGAACCAAAAAATAAAAAAAAAAGGCCCAACGTAGACCCCCAATTCGAACCAAAAAAAAAAAAAAAAGAAAGTGTAGCGTAGAAACCCCCCTCCCCCGTAGAAACCCCTCCCCCCTCCCTTCTCCCTCCCAATTCCCAATCTGATCCATCCCACCTTCTCCTTCCCCTTCCCCTTCCCCTTCTCCTTCTCCATCTCCATCCCCTTTCCTTTTCCCTTCCCCTTCCCCTTCCCCTTCCCCTTCCCCATCCCCAACCCTTTCTCCTTCTCCTTCCCCTTAGCGTAGAACCACCCCCTTCCAATTTTCAATCTGTTCCATCCCCATCCCCATCCCCAACCTTTCCCTTCCCCTTCCCCTTCCCCTTCTGCTTTTCCAACCTTCTACTTTTTCTTTCACATATATGTTCTGGTTGTTGTTGTTATCGCCGCTAGATAAAAAGGTGAAGATGAAAGAGGAGGAGGGGTTAGAAGCGGGTGGTTGTTGGTGCTGCGCGGCAGAGGTTGAGCGGCGGACAGTGTGAGAGTGATGATGAGAGTGGAAAGAATAATGATCAGAATTTTATTGATTTCAGGGATTTTGTTATTAAATTTGCCATTTCTTTTTGGTTTGTAGTGGTGGTCGTTGATAGTAAGAAATTTTGAAAGGATTTTTTGAGACAGATGAGTTGAATGTTTTGGAATAAAACTAGTTGCATGACCCATTTAATTAGAAGGGGAAGAGGAAGGGGAAGGGGATGGGGATGGGGATGGGGAAGGGGATGGAGAAGGGGAAGGGGAAGGGGAAGGGGAAGGGGACGGTTGGGGATGGGGATGGGATGGAACAGATTGGGAATTGAGAGGGGAGGGGGTGGTTCTACGCTACACTTTTTTTTTTCTTTTTTTTTTTGTTCGAATTGGGGCTCTACACTGCACCTTTTTTTTTTAATTTTTTTTGTTCAAAACGACGTTGTTTTAAGATTCTGATGAACGAAAAATGTCTCAGGGACTACTATGAGTCCCGGAGTGCAATTTCGGGGACGAATTTGAGAAATTATTAAGTTTAGGGATCACTTTGAGGCTCGAGTGCAAGTTCAGGGACTACTTTGAGGCTTAACTCCTGATACGCTCCTCACACTATAATTCTTTTTGAATTTATGTGATTTTTTGTATATGCCTTCTTTTACTTTTTGTTTATCTTATGTTAAAATTTTTTCTTTTGCGGTCAACAATAATTGAACTCTAGACCTTAAGTCATAAAATCTCTGATACCATGTTAGAAAATAACTTATTCCAAAAGTTAACTCAATAAAATGAGAGACGCGAATGATTTATTTCTAACACGCTTCATCACCCCATGAATTAGCTTATGGATTAAGTTAGGCCTACCTAATCTCAATTCTAATATGATATCAAAGTCTACCTAATTTAATGTTGTTGGAACACCCACATGTAAATGTTCATACTCGAAGCAATCGTTCTTAAGTGTGAAAAAGTGTATTACAAGTCTCTAGATAATTTATAATTGTATGTCATCCATTACTGTATATACTAACTTTTGAAATTGAGTTAGATCTACTAAAATTTAATTTTTAAATAATTAAAAAAAGAATTAAGACTTTTATTCTTTTTTCTAAACAATATATAAAATATAAATATTAGACAATCAAGTTTTTTTTTTAACCAAATCCAATCAAGTCAAAAATTACGTATGCATATTTATTCTTTCTATGTTAGTTCTTTTTCTTTCTTCTCCTTTTCTTTCATTATCATTACCTCCTCCTCCTCCTCCTCCTCCTCCTCCTCCTCCTCCTCCTCCATTATACTACCACCATCACCATCACTCATCATCCTCTTTCTACTTTTTTTTCAACGTAGTTTTCGTCATAGTCTTCTTCTTCTGCCAAAAAAGAATAAGAAAAAATTGCATCATTATGTTTTATGCTTTTGCGCAATTATTCTTTAATGTCGTCATCATTATCGTCTTCTTCTTCTTCTTCTTCCAAAAAAGAATAAAAAAACAGCAATATCCTATTTTATGTGTCACGTTTAAGAATTTTCAGTATCAAAATTAAGAAATTTTCATGTAACGGTTAAGAAATTTCAATATTTTTTTAATATTTTTCTCAAACAACTCCTCCTCCTTCTTTTTCTTCTTGTTTTCATAATTTTTCTTGTTTCACAATATCATAATTCTTATTGTTTCACCATTAAAAAGAATAAAAACAAAAAAAAAGAAAAAAATAAAAAGAAGGAATTACATAACTTTTTGTTTCATTTTTTATTTATCTTTTTTGACAATAAACACACAAATTTTTAAAGAAAAAATATGTAAATTTATAAAAAAAATACAAAAATTTTGCACGAATAAAGAAGAAAGAAGAAGAATAAGAAAAATGAAAAAAACTACAACATCAAGTTCAGAACTTTAAGAAATTTCTATGTCAAAATTAAAATATTTTTGCATCATAATAAAGAAATTTTGGTGCTATTTTTCACGTGAAGAAGAAGTATGTGATTTCACGTATATATCTGTGAGTAGTTTTTGTTATATTTGGGATAATTTAATTAGACTTGGTTGATAAAAATACTTGAAATAGTGTTAAGGAGCATCCTTTTGTTTATAACACTACAACAAATAAGAGTTTTGGCAACGGTTTTGATGGAGAACCGTTCCTAAAATTTTAGGCAACGTTTTGGCAACGCACTACAAGAAAAATGCTGAATATTGTCGGATTTAGTAGCGAATTTACTGGCAGATTTTGGGTCAGATACAGGGTAGATTAGATTTCTCGAAAATATTTACCATCGGATTTTACATTCCGACGCTAATTCCGACTATGATTAGTGGCACAAAATATAATTTTGTTGGCATCACAATTACCGGAGAATTTACCGTCAATTTTAGCTTAATGAAACGCTGCGTTGCACCAATTTATCGTCAGATTAATCTGACGGTAAATCCGATGGTAAAGTGGTATAAGATTCAAACTCGAACCCTTCCTCCCTTACTTGTCCGAGTTCACTCTCTCTCATCACTCTCTCTCTCTCTCTCTCTCTCCTCTCGTGCGCCGCCGTCGCTAGACGTTGTCGCCTTTGGAGCTGGCTGTCACGGCTGGGGAGGTTGGGAATGCTGCCGCTGTTCTTGGTGGCCACTATCGTCGGTGTCACCGTCACTAATGGTACCACCACTGCTCCAGGGTCCTACAGCCATGATCAAAGGTAAGTTTTGCATAATTTTTTAATTTTATTAACATTTTTATGTGAGTTTAGAGTTTTTTGGTAAATAGTTTATGAAATTATTGATTAAATTAGTGTAATGCAGTTTGTGATTAGAACTTGGTATAGTTTTGTTTATTGTTTTCTAGATTTTTTTGTGACTTTAGAATTTTGTTAGGCATTTTACCAAATTATTGATTAAATTATGGCAATGGAGTTTGTGGTTAGGGTTTGGTTTTGTTATGTACTTTATTATCAAATTATTGATTAAAATAGGATAATGCAGTTTTTTATTAGAATTTCTTATGTTAATTTAACGTATATAGAAATTATAATTAAGTTAATATAGGTTAAATAGGGTGAGATTAACAGTGTTTGACTCTGTGTAGTTTTTTGAATTTATTAGTTTCACGTTGTGAGTTTAATAAGTTTTCTTTTTCATTAGAACGGTGTTATTTCTTTGAGAATAATTAGATTTTGCTTCTTCCATATTCTATGCATCCGTGTTTCAGGTAGATTTTCTATCTCAAATTATAATCAATTGTTTAAGTTTTATGTTCGACTTACTTTTCCTAGGATAGCGTTTTACAACGGAAGTGGGAGAAGATCGCGTAGAGGCGCTTTCTCGAAACCCCTTGTTTGCAGAAAAATTATGGAATTATAAGGGGTTGCGCCCTAGAACGGTTAGGATTTGATATGTTATTGAATTTATGTTTGTTTTAACACATGCTTGTAGTTTTTTCCTTTGTGAAAATTGTTATATTTTTTTTATAGATGTCTCTGAGTTAAGGAGAAGTTCTGCCGAAATTTCATGCAATTTGTTTTAAAACTTGTTTGGTTTGCAGAAGATTCCAATTATAGGGTATGTTATGCCAGGTTTTGTAAAAGCTTTAATAATTTTGTCTTGTTCATTGAATTCTAGGGTATGCAATTCAAAATGATTCCAAGTCATCGTCTATGGATGTATGATAGAAAAAACGGTGGACGGGGGAGGGGGGGAGGGAGGGGAGGGATTAAAACCTGAATTCTTTGAGGGGGTTGACGTGTTTGTTGGACATGTGTTCAGCACGAAACCATTTAGGTCTAAAAGGGTATCTAGGTGTCTGTGTGAAAAGTGTCGGCTAACTAAGTGGTTAGGACATGCGGATATAATGCTTCACCTTTACCGTAACAGGTTCAAATATGGGTATTGAATGTGGACGGAGCACGAAAAAGTGGACAAACAGGGAGTTAACAAGTTTTGCTTGAATTTCAATACGTCTGACTGTCGATCAACAAGGGTTCAGGTCGAAAGAGAACTAAACATCGAAGACATGACTTGGGAGGGGAGTCAATAGAGATGAAACGAGATAGTATTTGATGCAACAGGTGTTACAGAGGAGGAAGAAGATGAACAAGAGCTTAACCTAGAGGAAAAGATTTTTATCATCTATTAGAATCTACTGCAAGATCATGGTTTAAGGAAAGTGTTCATTTAGAGTTTTCTGCATGTGTTAGAATGATGACTACTAAGTCAGAGTCAAATCATATGCAAGAGTTTTTTGATAAGTAGACCACTCTTTGAAACGAGCTTGTACCTGTCGAGACCTCTGGCATCCCACGAAACCACTACGAAGCAAAGAAGCTAGTTTCGCACCAAACTCCAATTTTGGTAACGCGTACTTGCGTTGGCTTATAGTCATGACACCTTATAACCTGAGTCCCGAAATATGCATGAAGGACCCATACATGTTCCTAACTTGCATCATACCTAATCCCAACAATCCAAAGGCCAAAATAGATGTCTTCTTGTAGTTCTTGGTGGATGAGTTAAATGAGTTGTGGATTGATGGTGTAAAAATGTATGATATTTCAACGAAGACAAACTTTCAACTATGGGCTGCTTTGATGTGGACCATTAATGACTTTTCTACATACGGCATGTTGTCAGGTTGGTCCATCCAAGCCTGAATAGCATGCCCCATTTGTATGAAGGATATGAAGGCATTTTGGTTGCCGAATGGCGGTAAGAATTCGTGGTTTGATTGTCATCGAAGATTCCTCGATTATAATCATCCTTTTCAGCACAACAGAAACTCGTTCAAAAAGAATACAAATGAACACAAAGAGGCACCCAGAAAGTTGAGTAGTAGGCAAGTTTGGCATCGTATCAGTAGAATCCCAAAGATCATCAAAAACGGGGCAGTTTTGAGACCTCCGGAATATGATAAGGAGCATAATTGGACTAAACATAGTATATTCTGGGAGTTTTCATATTGGAGAGACAACTTAGTTCGATATTGTCTTGATGTGATGCACATTGAGAAAAACATGCTCGATAATATCATGCACACAGTAATGGATGATAAGAAAACAAATGATAACGATAAGGCACGGTTAGAATTAATGGACATTTGCAGGCGGCCAGATCTGAACTTATGGAGACTTGATAATGGACGGTGGGCTAAACCGAAGGTGGTGTTCGCTCTAACAAAGGAGCAAAGGCAAAATGTTTGTAGGTGGATTAGGGGATTGAAATTTTTTGATGGTTATGCCTCTAACTTGAGCAGGTATGCAAACGTTTCATAGGGTAGGCTTGCTGGGTTGAATAGCCATGATTGTCATGTTTTCATGGAGTCTTTGCTTCCGATCGCATTTAGAGAATTTTCAACCAACATCTGAAAATCCCTCACAGAACTAAGTGAGTTATTTTGGGAGTTATTTGCTAACAAACTTAGCATTAATGATCTTACAGTCATGGATAGGAACATTCCCATCATATTTTATAAGCTAGAGAGGATATTCCTTCCATCCTTTTTTTGACCTTATGGAGTACTTAACAGTCCACCTACCGTATGAAGCAATATTGTGTGGGCCGGTACAATTTTAGTGGATGTACCTATTTGAGATGATGATTGGTTCATTCAAGCACAAAGTGACGAACAGGGCTCGGATTGAGGGCAGCATGTGCAAAGCATTCCTAGCTAAGAAAACAGCCGCATTTTGCTCATTCTGTTTTCATCCTCATGTTGAGTCACGTAGAACAAGGGTTTCAAGGAATGATGAGAAGGGAGAATCATCGTCAGGTGGAATAACATATACAATCTTTTCCCCCAGAAGGAGCTGCAATAGGTGCGGGCAGTGACTACTGGTTAGAGCAGAAGAAAAATGATGCTGCGAATCTGCATGTGTTGCTTAATTGTGACTGGATTTCACTGTACCTCATGTGAGTTTATTAAGTCCTCGTAAATATTGCAATCAATAACATTCTAACTTCTTAATGTAATCAAAACTTATTTATCCTATTTTATCATATTGGTTGTTTCAAGAGGCAAAACCTGATACCTCATTGAACAACTTTTCTCATTGATTTAGAGAATATGTCAGCGTGCAGCTACGTGACACAACAAATCCGATACTAGTTGCACATAGTTGGGGCCTAATGAATAACAAAACTAACTACCCGATGTACAATATTAATGGATATCGGTTGCATACCTTACAGTGGTCGATAGGAAAGAAAATTGATAACACCGGAGTTTGGGTTCATGGGGATTCAGGCGAGGGTCACTCTGATTGGTTTGGTGTGTTGCACAACATAATTGAGTTAGAGTATTTATGTCGCTCTACGTAAAAGTTGTGCGTGTTTAAATGTGAATGGTATGATCTAAGTTCGCGACAAGAAACACGAAAGCACAAGGACTATGATATCGCTGAAGTTAATATAAACTAGGAAATATAGGCACTACGATCCTTTTATTCTACCTCAAAATGCACAACATGTATACTTTTTGCCTTATCCGAGTTCATGCAAGTATAATTGAGTGGTTGTGGTTAAGACTAAGGCAAGAGGCCGCATCAAGTCTGATGATAGAACAGAGGGTCAGAAACCTTACCAGATTAATGATCCAACCCCTTCAAAAATGGTGGTTGATATTGGTGACAATGGTGAGCCGATTACTCTTAGCTCTGCTATTACGAATGATGATATCATTGACCTTGGATTACAGGACAATGTACTACCACAACAGGACGACGATCTCGAAGAAAAATACGGGGTCGATGTGGACGAAGAAGAGGAAGACAAGTTCGATGATCAGGAAACTATCTCAGAAGAGGTGGATGGTGAACTAGAGGAAGATGGTGATGAATTTGAATAGGGTTAATGTAAATATAGTTCTATGATATGTGCAATTCTTTACCAAACATTGAGAAGAACATATTATAATTAACATTATTTCAGATATATCAATTACCATATATCATTCTATACTTTTACGTTGTTTATTTGATATTTCACTTCAGGTTTAAAGCACTATTTTAATTATGTTTGTCAACAGGTTACGTTTTAAATGGACGGAAAATAATTATTTTTTTTTAAAAAAAATTATTTTCATCGCAATTTACCGACGGTATCAACCAAAGATTTTTTAAAAATCTCCAAAAAATGTTCTGTCGGAATTACCGTCGGAGAGATCTGATGGTAAAAATGGCATGAATGTATGCAACATGGCGCCAACATTATCGTTGGATTAATTTGATGGTAACTTTCTATAGATTTCATCATCCTACCCCTATATTCCGCCACTAATTCCAACGAAAATTGGCGTCGGACTACAAAAATTCGACGGTAAGGGTTTTCTGGCGAGGTTTATATCGTTGCATTACTGTCGTCGGTAAATCCGACGGTAAACTTGTTACCGTTAGATTTATCTAGAAAATCTAACGGTAAATTCGATGGTTTTCGACGACTTTCTTGTAGTGACGGTTTTTGACCTATGGTATATACAGTTGTTACCAATGCTCATAGGTAACAGTTTTTTACCTACGGCGACGGCAACCAAAAAATCATTGCCATAGTTACTAACATAGACAACGGTTTTGACAATAATTTTTAAAAAACAGTTTAGAATCGTTACTGGATAGACAACGGTTTAGAACCATTCTCTTTCATGACATAATGGATTAAAACCATAACTGGATAGGCAACAGTTTTAAGCTGTTGTAGTTTTGTTTTTCACAAATATGGTGTTTTTAAGAGCAATGCCTTTTGGTGGTGGTGGTGTTGTTGTTGTTTTTTTTTTTTTTGGCAATGGTTTTAATACCATTCCCATTTTGTAGCTACTTTTGAGAATGATTTTAACACCATTGCTTTTTGTGACTTTTGACAACGATTTTTTATAATTATATAATTTTTTACTTACAATAGTTTTCTCATAATTGAAATTAGTTCTATTTTTTTAATTTAGTATCAATAAATAACCTTAACTATTTGAATCAAATTACTAAAGAAAACTAATTGAATATGTACCATCAAATTTGATTTTTAAAGTATTATGTAAGATCCACAATCAATTATATCATCATTACAAAATAATATAATACTAGTCTAAGTCATAACTACTTCTAATTATATCATCATCATTTTTCAAAATACTATAGTACTATATCCTAAGTCATAGTAACCTCGAACTATATCATTTAATTTTGCAAAAAATACAATAACAAAAGAGAGCTGAAATATGTAAGTAGCAAATAGGTTTATTATCATGTCCACAAGTTCATGACTTTTACTCTTTAACATTTACTCTTAAAAATTTGTGACCTTAATTAAGTTTGTTTTCCCCTTCAACATGATTTTCCTGTAAACAAAACAAAAAATAGTAAATCAAATATAAAACTACACATCTCTAATACTAATAATGTTTACTAAAAATGTTTGAGATAGAGAAAGAGGACAAACATATATATATATAATAACATTCTTCTATTTAGATACACAAAACAATTAAATCAACATCAACATAAATCAATCATTATCCAATCAAGAGCTTATTACTTCTAAAGGATTTCTAGAAGTCAACCACTAATGTTCAAAAGATAACATCTCAACCAATCATAAAACTAACAATTCGTATCTAACAAACTATGTAAAGAATCTTAAACAATTAATCAATCACTAAAAATATAAGCAATTCATAACCATAATCCTAATACTAATGTTACTATGACTTCTACGACTACACACTAGCACTAACACCTATAAATCAAACAAAACCACCAAAAATATTAGTTACCACATAACAAAAGCATCTTCAACCTGTCTACTGGCACAAATTAACAAATTTGCTATCTCTTAAGAAGCCAATAAAGAAATCAACAATTATATACTTAGTGAACCTTGATAAATTTTTTCTGATTTATGACATCTAAAAATTAACAACAAAATCAATTTTATTTACATTGAACAATTATAGAGTTTTAGATTTGTGAGAGAGAGAAAAAGATAATTCATAATATATGAACAATAAAATTTCTTAAAACTAACCTAGAGAGAGTGATTGCTTCAACTTATCAGCCTTCTCAAGGTTAAAAACACAGAGGGTGTACAAGTACTTGGAGCAACGAACCTTGAACTTGACTACATCTCTGCTCTGCTTGATTTTCATAGAGTGCGCATCATTCCTACGGGTTGTGAGGAGGAAGTCCTTAATCTCATGAATTTGCTTCGGCTACATAAAACCAAACATGAGAGAAAAAAATTTGAGTACCAAACTACCAAAGAAAAAAACTTAGAGTAAGTTCTTAAATCCATTTCATCCATTTTCAAATCAAGTTATGACATTCGAATATTCTCCTCATTTTTTTGATGACATATTCTCTTGATCCGAATTTATATCTTTAATGTATAAAACCCACGTTTTACGAATAAAATACATTTTATATATTATTCTCAACTGCTAAAGTACAACACAAAATGAAAAGAAAAAACTTTACGAGCTCATAAAAACATAAAAACTCCAAACTTAAACAAAACATATTGAGAAAAGTGACACTAAAAAAATTACACACACTTCAAAATTCAAATGAGTTATAATGACTTCAAAGTCAAATTATTTATATTTAGTATCAAATCAAAATCAGAATAGCATTATACTAAAATCAGAACCAGTTACCAAATCAAAATTAGGCTTGACGATTTTCTCCGACAGGGTGGGTATCAACGGAAATTACCTACCAGATGACGGATTTGGGGGCGAAATCTCCCAGCGGGTGATGGGGACAAGAACCCATTTATTATACAGGGCCGGGGCGGGGATAGAGGCCCCGTTGAGACCCGTATAATCCCGTTATAAGAAATTACCAAAATGTCCTTCATATATATATATATATATATATATATATATATATATATATATATATATATATATATATATATATATATATCCTAGCCTCCATTCCATTTCATTTCTGCGTACATAAAAATATGAAACCCTAACCTGTTTTCTCTTCAGACTCTGCTAGACCACTACAATCTATATCCACTACTCCAGTCCACTGTCCACCTCTCTTCTTCCATTTCTCACCGCTGGCTGCCGCCCCCAAAATCTCCTTACTATCGCACTCCCCTTAAACTCCCTCACTCTCGCAGATTCCCTCTCTCAAAACAGGAAACGCCATCGTCTTCTTCGTTGCGTGAGGAGCGTCGCGCCATCGCCTTCTTTGTCGCGTTAGGAGCGTCGCGCCGTCGCCTTCTTCGTCACAGCAGGAGCATCGCACTGTCACCGTTCTTGTTGCAGCAGGAGCGTCGCGCCGTCTCTGTTTAGTGAGCATCTTCGTTTTTCTTCGTCGTTTCTGCAATCTCATTTTTTGCAATTTCTGTGATCTACCTTGAAGTATTTATTAATTTATTTTCTATAATATCTGTGATTTTCTGTCATTTCTGTCATTATTATTTCATATATGTGCCTCTGTTAGTGATTAATGGGGGGTTGACATAATACTTCAATTTTTTTGCAATTTCTTTGACTAGTTCTGTGAAGTAATACCTTTAATTTTGATTTACCAAAAATCAATGAATGTTATTTACTAATTTTGATTTAACTCCACTCTTGAACTGTTACTAATCAATAGACTGTCACTAGCTCTGTGATTTGGCTCTGGGAATTACCTTCAATTTCTGCTATGGTATTTGGTTTTTTATCAATTTTTTTTCTTTATAAAAAAATCCACGGATATTCGTGGATACCCAAGTCTCCGGCGGATACGGGGTCTCCGTTACTCGTCACGGGAACGGGGCGGGGACTGGGATAGATAATGGAGGCGGGGGCGAGGGCGAGGGCGGGGGCGGGGACGGGGACATAGGACTCATTGCCATCTCTAATCAAAATAAGAACATCATTATATCAAATCAAAATCAAAACATCATTATACCAAAATCAGAACCAGTTACCAAATCAAAATAAGAACAACATTATATCAAATCAAAATCAGAACAACATTATACCAAAATCAAAACCAGTTACCAAATTAAAATCAGAACAGCGTTATACTAAATGAAAATCAGAACAACATTATACCAAAATCAGAAGCAGTTATTAGGAGAGGGCAGAAGCAGCGACGGCCAGGACAAGCAGCGACAGCGGGGAGAGGAGAGAAATGGCCCGGAGAAGCAACAACAGCGCGGAGGGGGAGAAGCAGCAACGATTCTGACGCGGCTAGGAAAGCAGAGACACAGCTTCCTTCAATGGTGAGGGCTGGGTGAAGTTTGGCATTGTTTCGATGATGACTTTGATGATGATGAGTGGTGTGGGTTATGGTAGATTAGGGCTAGTAGATGGAGGGCAACTTGGCAAGTCTCTGCGTTTTGTTCGGAAGGAGTTTGTTTAAATATTTTTGAAGTGTTAAAAAATATTATGTTAAATTTTAGAGCGGGAATGAGACCAAAAATATATAATATTTGTTATAAATTTATTTTTCTTATAAATAATATTTGTTATATATTTATAACAATAATTTTTTAGTGTTCTACAAATTTAGTATTTATAAAAAAATTTGTTTAAATTTGTATGATTATTTATAATTATTTTTATATGTAATTTTTATTTTGTATAATTATTTAAATAATATTAGAAAATTATTGTTTGATAAAAAAAATTGTTGCAATGGTTATAAAATTGTTCTTTAAAATACTCAAAGAGAGCAATTTTATTTTGTTGGTATAACGTAATGCAAAATTAAACTTCAACGACAATACTGTAAAAACTGTTGTCTAAGACCATCTAATAAAACGGTTTAAAGTATAGCATTTTGACAACGATTTTTATGCATGTCTTTTGTACAATTATTTAAACAACATTAAAAAATCGTGGTTATAAAACCGTTCTTTAAAATAGTTAAAGAGAACGGTTTTAGTTTGTTGCTATAAAATAATAGGGTAAAGTATATTTTTTGTCCCTGAAGTTTGATAAAAGTTTTAAAAATATCCCAAAATTTTATTTTGTTTCAATTTTGTCCCAAAAATTTTCGATTTGCATCAAATATACATACCCTGATGGCTAATTTTTGAAAAAATTTGAGATCGATTCAACAATAATTTTATAAGAACAACCCCTCAACACAAGCAAATCAAGTATAATTTTTATGTATTATTGTTATATTGGTCCTAAGTTTTTTAAAAATTTAGCATTCGAGGATATATTTGATGCAAATAAAAAAATTTTGGGACAAAATTGAAACAAAATAGAACTTAGAGATATTTTTAAAACTTTTGTCAAACTTTAAAGACAAAAAATATGCTTTACCCAAAATAATAAAAAATTGAATTTCAATAACAACATTATAAAAGCTATTGTTTAAAAATCTCTAAAAAAACAATTTTAAAACGTGCATCGTAAAATTTAGTATTGCTAAAGTCCATATATATTTATTGTAGCGTAAGTTTTTCTCTGCATAGTGTCTCAATTAATGTGTGATTTTAATTAACGATCATTAATTTGTTAATTAGTTCTTGTCGGCAAATAATTAAGCCATTTAAACTAGAAATCATATCATGCCATGGTTTCTATTTTTATAGTCATGTATTGCGTGTTGCATTGATTCATAAGGTTCAATATAATTCTTCATCATATCATATCATATCATATCTAAAGGAAAGAAAAAGATGCACAACTTAATAATTGTAAAACGGCTGTAAGCCATTGATGTGAACATATAAGCCAATTTTACTTTTTCCTGTGAATTAATTCGAACTTTTGTTATCTATTTCTTTATGTAACTTCATAAATGACAGTACTGTAAACCAGATCATTTCCCTCTTTGAGGCGAATAATATTTCAGACATTCAAAGCACCAAAGGGTGGTGTTTGGTGTGTATGGACATTATATGTGTTTATTGGCTTTTTTCATGGTAACAGAAAAATTAACATCGCTCATATATGCGTAAATTTTAATAGTAATTTAAGCTCCAATAAACACATTGTGGAAACTATTTAGATAGTTCAAATTTTACTTAAACAAGATATTATTATTATTATTATTATTATTATTATTATTATTATTATTATTTAACTAATAATAATTTATATTTATATTTACAAAGATTTTACACATAAAAAATATATAAATTATACATATATTTATCAGAATTTACACACATAAATTAATACAGTTTATATTCATATTTTTTTAAAATTTATATATATAAATTAATAAATTTATTTATTAAAAATAATTTAATATATATTAATTAAATAATAATTAAAAATATTAAAAATTGCCGACTCAAAATATTGCTCTTAATAATAATGGAATGATATAGATCCAGAGGAAGGAGCCACAGATAACATTGCTAGAGAGGGATTAATCATATTTATATATATAGAGTACTGCATTGTTGTGTGGCTTTAAACAAAAGCTTTTCTACTTATCAAAAAAGACAAATCTCAAGTTTGTCCCCACACATAACATTGCATGTCCCACATGTGCTAAGTGCAGCTTCCTACTTATATATTGGAATCTGCTTCATTATTGGGATATAATGCTAGGGTGAGATGATTGATGAGGAGCATTCAGCCTTATTTAATTAACAATATATAAGACATTTATATTGCCTTTAATTTATACCAATAATATACAACTACTTAGCTAGGGTGACAAAAAACTTATTCTTCTTACACCAATCATTTTGAGTTTGAGCCGAGTAGGTTATTATATTGGAAAATTCATATACATCACTCTTATGAAATCTTTAATTAATAAAATTGTTTCTAATTAAAATTTATAATGTAATTTTTTCTAATTAACAACATTATTATTTTTTTTATTAGATGTACAAAAATAATCATCCTTATAAAAGAAAAAGAAAAGAGTCTTGCTAGGGCTAATTTTGGGGTTCACCAAAGATCGAACTCTTGATTTTTTAGATCTAAAACTCTAATACCATGTCATGATACTACTCATCCCAAAAACTTTAACTGATGAAAAAAGATAACACTAATAGTTATATCTCTAATAATAAATCGAACATCCCTATATCTCCATTATACACATTGTACAAATATTTCATTGGCTCTCTATACTTTCTCAAAAGAAAAAGAAAGGATGGAATTGATTATTGAATGTCGTCTTAGCTTGTATAAGTGTATGATGAATTATACATGTCATTATGCTGTACATGAACAGAAGTTTCGGTTTGGTACGTTTCTTGGAACCTTGTATCATTGTTTGTATGCATAGCATGTATAGCTAGATCAAGCATGCTATTTAATTTTTCCATGTGTCTGCCTTCGCAACAAGACAATTATCATCATAGACGATAACAATTTTAAGATTTGGAAATAATGACAAAGTATGAGAACAATGAAACTACAAAACAAGTCGTTATTAGTGTGTCGTAGGTAGAGGAACCTAAACTTCAACATCTTGTAGATCTTATAGTTTTAACTCTTTCTAGTTTCTTATAGACTCCTTTCCTACTATTTCTGCATTTTCTTAATAATACATATATAATAATACACAACGTGTGCAAAATACCGCTTTCCAATAGAAATTAACTAGAAAAAATGCTACAAAATCACTAAAATTTATTATTTTTGATAATTATTTTTAATCATCATTAACTCAATTTCTTTAGTTTAGTAATCTAACAATATAATTTAGCCAATATTTATAAATATTAATGACTAATTAATGACCAAAAATAATAAATTTAATAATCATCATCTGACATTATTTCTCGTTAACTAATAAGCAATCACCAATAAACAGTTTGAGAAATTCTCCACGTACAAGCATTTTCCCATACAAGTCATATAAGTCATTTATTTCTTCTTCTTTTTTTTTTTTTCATGCCTCCTCTTTTTCTTTTCCTTCTTCTTCTTCGTTTTTTAAGTGTTTCATCTTCATCGTCGTGTTTCTCCTCGTTTTTCTTTTGATTTTGCAACATTATGTATTTTTTCTTCTTTATTTGATTTTTTCCTCCCAAAAAGAATTATGAGAATATGAAATAAGAAAAATTGTTTGATTTTTTCCTCCCAAAAAGAATTATGGGAATATGAAATAAGAAAATGAAGAAGAAGAAGAAGCAGAAGATGAGGAGGAGAAAAATGAAGAGTTCTGAATTATGCATAAGGTGTACGTCAACGGATTTTGGGTGTATTTTTTAAATCCTTTGGGTGTAATTTTGTAATTCTTTGAGTGTATTTCTGTAATCCTTTGGGTGTATTTCTATAATCGTTTGGGTGAATTCCTGTAACCGTTTGGGTGTATTTCTGAAGTTCCATTATCTTCAAAACGATTTCAAAGCTTGATTTCAGAAACCATGAAAATCGAAAAAAAAAACGAAGCAAAAATACCAGTGATAAACGCAGATAAAACAATGAATGAAAAGACAAAGAGAAAACGCACGAAGGAGATCAAATTTGACAAGAAACTCGTTTTCATGGAGGAAGAAGAAGAATAGTAGGAGAAGAAGAAGAAGGAGAAGAAGAAGGAAAAAGGAGGAGGAGAAGGAAGAACGCGAAGCACGCCATGAAAATCGTATATGGGTTAACGTGCATTTTGTTAAGTTTCTTTCAACTTGTATGACTTGTAAACTAAATGGCTTGTATGTGTAGCACTCCTCAAAAAGTTTGTACATTTAAAAATTTGTAAGTTATATATCTAACAAAATTTACGTTGATTTTTTTTACGTTGATTGATTATGAACTATTTATATTATTTTCTCATATATATAAATTAAATTTGGTGTAAAAAAATTTTACATAAATAATTACTAATTGTATATTATTATACTAGTAAAATAATTATTTTTTTAATTTATTACTTATAAAGCCATTTTAATATATAAATTTTATTGGACGCGACCAGCGTCGCTGCGCCCGCGCATATATATATATATAATTTTTTATACATTATAAGTGTGAATTTATTAAGTTTACATGGGTTCATGTGTGGGATGATTTTAGAAAGATCAAACCAATGGTTATACGTAATCTCCTTTGAAAAAAGATCGAATGGTAGTTAGAATGATTACATTGGCAAATGTCATTATTGGTTTTTGTATCACATTATTATTTCAGTGTAGCTTTTATAATAACGGCTGAAGCCCGATAGATTTGAGGTTGTTTTTTTTTTTTAATACTCGATAGATGAGGTTAGAACTTGGTTAATTAATATAAATTAATTGCCACTTCAAAGCTAAGATAAGTTAGGCACAAATTAATTTTCATATTATACATGCATATGTGATATACTGTAATACAAGAAAAATAGTGTATTTTCAAAAATATGATGTAGTTAAATTAAAATTGAATCATTCAATTTTTATTTTCAAATAATAAACAATTTTAAGATATTTTTAGAACTGAAATCGAGCACTTCAATTTCACTTTTCACAAAATTAAATAATTTTAAAAATTAAAATGGGACCCTCCCCTTCGATTTTTGTTTTGGAAAAGTTAAAAGTTTTAAAATTAAAATCGAACCTCTAATTTCTATTTTTAAAATTAAAATATTTTAATTTTTTTTAATTGCAATAGGATGTTTTTTTTAAAAAATTAAATTAAAATTGAACCTTTTAATTTTTTTTTTGTCAAACGGTCTTCATAGTTTAGAAGAAAAAGCAAAAAAAAGGTAATATACTTGAAGATTCCACATTCTGGTCACATATTAAAATGTTTTCGCCTTAGCCACCAAAAAACAATTAAAAGGGAATTTAAATGAAGGCTAAGTAAAAAAGGGATGAACGGAGACATATATTTAAAATTAAACATTTCTATATTTTTTTATTTAATTAATAAAAGGGCTTTTCAATCAAATAATCGAGATACTTCCTCTCATTAATTATTTAATTTCATTAAATTTTAATTTATTCTACTCGTCATAATTTTCCGAATCTACCAAGTGGAAGCTGAGTAGTCTCTTCACTATAAGCAGCAAGCTCTTTGAAGTTTGAATGAGCTCTTGAAAGCAACCTTTGAATAGAGCTGCTATATATATAATAAAATATTTTTTAAAAAAAAGAAAAACACTTATAAATATCGGTAATTCTAGGAGTTATAAGAGAAAAATATAAATTTATCTTATTTAATATTTATTTATTATAAAATATATTAAATAAAATTAAAAATAATAAATTTTAATAATTTTTTATTATCAAATATTTTTGTATAAACATATATATTTCGTTTAGATTGTAAGATGAAACAGTTCGTTAAATTTATATCGTGGTTGATGAGATCAGTCTTTGGTAGTTGATTCAAATTAATTGAAGGAGCATGTAAGAAACATGCGCCATAGAAAAGTGAGTTGGATAGCGATAACGTTTTACATTTGTCAACACATGGCGGTGGAAAACAATCCTCAAACTATTGATGATTGATAGAGATATCTCACTTTATCCATCTTTTAATTAAACTTAAATTTTAACAAGCAAGGTAATTAGGCATAATTAATTAATTAATTACTATTAACAATGCTATTTGATCTGTAAATATTATTATTTTAGATTAGTATTTAGTTAGTAAAAATTTGTATTTATATTTACATATATTTGTATATAATAAACATATAATTTATATTTATATTTAACAAAATTTACACGCATGAGTTAATATAATTTGTATATATAAGTTAATAAAATTTATTTATTAAAAATAATTTAATATTTATGTTAATAAATTATAGTCAAAATTATTAAAAATGATTAGTCTTCTAAAGTTTTTGAATTGCTATTATTTTTTTATTTTTTCACGGCATCTCTGATAGATCAAGAACTAATTTGTCACGAATTTGAGTTTTATTTAAGAATCTGCCGCTGACCAATAAATTACTACATGCCCAAAGTAAAATTCGAATCTCCAATACTTATTTAAGCGGACGAATAAACTGAAAATTTGACCAACTTAAATTAGCTCTGAATTGCTACTATTTAAGGGGGGAAATTTAAAAATGTTTAGTCATGCATGGCTGGCTAGCTATTTGAGGCCAAATAAATCCAAGTAAGTTTAGAAAACAACTTAGCAAATTACAGCGATTAATAAGAAAAATTATTTAATTTTTTACTTGTGCCTTGAATTTAATTATGTTTGTTTTATTATGAGCAGTATGTAGGGGACAAACGCAGATGCAAAAGAACGTAAATGACGGGAAACACAGCGCACTGGATATGATAGTTGCTTTTTATTTTTTTCCCTATTCCAAATTTTCTTATTTAAGATGAATTAGAGAAGAATATGCTATGTATTTCAAAATTTAAATGATGGAGTGTTTCAGAAGAGACAAAAATATATATGTAGTGTGCCTATGATCACAAAAGCGTGATCAAATCATGTATGTTCATCATTGTGAATGTACTGAAAAGCCCTAATATATATCAATGTGCATTATTTAGAGTGAAAAACCAAAATACATTACATACATGCTTCTACGTGCAGTAGTGGAGTAGCTGAGTGATCAATAGAATTAATGTCATATTAATATTTTGGAAGAAAATATAAAAGAAAAATGTCAGAGAGTGAATTTTTGTTAGTCAATATATATTTTATTTTTAAAATTTTTTATTTATATTAAATTATTAGATCTTAAATCATGAACTTTCAATCTTAAACTTTAAATTATAAACTATAAATTCTAAATTTAACTCTTTTGCCCGTTGTTTAAAAAGTTAGCTAAACTATACATTAAATAGTATAATTGGTTAAAAATAAATATCTTGAGCATGTCACTACTGTTGATATGATTGGATGAAAAGCTTGAATATCTATATTATAAATAATGAAAATATAAAAAATAGTTGGTGTATATATTTTACTTTTCAAAATATTTTTTATTATATATAATTTATAAAAAAATATTTTGTTAATTTCAAGAGTTGTATTCAAACCATAACTTCTTAATTTTAGGTAACATATTTACTATTTTGACTAGATTTAATTTTCTTATTATTATCATTACTATCTATATTTAATTTATAAAAAATAGATTAATAAATACTTAATATACTAGTATATATAATTAGCCTTGAGATGGATGGTGTTATTCGATCAGATGACATGATGGGAGGATTGATAAGGATAATAAATATGGAAAACGATAAACACTACTAGCTAATTAATAATTAGCATACACTTGCATTTTAGATATAAAAAAATTATATGTATAAAAAAACTAGTCATTATAGTTGTGTATAAATATATATAAATAGTTGATTTAGCGATTAATTTTTTTATATACAGATAATATAATTTTTAGATATATAATTTTTAAGTTTTAAATGTACAATTTAATTCAATTTTTGTTCACTAATTATGAATTGATTTCTGTATTTTTTTTTAGCAGGATCGTTTTTTAAAAACATACATATGTCAAGAAATATGTGTACATCACACCAATACTTCGATGTTAGTTACTCACAAAATTTTTAATATATATTATATATATATATATATATATATATATATATAACAATTTTCATAAATCAGAAAATGTGAATAGTCTTTTTTCGAAAATAAAACAATTACAAATTGTGATCAGGTGATAATATATATAAAAATATGGTCCATATGAAAAATAATCAGTGGCGATAAACATTATATATATATTATCATCTTTTTATGGGTGAGAAAGGATTAATTTTTTAATATATATGTATAAAAAGGACAAATAAAAGTGGGGCTAATAATACTAAAGAAATGAAGTATAGTACTAATGCTATGCTAAGGTTAAATGAATAACAGAAGACACAAAAGAAGGCACACATTTTGTCATTTAAGCATCAAATAATAACCATTGCCATGCTTTAATTATGGCACATGGAAATTACCCCAGGCACACGTGAATAGAGGAATTTTTGTACTTCTGTCCGGTCATTTTCTACGTAAGACTTACTTAGATCCCGTGACGGATAAGGCTAAACTTGTAAAACACTTAACTCAATATTCTTATTCAAACTTTATATGTTAAATAATTAACAAAAAAGAGAAAATTTTCACCTATATTACGTACTCTTATAACTAATTAAGTGATAATATTATAATTTATATTAGAAAAATATAAAGGATGATTAACCTTTTTGTAACTGATTTTAATATTTTTCTTAAAATAATTAACTTAAATATCAATATTTAACTTTAATTTCAAACATATATTGCTCATTTCTCTTGTGATTTTTAATAAAATCATTATTGACTTTATTTGAATATTTTATTATATTTTGAATATTGTTTTAATATGTAATTTCATGTGTTCATTTAATTTGAATATTAGTATGAATTAAAAAAAAAAAAAAATGAACCAATATTATTAACCGATAATTATTAGTTGAATTTTTTTAAAAATTATTTGTACCCTATTACACCTACCCGATTCTCTAATAATGATTTGGCTTCTCAGTTATTCTCTTTAACTAACTATTATTAGGAGATTGAATATACAGTGGCTAGCTTTACTACTATAATTATACTTAGAAAAGTACTTGGTGAATAGCTAAGTTTAAGTTTAAGGATACGGTGTTTTCTTATCAATATAAAGCAATTCACATGGGCATACACAATAATTAAGGACGTACGTACAGTAGTAGTAGTGATGGCTTAATAACTAATTACATAGAAAAGTAGAAATAAAATTTATTATGACAACAATAATAAGGTAGATATTTTCATGAAAACATTTTTATATAAATATAGTTGATCAAATATATCAAACAGTCTAATTAAGTTAGGTTAGTTTAGTGATTAGTTTATTAATTTATTTAAATAAATGTTAGATATTTAAAATTTGTGTTGTGTATATAATAATTTATTAACTAATAATAAATTCTTAAATAAAATTTTAATTCGCGATGAATTAGTATTTAATATGTAAATTGAGAGATACCGAAAAAAATATATCAAACTATCTAATGATTAAGAATGCAATTTTTATGGGAAGATGGAGTGAATATTCTCATAATAATAATAATAATAATAATAATAATAATAATACAATAAATTTTGTTAGGTAGACAATAATTTTTATAAGTAACGTGAACAATGAGATTTAGAATTGACCCAATAAAATAAAAATACACTTTACTCTCAAATTATCTCTTAAACTTTAATATTAAGATAACATCTAGTGAATTGAACATTCAGTCATATTGTTAACTGTGTATGAGTAAATCAAATAAAAAAAATAACAATCCAATTAAAAATAATGAACATAATCATCTACATACCTATTAAATTAAATATTCAACATATTTATTGTTCATATTATTTAATATTCTGATTGTCTACTTATATTTTTTCTATTGAAATATTAATCTCTATGTGGCCCACAGGTATTCCAATTAAGCTGGTAGAACTCTGGTGTGAATAGAAATAAAAGGAGGAGAGTTTCGTGGGTTTTGTCCTCCCATCTTAGCTTCTTCCTTTCAACTAAACTATTATCCTCTATTCTCTCCCACATTTTCCATAACCAAATAATAGATTATTCTTTTTATTTCCCTACCTTGACTCGAAGGAGCTATTCAATAATCATAATAATAATGTCAAACATCACAAGTTGTGATAGTGGGAGCTTCTCCACAGATAACACTAACAGCAGAGTAGTAGAAGGAGGAGATGCATCACTATTGTTACTTAATAAAAATAAACAGCAATCAGAGTCAGAGATACTTGGTGGTGGTAACTTCCATAGTCCAAATTCTCATTCTTCAACCATCACTACTAATAACAGCAGCAGCAATGCTTCCAACGCAAATTCACAACCACAACCACCACCGCCTCCTAAGAAGAAAAGAAGCCTACCAGGAAATCCAGGTTTTTTTTCTTTTCTTTTCTTTTCTTTTCTAACAAAATAAATAAACCCCCATCTTCATCATCATCATTACAAGATTATTATTATTATTATTTTTCTTGTTTTAGACATACAGTAATTAAGTTTGCTTAGCTTCCTGACTACTGGTTTTATATAGTTTAGTTTCTTCATGGTCTGCTGCATATTATTCGTGATTAATTCATCATTATAGTTCTTTAATAAAAGCATTAGCTTAAATAATTAAGGTTAGTTAATTAATCAGTCAAATATGGGCAGCTGCATAATATACTATTAACTATTAATTAAGTTGGTATCTAGCATAAGAAGATATATGTGTTGGATCTCTTAAATAATCCTAATCGGGGACAAAAGGATCTGGGTTATTATCTCTTTAATTTAACCACTTTTTAATTATTTGTATACTCCTAAAAATTGATGAATTATTGGTGGGCGTAACTAGTCGAAGGACCTCAATTATTGCCTGCAGGGATTCACAATCATTGCTACTGCTCACTGTTGACTTTTATTGACTTCTAGCTCTACCTCATCTTTTTCATTTTTTTCTTTTTTTTTTTTAAAAAAGAGAAACTGTCTCCACGAAGTACTATTAAATACCCAGTTTTTTGTCTTAGGCTCTTTATGTGTATATGTTCTTCATGTCATCATTTTTTATGAACACACATAAATATTTAGATTTATTTTAATTTTAATTTTTTACTTATTCATGTGAACAAAGAATTAAGAGAGACACAATATACAATAATTTTATTTTTATTTTGAAATGTATTCAATACAAAAATATGCTTATTTTTTATTTTCAAAATCTTGTCATTTTCTTCTGTTGTAAAGATACTCCATATTTAATATTATTGAAGCAATTTGAAATAGAAAAATAATAATTTTTATGTGGTATATTAAATTTTTTTTTTTACTATTTAAAATTTCTTAATAATTTTTAATATTATAAAATACAAATTAATTATTTTTAAGGCACACGAAAATCATCAATATCACAATTCGAAATTTTTTTAGATAATCTAAAAAAATAATCTTATTTCATTCTATTTAAATTGTAAACATCAGCTATGCCAATTATTTTTACTTTCAAAATTAAAATTTCAAATTAAAAAAAATCCACCCATCTATATATTTCCAAAATTGTTGATATATCACGAGTTATAAATAAATTAAAAAAAGGTTATATGTAAACCAAAATCAATCCTAAAAAATAAAAAATCATATATATATACACACCCGTGGAACAAAAAATTTCTGAAAAATATTTAAAAAGTTTTCGGGTGAAAACTTTAAAGTTCAGTTAACTAACTCATTTGAAGTTGATAGCTGATAATTATTAAATAATTTTACATATTTAACTAAATTATTATTTAATAGTTCTTAATTATTTACTTCATATAAAATTAAGTGTATCTGAATTTTTACTTTTAGATATTTATGCATAAAGATTATCCAAAAGCAGGGTTAAGTAAGTGCATTGTTCACATGCAGATCCAAGTGCTGAAGTGATAGCTCTATCGCCAAACACGCTGGTGACTACAAACCGGTTCATATGTGAGATCTGCAACAAAGGTTTCCAAAGGGATCAGAACCTTCAACTTCACCGGAGAGGGCATAACCTGCCATGGAAGCTGAAACAGAGAAGCAGCAGCGAAGTGCGGAAAAGGGTGTACGTGTGTCCCGAAGCGTCGTGTGTCCACCACAATCCTGCTCGAGCACTGGGAGACCTCACCGGAATCAAGAAGCACTTCAGCAGAAAGCACGGCGACAAGAAGTGGAAATGTGACAAATGCAACAAGAAATACGCCGTTCAATCTGACTGGAAAGCTCATTCCAAAATCTGTGGTACCAAAGAATACAAATGTGACTGCGGCACCGTCTTTTCCAGGTATTTAAATTAAATTTCATCTTTTCGGAGTGTGATTTATTTTAAAATAGCACTTTATATTATATTTTTATTGAATTATGGTCACATTTTATGGTAAAATATAAAAGTATTATTCCATTATACTAATCCTTCTAACCAATTTAATTATCTATAAAATATATATTAAAATATAAAATAAATATAAAAAACAAATATATAATTTATTTATATTTTGATAGTTGATTTTTAATATGCAAATAATATATTTTTAACCAATACATACGAAGACAACTACTTATACAAAAATGTAGATATATGTAAAAATAATAGTTTACACATCAATGCTTATTATGAATTTATTATTTGGGTAAGCTTTAAAAAAATATTCTTTTAAAAATTAAAATTATTTTTTAATTTTTATTTATCTATTATGTTTTAGATATAATAATATAATATAAAAATATTTTTCATTTATTTATTGCTTAAAGCATTTTTTACTTAAAAAAAATGCCAAAAGCAGACTGAAATGTTAAAATTTTTTTATTTTTTTATTTTTTGGTTTTATAATCAAATAACATCCAAACACTAGTCCATGATATGAAATTATTTAATTATTTTGATTTGTGTGTGCAGAAGAGATAGCTTCATAACCCACAGAGCTTTCTGTGACGCACTGGCTGATGAGAATAACAAAGTGAACAATGAAGGAGGAGTACTAGGACATTTTCCAAAGATAGGTTCCAACTTATTGCAACCATTAATCCCAAACCTAGTTGCATCATTACCAATCACTCGCAATAACAGTAGTAGTAATAATAGTAACCCACACATTATTTCTACTTCCGAATTCAAGCAGCATCCATCATTCCCTCATGAACTCGTGCCAATGTCAATGCCTGAACAGAAACCCTTCATCAACACCACCACAACCACCAACAACCACCTAATAAACCCTTCATCACTGCCCTCTCTTCAACTGAACTCACCACATTCTCCGCTAAACATGTTCGATGAGAGTGGTGGGGTCCATTTAGCTGCAGGGTTACCTCACATGTCCGCCACGGCATTGCTTCAAAAAGCTGCACAAATGGGTGCAACAAGCGTGAGCAATAATAACAATAACACTAGCATGGCACCCCCGTCATTTGCTTCTTCCAATAATGGGATCATCATGGAACACTTCATGCACAATGCTCATCCTCAACACGATAATATTTCATCGTCTCAGTTTAATAATAACAATAATTTCAACGGGAGCGTTGGAATGAACGGTGTGGAAATGTTTAATGCTATATTGGATCAAAGTAAGGCCTTAGCCAAGATCATTGATCAGAACAACAGAAGCAGTGGATTCAGTATCCCCCCGGTGAGTGGTAGGAGTAGTAGCACCATTAATATTGGTGGAGCTAAGGGAAGTGAGGATGTAATGACTCTCGACTTTCTGGGAATCGGAGCGGGAGGTGCTGGTGGTGGTGGCGGCGCCGGAGATGGTGGTGCCCATGGATACTTTGGTATTGGTCCCTTAGCGTAAGACGTTAGTGTTCATCAATAATGTATGTGTATTATGTCTGCGCCATAATTTCTTCTTAATTTTAGGAATAATTACTTGTCCACGGTTAATTAGTTCAATTGTGTACACTTCGATATTATTGTAACATTATTTTCAGTCCTTAATTCATTCCCTTTGTTGACATATATTATTGCCGCCTCATTAGATGATGTTGGTACAGATTAAAATGCGCGCGTCTAATAAAGTTCTTATGTCCTGATGAATATAATTGCAGAACTAATGGTAACACAATGCAACAAAACCTAAACACATACCGCATGTTAATAATTTAAATTTTTTTAAAAGAGGAGTGCTAGGGCCAGCACTTTTATTAAATTCTGGTCGGCACTTAACCATCAAAAAGAAATTGAATGATTCTACATCATTAGATGCAATCTCGGACCATTAAAAACATAATTGATGACTAATTGATGACTAAAAATCACATAATCTACTAGCCACCTAGACTTTTTCTTTTTAAAAATATCTTCGCCATAAAATAATATGAAAAAATCTAAGTAGCCAAATTATTTTTAAATACTTTTTATTAAGTAAAAACTAAGAAGTATTGCACTCTTGTAATTAAATAAAGTTTATTATTTTGGATTTTATAATAAAAAGGGTGGGAGAGAGTATTACAACAAAATAACCAAAATACAAAGATAACAAAAGATCCTCCACTCTGTTATCATCCGCAAACTCACTGAGATGAGTTGCGATCTACATCTAAAAAATAACAACAACATATGGTATGAGAACCGGAGGTTCTCAATATGGTAATCGGGGGTTCTCAGTATGGTAACAATGCCCAATATGTAAGATATAACGTTCCGAGATGCCAAAGGCAATTCTAAAACTTCACATCAAAAACAGATATTCAAGCCTTAACGAAAATAAATAACTTAAACCATAAACCATAAATAGGGTTATCTAAACTTAGGAAATTTTTAACTAATACTAATCATACCGCTGTATTCCACGGCCTTCGCCAACCTAACCTCCATGCGATCCCATCACCACTGCATCCTGATCCTCTTTAACGCCAGAAAACACATTTAATGCCAACAAATAAAGCACAAATAATATTCATGTATAACAGATAAGTCAATTAGCATTTAGACATATTAATCAAATAGGCATAACCCAAATAATCAAAACAAACAAGTAGATAGAAGATGCATATGACAAATGTCTATCCTATTTTGGCTCGTGATATCACTTGTCGGTTCAAAATGCCAATCTGACACACCTCCGATGGTGTTGCCTTTCTGCCACAACCAGGGATATAGTGCCATACTCACTCTTACTTTATCTTGCGCCTCGCGAGTTATAGTGTCAGACACACTCTTTCGGGTTATAGTACCCGAGTTCACTCTGGCAGCAGAAAGGTTATGTGAGCGGAAGACTACTATAGCCCTCACATCTCAACGTAGGCGGAAAACTACCTCGACCCCTACGCCAGTACCGCTACCTCGACAAGCGGGAGACTGCCACAGCCCTTGTTCGAGGTGCATAGCGACTTACCAATCATAACAATTCAGTAAAACAGCACATGTAACACCCTAATGCTTTTAAACTGAGTTTAGCTTTATTTGGATTATATTTAGTAGTTGATATTCAAAACATTGCAAAAAAAATTTTAAAAATAAATATGAAATATTTATATAAAATAATTTATATATAAAAATATTGAATAACTAGTTTTTATTAGAATAGTTACTAGTTGAAAAATATGAGTAGATCTGAAAATACTAACATGAAAAACGGGCATGCTAAACTATGAAAGCACAACAATGACAAGCTTTATTCATACCAAATAATCATAAAAAGAAACATCATAGTTACAATTGCAATCACTCAATAAAAATAAAACAAGACACAAAAAAATTTCTAATTCTCTTAATTTGTAAAACTATGGCTAAAACAATCGCGTATTCTTCCTTCTTAAGGTAAACGCTTAATGTTTTGTATCTACGTCCTCGATAGCTTGCTCCTAATAGTGCACTTGTCCTTTCACCTCAACTGAGCTGTGTATTGCTTTGTACAGCATCATTCCTGAAGATGGTACGGAGAGAGGGGTGAGAAACAAAAGTTTCTTAGTAGTTTATCTATATGGTGTCATCGTATCCATCCCCAGCCACTCCGAGTTTTAAAATAAAAACAGTGATGATGCAATGTTGTTCAATTATTATTTCTAAAAGTCTTTGTTAGTCGGAGTGGTGTGATTTTTAGATGCTTGTTATTTACTTATGTTATGACATGTGTGACACATACAAAATGCCTATAGCATTAAAATATATAGAATGCAGACTCATAAATCTTGATTTATGTTTTCATAGGCCGTAAAGTAAGGCAAAATAAATAATAAATAAGAGAAGAACACTAACATTGGCATAAATAAGTCAAATAGAATAGATCTAAATAAAATAAAGATCTTAAACAATATCATCCATCAAATAAAAAGGAACTTTGGATAAAAGAAGGATCTTTGAATGAAATAATAAACATAATCATAAATTAAAAAAGGATAAAAGAAGAACAATCATGATCATACTTTTCATTACTTTTTCTCATAGCTTTTATATGGAAGGTATTGAGCTCAAATCGGTCTAAAAGGTAGGAGTTCCCTTCCCTTACCGAAGGTTCTTATCCCAAACATTTTGGTAATTACCTTCCCTTACCGAAGGATCATATCGATAGCTTGTTTTTGGGGGTCACCTTCCCTTACTGAAGAATCATTCTCTCAGTTCAATTTACAATCAAGGTTATTTAGACATACCAAGAAGGAAGTTATGGTAACCAAGATATATTATTATAAAATTGATGAGAGTCTTCTTTCCTTACCGAAAGTGCCCAAAAGTTTGTCGATCACTTTCCCTTACCGAAGGATCATCTCGATTCGATCACCTTCCCTTACCGAAGGATCATCTAGATCATCTTGTCTTTGGGGGACACCTTCCCTTATCAAAGAATCATTCCCTCAGTTCTTTAATGCACATATGATTGTTATTATAATGCATAATACGTATGAAGGAAAGAGATATTATATTATGACATGTAATGCTAACATCTATATCCAAAAATATTTAACATATGACATATAAAAATTAGCATAAAATCCCTACCTCGAGTGAAGTTCCTATATGTATTCTGATGCAAATAGACATGATTTTTTAGTGAAGAGAAACGTGTTCCATGACTAGTCTTTGTGTATATTTTGATATAAGTATGAATCATTGACTGGATAAAAAGAATTTCCATATTCCGTAGTTCGCATAATTCGAAAGGATATATTCTTGAACAATATATAAGTGGACTTTGTGAATACTTTGGCTAGAATATTTTGTATGGAAAAAGGGAACAGAATGGGAAAGGAAGGACTCAAATAGCTCTTAGGCATGTACAGATTGTGTTAGGAGAATCTACTTCGCGTTTATGTGAAATCTCCAATCTGAATTGTCACTTTGCAAGCCCTATAACATTTTTTAAGTTTGGAATTTGGAAATAACTATTAGACACAAATTTATAGATAATTGAGTTAGCTTTAAAAAGAATTTTAAATTAAGTCAATTGAATAACCACAACTTGAGATATTCTCGAAATACTTTTAGTATATCAGGCTGGCTGATAAGAGCGCGATTTCTACCATGTACTTGTAACAGATTTATCTACCTAATTTAATTTGAATTTAGTTTTGTACTGAACTTAAAGAATAAAGCTAGTTTTCTTATCTTTTTATGTAACTAAATATCATTCAAATCTAATAAATATAGAACTAATTATGACTATATCTTAAAAGGTTGTTTATTGTCGGTTAAAGATTTACTACCACTAGTGCTTTCATATATTTGAATTTTAACCTAGATATGTTAGTTTTTCAAATGCATTATTTCTTAATTTTTTATTTTGAATTTAAATTTTAAATTATTACCATTTTAATTAATTAATTAGTTATTGAATAATGACTTGATTCAAAAAGTTGGGATGTTACATTCTCACCCTCTTAAAAAAAGAATTTTGTCCTTAAAATTCGTGTCTACTAAGAACATACTAATCAACCTTATCTTGTCCTAGTAGGTTTTATCTACTTTTTTTTACAGGATATATGATAGCCCTAACATAAGTAAGTTCAATCAATCCATACATTCAAGCAAAATAAGTAAAGCTACAAAACAGTTCTATCCTCATCATGAGCTAACTAAGTGCACTAAATGTGAATTAAATATTCAAGTCTAATATAATTATATAAGATAGATTCACATGATAGATAATATCATTCATTTTTTTTATTCAAACACCAAAGAGGAAGAAAAGAAAAGTTAATCAAGGAAGTTAATGTCAAATCAAGTTAAGCAAAAACATGATAAATAGAGTTCAGAGAAGTTAAAGGTAATTACTTTTCTTTAACATGCAAGTCAATTGCTTCACATTTTCTCCTTCCCTCTGATCAGAGAGGTAGTAATAGTAACATAAATGACATATATAAAAAATATCATGTAATATCACATGTTGATCAGAGAGGTAGTAATAGTAACATAAATGACATACATAAAAAAAAATCGTGTAATATCACATGTTTAAGAGAATTTCATGATAATGGGACATACTAAATAATCACATAGAATTTATAAAAATGAATGTATTCTTGACTTAAATGGCTTGCAAAGTAATAGTAATAATTATAAAAATAGCATTTATACAAAAAAAAAATATAAGAACGTGCATGTACTTTCGATTACAAAGACTTAACAATGATGGGTTTTATAAAGACTTAACAAGGGCATCATACAACAACATGAAAATAAGAAATTAAACATAACAAATGCCAAGCATATAAAGTAACAAAAATATAATTTTCTAACTTTAAAAAAAAATCTCATGTGTATTTGTCTACATCTTTAACTATGAGTAGAGTGTTCCTAGGTGATCTATATTTTGATATTAACACATGCACATTTTGATCAAACAATTACGGCAATAAGTCTCAAATAAAACATTCAGGAGCACAATAACTTTTATTATTAGATGATCACATATTTCTAATCTAATTTCATCACATAGAAAAGATTTTATTGTATGACACTAATTATAACTAAATGATAATAAATTAATCTTGGAAGCATAGAATATGGCCCTATGGAAACCAAAATGTAACACCCTTATGCAATGCTTTTAAACTGAGTTAAGCTTTATTTGGATTATATTTAGTAGTTGATATTCAAAATCTTGCAGAATTTTTTTTAAAAAAAATATGAAATATTTATATAAAATAATTTATATATAAAAATATTGAATAACTAGTTTTTATTAGAATAGTTACTAATTAAAAAATGAGTGGATCTGAAAATACTAACATGAAAAACGGGCGTGCTAAACTATGAAGGCACAACAATGACAAGCTTTATTCATACCAAATAATCATAAAAAGAAACATCATAGTTACAATTGCAATCACTCAATAAAAATAAAACAAGACACACAAAAAATCCTAATTCTCTTAATTTGTATAACTATGGCTAAAACAATCGCGTATTCTTCCTTCTTAAGGTAAACGCTTAATGTTTTGTATCTACGTCCTCGATAGCTTACTCCTAATAGCGCACTTGTCTTTTCACCTCAATTGAGCAGTGTATTGCTTTGTACTGCATTGTTCTTGAAGATGGTACGGAGAGAGGGGTGAGAAACAAAAGTTTCTCAATAGTTTATCTATATGGTGTCATCGTATCTATCCCCAGCCACTCCGAGTTTTAAAATAAAACCAGTTATGATGCAATGTTGTTCAATTATTATTTCTAAAAGTCCTTGTTAGTCGGAGTTGTGTAATTTTTAGATGCTTCTTATTTACTTATGTTATGATATGTATGACATATACAAAATGCCTATAGTATTAGAACATATAAAATGCAAACTCATAAATCTTGATTTGGTATTTTCATAGTCCGTAAAGCAAGGCAAAATAAATAATAAATAAGAGAAGAATACTAATATTGGCATAAATAAGTCAAATAGAATAGATCTAAATAAAATAAAGATCTTAAACAATATCATCCATCAAATAAAAAGGAACTTTGGATAAAAGAAGGATCTTTGAATGAAATAATAAACATAATCATAAATTGAAAAAGGATAAAAGAAGAACAATCATGATCACACTTTTCATTACATTTCCTCATAGCTTTTTTGGAAGGTATTGAGCTCTAACTGGTATAAAAGGTGGGAGTCCCCTTTCCTTACCGAAGGTTCTTATCCCAAACATTTTGGCGATCACCTTTCCTTACTGAAGGATCATATCGATATCTTGTCTTTGGGGGTCACCTTCCCTTACTAAAGGTTCATTCCCTTAGTTCAATTACAATCAAGGTTATTTAGACATACACAAGAAGAAAGTTATGGCAACCAAGATATATTATTATAAAATTGATAAGAGTCTCCTTAGCTTTCCTTACCGAAGGTTTCCAAAAGTTTGCCGATCACCTTCTCTTACCGAAAGATCATCTCGATCATCTTGTCTTTGTGGGTCACTTTCCCTTACCGAAGGATCATTCCCTCAGTTCTTTAATGCACATAAGATTGTTATTATAATGCATAATGCGTATGAAGAAAAGAGACATTATATCATGACATGTAATGCTAACATCTATATCCAAAATCATTTAATATATGACATAAAAATTAGCATAAAATCCCCTACCTCGAATGAAGTTCCTATATGTATTCCGATGCAAATAGATGTGATTTTTTAGTGAAGAGAAACTTGTTCCATGACTAGTCTTTGTGTATATTTTGATGTAAGTATGAATCCTTGACTAGGTAGAAAGAATTTCCATATTCCGTAGTTCGCATAATTCGAAAGGATATATTCTTGAACAATATATGAGTGGATTTTGTTTGACTAAAATATTTTGTATGGAAAAAAGAGAATAAAATGGGAAAGGAAGGACTCAAATAGCTCTTAGGTATGTACAGATTGTGTTAGGAGAATCTACTTCGCGCTTATGTAAAATCTCCAATTTGAATCGTCGCTTTGCAAGTCCTATAACATTTTCTAAGTTTGGAATTTGAAAATAACTATTAGACATAAATTTATAGATAATTGAGTTAGCTTTAAAATTAATCTTAAACGAAGTCAATCGCATATTCACATCTTGAGATATTCTTGAAATACTATTAGTATATCAGGCTGGCTGATAAGAGCACGATTTTCTACCATGGACTTGTAACATATTTATCTACCTAATTTAATTTGAATTTGATTTTATACTTAACTTAAAGAATAAAGCTAGTTTTCTTATCTTTTCATGTAACTGAATATTATTCAAATCCAATAAATATAGAATTAATTGTGACTATATCTTAAAATGTTGTTTATTGTCGGTTAGAGATTTACTACCACTAGTGCTTTCATATATTTGAATTTTAACCTAGATATGTTAGTTTTTCAGATGCATTATTTCCTAATTTTTCATTTTGAATTTAAATTTTAAATTATTACAATTTTAATTAATTAATTAGTTATTGAATAATGACTTGATTCAAAAAGTTGGGATGTTACAACACAGCTCATAGTACAATTCTGTTTATACATGTTGCATTCACCATAATCCACCATTTCAAGTTCCAACTCATCCATCATCAATATATCAAGTTCATCATCAACCTCACTCTCCATTAGTCCACAAGACAAAACGACCTAACTGACATACCTAGCCTAAATCTCCGTCTTCTAAAACCCGAAAATAAACCTATTAATCTGAAACATAAACCCATCTATATTAGTCTTAGGGCCTAATAATTACTAGCCACAAGTCTTAAGGAGAAGTTAAGGAAGTTTAGAAAGCTATAAAACCTTTGAAAATGGAGAAAAATCATTTTTCACCAAAACAAGGGCTATGCATATGCACACCCCTACCGTGCATACGTACAAGGTTAAAAATGGGTGGTCGCGTATGTGACCCCCCGCTCATGTCGCGTGTTAAATTCTCACGTGCGCATGCCTTGAAATTATATGCTCGCGTACGTATGCTAGTGCCCACGTACGCGAGACCCCAGGCAGTGGAGAATGCTTGCGTCACGTGCACTGTGTCGCGTACGCATGCTATATCAGAATCAGAAAAATTGTAAAGCTACAAAAAACTAGATTTTCATACCGAACTTCAAATGCTCATAACTTCTTCTAAAAAAATTCTATTTTTCTCAAACTTTATATCATTTTAAAGATCTTGAAATAATCTTTAATTTGAAATAAAATTCATTGAATTTCAATGTCTGAAGCTCAAGTTATGATCCGCCAAAATTCACGAAAAACAGACTTTTACCAAAGTGACAATCATCTAGTATTTCCAAAACTTTCAAAACCATACCAATCCAAAACCCATCCAAACATTCCAAATTCAACCAATTCAATACCAAAACATACTAAAACCAAACCGAATGTCCCTCAATCACTTTCTAACCATTTCACTCAATGTTTCATCCTCTCCACTCAATAAATTCATATATCCAAAAATCTCAATTTCAAACATACAACTCCAACAATTTCCATAATTTCAATTCCTCACAAGCATTATTTACCAACAAACATATATATCTTCTTAATACTCATCAAAACTCAACGATCATCAACAAATCTCAATAACATCATTAATCAATATCAATCATCAAAATCATCACAATCATAAAATTCATCATACATCTTCAAATCCACAATCATCAACAACTATTTCAATCCTATCCTAAGGTTCACTAGCCTAAGGTTCACGAAACATTATATACTACATAAAGGAAACCGAAATCATACCTTAGCCGATTATTCTCCACGCACAAAACCACTTCATCACAAGCTTTCAAGCCTTCACTCAACACCAAACAACACCAAGAACACTCTTTATCATGAAAAACAACAGGAATCAAAGCTAGAGTTTATGACATTCAACTAAACACAAGGTTTTAGTGATATTTTACCTTATCCAATGAGTTTTGGGATAAAATCCACTACTCACCCAAGCTAGATTAACCTAAACAACAAGAACACAAAGAAACTTAACAATCCCAAAAGCCATTTTTGAAAATGATATAGAGCAGAGAAAAGGAGCTTGGAATCAGAGTTTTTTTTACCAACTTTGATGGGTTAGAAAGGAAGAGCTCGATAAGAGCTTCGCGTGGCCACAAACCGTTCGTCAATCGGAGCTCCGTAGCTCAAGATATGGCTAAAAGAAGAAGAAGGTGAATAGTGCAAACCCTTACCTCCACTCTTCTCACTTTAGCAGGGCCCTTTTCTTGTTTTAGGGCTAGAAATAAACTGAAATGCTCATTAGTTGTGTTTATATATGTTGGATTTGGGTCCAACTTAGATCCGATCTAACCGGTTAGTGTTTTAGGTTCGTTTGACTCACTTTAGGCAAAAATCTTTAAGATTAGCGTCCGGTTTTCGATTCTAAATTATTTTTACATTTCCAAAACAATAAATTCAATTTTCAAAATATTATTTTTCTCAATACGCAATACCGGATAGACTAGAGCCAGTACTGCCGGCTTAAGTGCCAATACGTGTTTTTTACAAAAACTTTTCATAAAAGATACATTTTCCCACTCAGAAAAAATTCATTGAATTCAAATTTCATCTTTTTATTTTCAAAATATCATTTTATATTTTCGAACCTATTTTAGGCAGTTGAAATTCTTATTTTATTAAAGCGGTTATTCTGATTCTTACACCCAAGAATAATGCCCATAGACCAAACACTTTCTCACTTCCTATTGGACCTAATACCATATCACATGATCCAACACATGTCCAGCAACCTTCCCCAACCTTTTCCACTAATCCATCTTCTTCTACGCCACCTCACTTAGATGATCCCCCTTCCTCACCTAACGTGTCCTCACTTTCACCCTCTTCATTACCACATAGCACCCCTTCCCCCCCAACTTCCACCTTGATGCCACTACAACCTCTTCAATCACCCCCTCATCTCCTGTTCTTTTTTCTTCCTTGTTTTCTGGCCAACCCACTTCCCCAGCCTCTCTTTTCCCTCCATCAACATCGATCCCTTCCGTTTGCCAGAGCCAATGCCAGTCACGACCACCTTCTTATCTCTTTGACTTTATTTCTAATTCTTCTCTTACTTTTCATACCTATTCCTCCTTAGGTTCTAGCTATCCTATCTTTTCTTTTGTTTCACTTTCTTCTTCACACAGTAAATATGTCTCATCTTTACATTCTGAGTATGAGCCAAGAAATTCTTAGGAAGCCAATAAGGCCCCTCATTGTCGAGCTGCCATGAATAAAGAAATTGGTGCCCTGTTGTTGAACAGGAATTGAGAGTTGATTGATTGCCATTCGAAAGTGTGACCCATCGGTTGTAAATGAATTTACAAGATTAAACTCCGGACGAACGATTTTGTTGAGCGATACAAGGCTTGGCTCCTAGCGAAAGATTTCACATAAACAGTTTGATTTTCTAGAGACTTTTCACCGGTGGTGAAACCTGCAACAATCAGAATTGTTCTGGCTTTAACATCAATGAAGAGATGACCTATTCAGTAGCTGGATGTCAATAATGCACTTTTATATGTGATTTGATGGAAACCAATTATATGGCTCTTCCTCCTGGCATTACTCCATCTCGTCCCAATCAGTGTTGCAAGCAAGCTCCTTAAATCTTTTTATGGATTGTGACTGTCAAGCAGAATGTGGTATGAAAAACTTTCTTCTCTTCTCTTTTCTTGTGACTATCAGCAGACCACTTTTTATTATAGTTTATTTGTCAAAATTCTGGGCAATGAGATATGCATTCTGTTAGTTTATGTCGATGATATCGTTGTTACTAAAAATTTTGCTGCTGAAATTACTTCTATTAAGAAGATTCTAGGCTACAATTTTAGGATTAAGGATTTTGGTTCACTAAAGTATTTTCTAGGCATTGAAGTTGCTCACTTTTCAAAGGGTATTTCTCTTTCTCAACATAAATACTGCCTTGATTTATTGCCTTGATTTTGTATTACCAGGATGATGGTCCTCCTCTTTCATATCTCTCTGTTTATCGCCGTCTTGTTGGCCGGCTAATTTACTTGACCACTACTTGGTCGGATATTATGTATGCCACCCAGCAGCTTAGCCAGTTCATGGTCTCTCCTTCTCAGGTTCACTACAAAGCTGTAATGCGGGTTCTTCGATATCTCAAAGGTAGTCCAGGTAGAGAGTTATTTTTTTCTAGAGACTACTTTTTAGATATGTGGATTTAGTGATTCTAATTGGGCTGGATGTTCTGATACTCACAGTTCTTTAACTAGCTATTGCTTTTTTTTTTTTTGGGGAAATCATTTAGTGTCTTGGAAGACTAAGAAGCAGACCTTGCTCATTCCTCAATGGAAGTTGAGTATCGTGCCTTGTCTAATACAACTTGTGAGCTTTTATGGATATTAAACTTGCTGTATTTCCTTCGCATTTCTTGTGAACAACCTCCGGTTCTATTTTGCGATAACCAGAGTGCGTTGCATATCGCTGCCAATCTGATGTTCCATGAGAGGACCAAATATCTACAGGTCGATGGTCACCTTGTTCAATAAAAAATTCAAGTTGGGATCATGAAATTATTTCTTGTTCATTTCTCACAGTAATTGGCAGACATTTTTACAAACCTCTACCTACTTAATCGTTTTATGCTAATCTTTTCAAGCTAGAAATTCTTGATATCTACCATCCTCTAATTTGCGGGGCACATTAAATAATCAATCTTCACATACCCAAAACAAACTCCAAAAAATACAATCTTTGTCTTTTCTTCTAAATATATTTTTCTAGAAGATAATGACTTATCACATAAATTCAAATCCTATTAGTCTGTTAGCATATAAGAATCTCATACAGATTTTAGAAGATTTGATGAGTTGTAGAATTTGCTATTGTGTATATATAGCATAATCATCTTTTTTTATTTTAGAATAAGAAATAAAGACATACATTTTTACTACTCTTTGTCTTCTTGTCAAATATCTGTTAATATACTTCTTACTTTATCAAGAGCATTATTAGCATTTGCCATAAATTTTCTTTATTTTTGTTTTAAAAATATTTTTATTTAATTTTCAAATTTTAAATTTATTCGTTAGTGTCATATTTATCTTAAAATAAATATGATATTGAAACAGTGACGGACCCAAAAAATTTATGTTGGAGGGACAAAAATAATACACATTACTATTAAAATATATATTAATTTAAATTTAAAAATATAAAAGTACACATTTCATCTCTGTCATCTGGATCATAATTTAAAATTTTGGGTTGTTATTCAAGATCAACTACCATACTTTTCACATTAAATTCTAAGAACTTTTTATTAGAAGAGACTAATGGAGTGACTTCAGATTCTAGTGGTAGCTTTCTTTTGAAATATTTTTCATTACTATTTCTAAAAATAAAAATATATATTCTAAATTAGTAAATTAATCAATTCACTTTAAAAACTTATATGCAACATAATTACATATAATATAATAGAACGAAAGATAAACAAATAAATAATAAGAATCATCAAATTGAGAATAAAATAAAATATATAAATTTATGAAGATAATAAAAAAATAGATTAATACCTAAAGTATAATTGTTTGAATTAAAATTTGCAATTAAAAATATTAAAAAGAGAAACAATGAAATTGAAAGATACATATAGTCATATAAAGCTATATAAAACAAAGTAGAGAATTTAAAATTTACCTTTTGATGAAGAGAAGATGACCACTAGACAAGGAATAGAAAAAGAAGATTGAAAATATGAAACTAAGAAAAGGATTTAAGAAAATAAATGAGTGACGGCTAGGATTTGAAAATAGAAGAAGACTAAATTTAATTAAGTTAACTAATAGTCAAAATGATAGAAAGATAAAGTAGGTTTGGGACTTTTAATAATTAGACTTAATTTATTTGTAATTTATTTGTAAGGGGTCATTTAAAATTTAAAATGGGGCATATATATAAAAATGAAATGAGAGCGGGAGCAAGTGTCCTCTCGTTACTATGCATGGGTCCGTGCCTATACTAAACACAATATAGAGACTTGATTTAGTCTCTATCTCTCAGTTTCTATCTCCTAATTACTGTTTCTCTGTTTTAGTCTTTCTTCCAAACATAACCTTAAGAACCATAGAAATCATCATGTAACTTACCTAAAAGTGAGAAATATAGGAGAAAAAATGTTAAGAGCAATTGTTTCTCTAAACAAAATAAGCAATGCATGGTATATAAGGGTGTCCAATAAATTTAAACCAATCCAAATTAAACTGTTCATTCAATTCAATTCAAACTGAAAACTGATTTAAATTGCATTAACTTAGATTTAATTGGATTCTACTTTTGGTAAACCGCATAGATTGGATCGGAATCGAATTTCATATCTATTTGTCAAAATCAATTCAATCCAACTTAAACCGCACAATGTATTAATAATTATATTTTAAAAATTTTACTAATAATATATTCAATTTATTGTAAATTTTTATTTTTTTATTTACCAAAGATAGAGAGACTCGAACTTACGACCTCGTAGATGAGTATGAAAAACTATGTCATTTGAGCTAATAATATATTCAATTTATTTTTATGTTATTATTATTATTATTATTATTAATTTTTTTTAGTGAACATTTTATGAAATCGAAATGAGATTTATTTATTTTAACTAATTTATAATTTTATTTTTATAGTTATATTATTGTTGGTTTTTTAAGATATTGTTAAAACTTGTTATGATATTATTGGTTATTTAAAATTTGATATTAAAATTTATTATACATGTTTATTTATGTTTTTAATTTACAAAATCATAAATCAAATATAAAAAATCCAATCTAAAAATGCATCATAAATAAAATTAATATTTAAATAAGATAAATTTTTAACTAAAAACCAATAGAATAGAAACTACCTGCAAACAGCCGAACACTGATGGTGCATATATGTGAGCTTCTCTACTTTTGGTGCATATATGTGAGCTTTTCTACCTTTTTTTTTTTTTTTTGTGCCTAATGGATTGGACAACCTCCAATCTTGTACATAATACACCTACACATTTCTTACACTTTTACTATATTTTTTTTTTCAATTACAATTTTTAGAGTTTGAACCCTACACCTTTAAAATAGAGAGAGGAGATATGCTATGTGAACTAAGACTCATTAGTGTGAGCTTCTCTACTTTAAATTCAGTGGGAAAATAAAGGCGCAAGAGAGATTAAAATTTACAAATGTGGGCTTGAGCTTCCCCGACCCAAATCCAAACCTACTTATTAGGAGAAGCCAAGAAGCCTTTTTGTTTTCTGTCCAAAAGCTACAGAGGAAGCCTTTCTTCGTTTTTGGAAGCTGTAAATCCAACAGTTTACAGAGAAAAAGAGAGGTCGGGGCAGTGTGTAATTTTCAAAACAATAGGGGCGATAATGCTAATACAGTGGATCTGCGACGAAGTGAAGAGCAGAGGCAAAAAAAAAAAAAAAGTGATAAAATAAAACAGCACGTCCGTCCCTCCCGCGAAGAAGAAGCAGCAGCAGCTTAATTGATTGTAGTTGAAAATTGAAGAATCAGATGGCAATGATGAGAGGAAGCTCGAGTCTGCAATATCCAGATAAATTCTATTCTGCGGCGTCGTATGTTGGGTTTGAGGGATCAAACTCTCCAACCAAAGCTCTCACCTCCAAGTTCGCCAAGTCCACCGCTCTTCTCCTCTACAGCTTGTATAACCAGGTTCAATTTCCCCTTTTCTCCCATAGATCTGCTTTTCAGTTCTTTGATTCGTTCCTACTTTGCTTCATTGTGCTTCGATCCACATTGTCCTTGCTGATTTTCTTTCCTCCTGCCGAATCAATTAGATTTATTTTTCCTGTTATAAAGATTCGATAGTGTTTTTATTGTGGTTGATGACAGATTCGCTTTATATATATATAATCTATAATCTATAAAGCTTCTCAGAGTTTTTTCGACTTTTGATTCAAGCAGAATTGCATTTTCGGATTCTTTTAACTGACCTTGGTTGTTATTGTTAATTTGCTTATGTCTGTGATGCTAATACTTTACGAAACCAAGAGATTCATAATTGGAACAAAAAGGATTGCCAATTTGCCACAATGAAATTTTAGATTATTAGTGACTCCTCTCCTATTATTGTAGCTTTCGAATTAATTTTTAGGCCCATTTTGTCGATATTTCTGTGGGAAAAAAAGGTTTCATTAATTTGTTGCTTAATTCAATGGATCCATGCTTAATTTGTTATGTCAGGCTACTGTAGGACCATGTAACATCCCAGAACCCAGTACCTGGAAAATTGTGGAGCATAGCAAATGGGCAAGGTTTGTCTGCTAATATCTATGCTCTGTATGCTATTGTGTTGATAAACTCTCTCCGTGAAACTTGTATTCTATATATTCTTTATGTGCGAATCTGAATTTACTGTGCTTATCCATTCGTATTTTCTTTGGAGTGTTGTGTTCTTTAAGTTAGTAGTGCTTAGGTTGATGTTATACTTGCTTCATGCATTACTTTTATTTTTCTTGATAAAATTGTGGAGAATGTTGTTAAGGGAAGTAATTATTGATGCAGTTGGAACCAGCTTGGAAACATGTCTTCCACAGAAGCCATGCGTCTTTTTGTGAAAATATTGGAGGTTAATGAAATAATTTTATTTAGCCAATGATTAATGGTAAAATGCAGAATGTTACCTGATTACTTTTGCTGTTATTTTTTCCTATTGTGTAGGAAGAAGATCCTGGTTGGTATTCAAGAGCATCAAGCTCTGTTGTAGAACCTGTTATAGATGTGCAAATGAATGTGAGCCATTTTTTATCATTTTTGACAGAAATAACTTTCATCTCTGCTTACACCATTGCCTGCAATAAACTTTAATTGTTAATTTGTCATGTTATTCTGTTATATTCAGGTAAATTTAGAATAAGTTTGTCATTGAAAAAACAATGAAAATAAAAACTTAAAAGCTACTTTGTTATTGTGCAGTCAAAATTTGGCCTGTTTTCATGGTCAAATGAGTAAGAAATATTTTGTTTGATGAATAGAATTTGAGATAATTTATGTTATTATATGACATTGTTGTTTTACTACCTGTCACCTACAAGGCACACATGCAATTATGCAACTCAGATATTTTAGTGCTCTCATTTTAATCTAGGTATAAATTTAAGGATATGGAATTTAGAATTTAGGACTAAATTGTTTGAATAAATTTAGTCTAGGAGACATGTCGACTTGAAGTTATGTCTGCCAAATTGTAATAAGAGCATTTTCCTTTATATTCTTCTGCATATTTTGCTGTTATCAACATTGTAACTTCTTTTCTTTTAATTTTTCTTTTGTGCTTTCCAATCTTGTCTTACTCGTATAACAGCACGATTCCAAAATTGAACTCGTAAGAGAGAATGGAAATTCTTATCCAGAGACAAAGACTATTTCCACTGAAAATGGAAATCAAGTTGGAACACAAGATAAAGATGTCGTCATGGAGAGCATTGTTCCGGTTGGAGTCTATGATCAATGGATCGCACCACAAATATCCGGTCAGCGTCCTAGGCCCCGATATGAGGTATGCTCTTGCAAAAGGTTACAATTATAATGTTCATTCTCTTTAACTTGTTTCTATTTTCGTTTCATTATTTTCTTTTCTATTAGTTTCTCCCCTAAAGCAAGTGTATTTATATGTTTAGCATGGAGCAGCGGTCGTGCAAGATAAATTGTACATATATGGTGGAAACCACAATGGCCGCCACCTTGGTGACCTTCACGTAAGCATTATACACTGCATGAAGTAATGCATTTTTAAGTGAAAGTATGTCTTGAGGTTATTGAAACCACCATTTTTGGTTAACTATTTTCTATACGTTGTGATTTGATGACTAAACTTTGTTAATCTCTGCTTAAGTTGGCTATATGCCTATATCATTTGTTGTTCACTTTCATCTCCTTGGAAACAAATTCAGGTTCTGGATTTGAGAAGTTGGACTTGGTCAAAGATTAATGCTAAGGCTGAAGTAGAGTCTTCATCAATTTCAACACGCTGTGCTGGCAATTCTTTGGTTTGTATTGAACATAAACCTCTGCATAATCAACTGCTATGTTCAACTTATTTGCTGTTAACTGCTTGTAGAATATTTTGGATTTTGGTCACGTAATACATTTTCACTGCAGATTCCATGGGGTAACAAGCTTCTTTCGGTTGCTGGGCATTCAAAGGACCCTTCTGAATTTATCCAAGGTATACTATTAATTACAGTGTTAATGTTTTAATGCACTGTCATTCTTGCGGCTGACTTTGTTTCTGTGCATAGCGTAACATAAATAGATGAAAGTATCATTTGGATTTAAGTAGCCAGACAAGGATCCTTTATAAATTTATGGTTTCTATTTATTTTAATAAACTAAAAGCATGCCAGTGTCACATACATACTTTATTTAATTTGGTATGTCCATTATGATGTTCTCCGCTATTTTGTGAATATTGTCCTACTTACTTCTCTATTTTTTGTTGTTGTTGCCTTTTATATCATGGTTGCAAGTATCTGTATTACTATTAATATTGACATTTATTATTTCGACAGTGAAAATGTTTGATATACAAACTTCAACTTGGTCAACTTTGAAGACTTCTGGCAAAGCTCCAGTATGTATCCCTTATTCTTTTATAGTTTTTATCCTAAGAATCCTTGTAAAATCTCAGAACTTGTACTAGAAGTATGTGACATTTCACATCGGCATTTCTCTAAGACTCTAACAAAATAGAAAAATAAATTTGTGAGTTTTAGCAATGAATGTCCCTCTATTTTTATAGAAATTCAATAACGGCTTGTTAAGTGCCCTTTTATCATGTTGGTTTCCTAGGTGTCACGTGGAGGGCAATCAGCTAACCTTGTTGGAACAAGCTTAGTAATTTTTGGTGGACAAGATGCAAAGGGGACTCTTTTAAATGATCTGTATATTCTTGACCTGGAGACCATGACATGGGATGAAATTGATGCCATGTAAGAAGTTTTCTGACGAAACTCTTCTTTTTCCTCTTTTTTTTTTTGGTGTTGGGGGGGGGGTGTTTGGATTCTGGGGGAAGGGAGGTTGATGTTGTTTTCTTCAGGAATTTGGCCTCTGTTTGGTGTAACTAATTATTCTGTCCCAAGTATTTCTTTTTAATCTGCATAATAATTTCTTCTTTTGTATGGCCCCCCAAAAAATAAGGTTTTCCTAGATGAGGTTATTCAATGGTTTTAGAAAACAGAAAATTTTTCATAAAAGCATATTGAAGTTTCATAAAAGCCATAATCTGGTTTTGATACGTGGTCGGTGTCTTATGTTACTAATTCCAGTGATGAAAATGCAATTTTCTTTTGGTACCAATATCAAGAGGGGGAAATGTAAAAGAAATGTGTTTATGTTTGGTGCTAACTAGTTGTAATTGGCAGTGGAACACCTCCTTCTCCAAGGTCTGATCATACTGCTGCTATACATGTTGAGCGATACTTGCTTATCTTTGGTGGGGCTTCACATACAACTTGCTACAACGATTTACATGTTCTCGACTTGCAAACTGTAAGGCCATCACTTCTTCTGCTATGCTGTACGTGAACTAGAAAATCATCTCCATCTTATTGTTTGCGTAAACTCTACAGATGGAATGGTCTCGACCCACACAACTGGGTGCAATACCAACACCACGAGCTGGACATGCTGGTGTGGCAATAGGGGAGTATTGGTTCATTGTTGGTGGTGGTGATACTAAAAGTGGTATGCCTTTTTTACTGCCTTGATACTTGAATGCAAATGTGGAATGAATGTTTACTGCATAAAATGCTTGATGTAGTTAATGGCAAACCTAGCCAAGACTTAATGACATGTAAAATATTTCTTGATATCTTGAGTAAGTAGTATTTGAACTCTTGGAGCTTACATGTCCATGTTGTAGGGTAGGTCAGACCAAACCATCTTGGTTTTAATACTGATACTATTGCTAACTGAAGTTGGTTGTATTTTTTTCCCCCCTTAACAAAATGCGAATCAGAAACCTTTGTTGATTGTCAGAAGCTTCGGTGTACTCGATAATATCTCTTTCTCCTAAAATTGTAGAAAAATAAGTTGTGTACTGTTAATGATTTAGTATGGTGCAAGGCTCAAGTTGATAGAGGTGCTTTTGGAAAACTCTCCCCACCCCCTTTTCGTTTTAAATATTGTTGAACTTCAAAGTTTCACAATGCTCATCGTCCTGTGTCACCTATAAATAGGAAAATGGGGTTGCAATGTTTTTCTAAACTTGAGGATATTGTTTTATCCTGTCTAGCTGTTGCCATATATCCCATTTCAAGTTATATTGCATCTCATGCTGCAGGTGTCTCAGAGACAGTTGTGTTGAATATGTCTACACTGGCTTGGTCAGTGTTAACTTCTGTTGAAAGGCCTATTCCAGTTGCGAGTGAGGTACACTTTATCTATATATTTTAAAAAGGTTGCATGTGCCATGAAACCTAGCTTGAAACCTATGCCATTTGCTTAATGCAGTTGACATTTTTCAATGCAGGGCTTAAGTTTGATTGTAACCTCCTACAATGGTGAAGATGTCCTAGTGTCTTTTGGAGGATATAATGGACACTACAACAATGAAGTAAAGAGAACGATTGCCATTTGTTCTTCGTTTGCCTTTGTTTTATCTTTCTCCCTCATTTGATTGGGGTTTCTGCATACAGGTCTATGTTCTTAAACCAAGCCACAAGTCAACCTTGCAACGCAAAATAATTAAAAATTCCATTCCAGAGAGTGTTTCTGCTACCCAAAATGCCACAAAGACTGCCCCAGAAGTCGAATCTGAATTGGAAGCTAGCCAAGAAGGGAAAATTAGGGAAATTGTCATGGATAATCATGATCCAGCAGTAAGTATTATTACATAGCATGTACACTTCTGTATGATTTTAGAAAGGCTCTTGTCCCTGCAATTGTGTCTGAAATTATTTATGAACTAGGTGGATACTTATTTATTTTAGAAAAAATATCAGTTCATAGTGCTTTAGTTAACATTTAGCAAGAGATCTATTTATTGGTTCCATGAATTGGCTCAGTGACCTGGATATGGAAACGGCATTTTCTTCTCTTTCACTTTATGTTCTCTTCTGCCATTGAAACACTAAATGTAATTTTCAACCGCTTTTGATAGAACACAAATCTCCCACCCCCAACAAGAAAAAAGAAAAAAAAAGAAAAAGAGGATTGAACACTTATCATCTTCCTAGTACTTGCAACTTATCACTCCCCTAACTATACCTGCAACAAATCGTTTTAAGTCCCATGCATAAATTTTATCTTGTATTAGTTTCCATTTCATTTTAATTCATGTCAGTCACTGGCTTCAAACTTCTTATTTTGGGTGTCATACAGAAACCCAAAGGTGATCTTATATCGGTCCTAAAGACCGAGAAACATGAGTTGGAACAATCACTAAGCAAAGAGAGACTAAATGCTCTTCAGCTAAAGCAAGAGTTGGCAGATGCAGAGACTCGTAACTCTGAGCTATACACGGTATATGTTTTATAGTTGATGTCTCTACTAAATTTTGGAATTAGTCAGGTGTGTAAACTATTACATTGCTCTGTTTGGTTACAGAGCTTCAAGTCAGGTGTGTAAACTGCTTTCTTTTGCCTCTCACTCTTTTGGATTACTTGGGTAGTTTGTTGGGATTTCAGTAGAATACAATTAGGTCTATATACATAACTTGAATGCTTTGTATTCTTCATGATGAATTGCATAGTCTCTTAATGATCCTCTCACTTTCTGCAATAATAATATAGGAGCTCCAATCAGTACGTGGTCAACTTGCTGCTGAGCAGTCTAGGTGTTTCAAACTTGAGGTATGAATTAGAGATCTCCTTTCTAGCTTTCAGTTTTTCTGAGATTATATGTTAGATCTAGTTTTCCATCGAGGATTGAAGTAAAAATACAGGTTACACATAGGCCATCAGCATCATTCATCTGATCATGAAGCTATCCATAGAGTAAGAAATGAACAATAACAATTCATCCATGTAATAAGAATCAGATTTTCAAATTTTTTCTTTTAAAGTTCTTTTCAATACTTGCTTTCAAGTGGCTGTATAATTGCTTAATGACACAAATGAAATGATATTTTAGCTACATGACCAATTAGGTGTTGGAATGGCATGAACCATGTCTACCAGCACCTTCCATCTATTTGAGGCTCTTATAGAATGTGCCATTTGTCTCCTTCAGAATAACAAAGTTGATTTTTGTCCCCCTTGTAATCTAGGAAGATTATTTGTTTGATATTGCAGGTGGAGGTTGCAGAATTAAGTCAGAAGCTCCAAACCATTGGAACCTTACAGAGAGAGCTCGAACTCCTACAGCGGCAGAAAGCCGCATCGGAACAAGCTGCCCTGAACGCAAAGAAGAGACAGGGCTCAGGTGTGTGGGGTTGGCTTGCACCTCCACCTAACCAGAGAGAAGATGATGTCTAAACTTTAATACTCCCTCTATCCAAAAAATATAGGTCAAAGTTTTGACAGAACACCCATGTTAAGAAAACACCAAAAAAAAAAAAAGTTGAAAATATTTAGCTAAATTAACCATGGAATTTTTCTTTCTCACCCTGAATTAAATGCTTAATGCACATATTCTATATTATTTAAGACAAATTGAGTTAATAAATAGAGGCATAAGTTGAAAAAACACATCTTTAAACTAATCCAACGACTTATGTTGTTGGATAAAAAATGACCTATATTATCAGACAGGAGGCGTACCATTTATCTCAACTGAATAGAAAAATTTATGTTTTGGTTTCGTTTAGCCAATTTAATTTTCATATTTTTGTATCATTTCAGTTCCTTTCTAGTGTGATGTAAATAGCTTTTAGCTTATGTTTACCAATACTATCATCATGATAGTATTGGTTGATAGTTTTGGTAGATTGAATGTTATCTTTTGTCGCCATTTTTGCCGAAGATTGTATTTAAAGTTAATTGCATTATGTAATGAAAGTATAGAAATTCTTTTCTTTTGCAAGAGCTGTACGCTATTTGCCTTATATAATAGAATTCTAGTTCGATCAAGACTCCAAGTTTGGTTAAAGCTATTGTGTAATGGCAAAAAAAAAAAAAAAAAAAAAAAAAAAAGAAAAAGAAAAAGAGTAGTTCTCTGTGTGTGATCGGAATGTAATCAATTTCTCTATAATCAGTGTTTTCAGTATCTATTTCTCCTCTGAAATTTTAAAGCCACTTTCTAGGATTTTGAAGAAATACTGAAATACGATTGCAATATGCAAATTTTGCAGATAATTAGGTTGTGAAAGAGGATCTACGACGAAGATAATAACAAAATTTTAAAATAACTCGAAGTATAAACAAGATTCCAATTGTAAAAATAGTGCTTTAATTGATTATAACCACAATCACAACAATAATAAGAATAAAACCCCCTTTATGTTTACCATGGAGCTGATTTATATATATCTTGGTTGCATTAAACTAAAGTGTGGATTATGGATTGATGGGAATGGATTCTCATTTTTTTTAATTAATCCTGGTTGGGAATGGATCCTTTGATAAGAGAAAGGGTATGTCCGATTACGACTTCGAAATGATAACGTGACGTGGCTTCAACATAAGAAAGACATGTAATGCCCCACGTTAATTACAACCGTCCAAGATGAAAAAATAAAAAAACTGTAATCCGGAAGCGTCCACGTTCTCATAATATATACATTTTCAACCTTTTTTAAGTCTCCAAAGTAGATAATAAGATTTTTTTTAAAAAAGAAAACGCAAATCACGATCCCGGCGTTTGTCGCAGTCCAATCGCATATCCTCTCTCGCACTCTCTCTCTCTCTCTCTCTCTCTCTCTCTCCCCCGCAGTGTCCCTTTAGGGTTTTATGACAATCAACAAGCTCGCGCCTTTCCCAATGAGGCTGTAGAAATGGAACACTTACTGGGTATCGAGTGGAAGAACCCTTAAATATCCTTGTGCTCCTACGGTATCTCCAGAATCGTCTATTTTCCTTCGACAATACCAGTCATGAGCGACGGTTCCGAATTTCACGCACCTGATTCCAAGGAAGAGAATCCTGCTGTTACGGAGCCCCGCGACGGGAAACCCGATGACAAGTGTTCCACCGCCGAGGGAGCTAACGGTGCTCTGTCGGAGCTCGCCTCGGGAGCTCAGGCGGTGACTGAGCTCGATGATAGGGTTTCGCAGAATGCCAAATCTGAGGAAGTAGCGGCTGGTTCGACCGAAGATATTAGGGTTAGGGTTTCTTCGGAGGAAGATGGCGTACGCGCAGGTGACGCATCAACCGTTGTTCGATTTGATGATCGAAACCATAAAATTGGTGACGAAAATGCATCGTTTCCCGGTCAAATAGATAGGCATAATCGTCATGTTCAGCCTGAATCAGACGCAAAGTTTCCTGGTTCAGATAGCAAGTCTCTTCTATCGGAATTCGATGAGTTCGTAGCTGCCGAGGGAAATGGCAGAGCAAGAGGTGGAGCCTCCAGGGATTTAGGGTTTGGTTTTGAAGTTGGTGACATGGTTTGGGGAAAGGTGAAATCTCACCCATGGTGGCCTGGGCACATATTCAATGAAGCATTTGCATCCCCCACAGTTCGTCGAACCAAGAGGGAAGGCCATGTGCTAGTGGCTTTCTTCGGGGATAGCAGTTATGGGTGGTTTGAACCCGCCGAACTTATCCCATTTGATGAAAATTTCGCAGAGAAATCGCAGCAGACATATTCTAGAACATTCATTAAGGCTGTGGAAGAGGCCGTCGATGAAGCCAGTAGAAGACGTGCTCTTGGTTTGGCTTGTAGGTGTAGGAACACTAATAATTTTCTCCCCACGAATGTTCAAGGGTACTTTTCTGTTGACGTGCCTGATTATGAGCCAGGAGGGTTGTATTCCACTAGTCAGATAAGGAAGGCAAGGAATAGTTTCAAGCCTAGCGACACTCTGGCTTTCGTGAAGCAGTTGGCCCTGGCTCCTTGTGATGGTGAGCAAGAGAGCATTGGCTTCTCTAAGAACAAGGCTACGGTTTTTGCTTATCGGAAGGCAGTGTTTGAACAATATGATGAGACTTATGCTCAGGCTTTTGGAGTGCAGCCATTGCGCCCTTCTCATTCTCAGAGTAATAAAACTGATCAGTCCGGGAGGCAGCCTCCTAGAGGTATATGTCTTACTGATTTAATCATGTTTATTTCTTATAGTTATGGAACTTACATGTTTGTGCTTGTGAAAAATTGCATATGTGAAGATTTTCTTGGACAATGAGCAAGTGTTATTTCACAGGATGTATCTAAGATTTTAATTAGCTTCAGATATAACTTGTGCTCACTATTGACATGAAATTGACGGGAATTTCCTTGTGGATCTATGTCTATAGACTATAGAAGTAGTGTGGTTCAGAGGTAGAAATCTGGGGTCATCGTCCTTCTCCTTATATAATAGATTTGAACTAGACTCTGAATTGAAGCCATGAGTGTTTGTGCATTATTGAGTTCCTTAAATTGTGTATTAACTATTAAGTTTTCGTTTGGTTGAATTTTCGCAATTGGGAGTAGAGGCCAAAGGTTAACTATGATAAACGTTTTGAGTTATTATGATATGTATGCTCAGTAGTTGTTGTGTTTGTTGGATAAGTACGAGAAACTATAAAAGATGAGAATTTAATTTTTTAATTTTAATATTTTTATAGATCTATTTAGTTGTATAATCGTAAAATATAGATCATATGACCATTTATGGTACTTGATACACCCCATTATAGGGATGATAAAGTTAGGAAGAAAATTGAGGTGGATGAGTGAATGCCCAAGGCAGAGATTTATGAAGAATGCATTTGGGACAGTTGGTAGCTCCTCTAGATGACATAAAAGGATGATGAAAATTCTCACAAAGGCGAGGTATTTTGACCTTGTGAGACTTCCAAGGGAAAATGGAGAGAATAGAATATAGTCCAACTAAAGGGGATGAAGGAAGAAGAGACTCTTGGAGACTATTATGCTATACCTCACTCAGTGACTCTACAAGGTTTTATTTAATATGGTTTTTATATAGTTTAATGGTGTCACCTGATCCAAACTGTTGATCGTATTTGGTTGCCTTTGTTGTCCCTTATCACTTTGATGCAACTGTCTTGGGATCAGAGAATATTCGTAATATGATTAAAAATTTTTGGCATCCTTGCAAAAGTTACATCTTCCTATTTTTCTACCTAACATCATGGTAATGTGGATGATTGCATTTTGCAGGTTTTTTAATTTGACTTCAATTTATATTTACATGATTGGTTATTGTAATTTATCTCCTTCATATTATATACATGTCAATGCATAAAATATCATACTGGTTTTGCCTATCAAGTTTGTATCCATCTCATATGTGAGTGGTACGATGTCTTCTTTTATTTATGGCTTTTTGTTCTGTTCTGCAGCTCCTTTAAGTGGTCCAATGGTGATAGCAGAAGCTCTGGGTGGTGGGAAGACCACTGGCAAATCTGTAAAAGTTAAGGACACTTCTAAAAAGGATAGGTACCTTTTTAAGCGGCGGGATGATTCAAGTAACTCTCCGCAGTTGGCATACACTGAAGAAACACCTGATGTAGCCAGTCGTTATGTGTTGCAGAAAAGGGCTCCAGCTTTGCCTCCAGTGCCTCATAATTTAGAGAAGCGAGAAGGCACAGGATTGTTTAGCCATGATGGTGCAATTGTAACTTCAGATGCCAAAGAAGCTGTGATAAGTCAGGCCCAAACAGATGGGGTTTCTCTTGCATCCCAAGTCATTTCATCAGATCCAAAGTCTCATCTTGACAAGATGAAGGGATCTTCTGAAGGAGTGGCACACAACTTTGAACAAGAAAATATTTCGAGTAAAAGCATGGGTAGGTCGGGAGACATGGTATTGCCAAGCACAGTTGATGAAAAATCTCAGAATTGTCATCTGGGGAGCCAAATTCCTGTTGAGGTCAAACATGATGGGAATGTAGAACTGTTGGGACAAAGTGAAGATCATAAGCAAAAAGAGAAAGGTCTTCCGACTCTTGCTGATGGAGGAAATGGTACACATCAAGTTAAAAGTGAAAATAATGTGAGTTTGACAGCTGGAGCAAAGCATCTCGAAGTTGGTAAAGCAAAGAAGCTGAAAGGTCATAAGCGACCTGCTGATGACTTGAAGACTTCTGCTATTGGGGAGAAAAAGAAGAAAAAGAAAAAGGATGTCAACTTAAAACCTACGTCAGGATACTTGGAGAAGCATTCTACTTCTGGAAAATCTGTCCCAATCGTGACTAAGAGAGAGGATTTTCAGGAACAGATGCAGATAGGTGATAGTACCAACAATTTGCCCCCCATAGATACCACAGGAGATGTTAGTTTCGAATTGCCACAACTTTTGGGTGATCTGCAAGCTCTTGCTTTGGATCCTTTTCACGGTGCCGAAAGAAAGATCCCTGCGGCTGTTCGACAGTTCTTTTTGCGGTTCAGGTCTCTTGTTTACCAAAAAAGCTTGATTTTATCACCACCAGCAGAGAATGAAGCGCCTGAAGCTCGTGCTTCTAAGTCTCCTTTGAGTGCTGGGGCATCTGTCAGCCCTGACGATCATGTCAGAGCCTCACCACCTGTAAAACCTGTAAAACAAATTGTTCGGTCTGATGATCCTACAAAATCTGGGCGGAAAAGGGGCCCCTCTGATCGTCAGGAGGAAATTGCTGCAAAGAGGTTGAAGAAAATCAAGCATTTAAAGACACTAGCTGCAGAGAAGGGAGTGGCCAGTCAGAAAACTTCTGAAACCCGACGAGAAGTAAAAGAATCCATACCCCAGGCTCCAGCCAAGGTAGCGAAATCAGATTTTGCCAGAAAAGTGGAGCGTGCTGCTAAGGCAGTCGAGCCCACCATACTGGTGATGAAGTTTCCTCCACAAACATCTCTTCCGTCTGTTGCAGAGTTGAAGGCAAGGTTTGCCCGCTTTGGCCCAATGGATCAATCAGGTTTCCGTGTATTTTGGAAGTCCTCAACATGCCGTGTTGTATTTCTGCATAAGGCTGATGCTCAAGCTGCCTATAAATATTCTGTGGCAAACCAGTCGTTATTTGGAAATGTGGGTGTGAGGTGCTTTCTCCGGGAATATGGGGATTCTGCTCCCGAAGTCTCTGAAGCTGCAAAAGCTAGGGCAGATGATGGTGCCGATGAAATACCTCGGGTCAAGGATCCATCAGTGGTTCATCGTCCAGCATCAATATCATCTCAGGGACAGCAGCAACCTCTTCCACAGCCAGTAATCCAGCTCAAGTCCTGCCTGAAGAAACCAACTGGAGAGGAGTCAGGGCAGGTATCCGGTAATGGAGGTAGTAGTAAAGGAAACCCACGTGTAAAATTCATGTTAGGTGGGGAGGAAAGTAGTAGGGGAGAGCAATTAGTGACAAGTAATAGAAACAACATCAACAATGCTAGTTTTGCTGATGGTGCTGGACCAACCATGGATTTTAATAGTAAAAAGGTCTCGTCTCAACCACCTCTATTGCCCACTCCCCCTGCTACTACTCAGTTTATGAAAACCCCCCAACATAATTTGAATAATTCTGAATTGGCAAAGGACCCCAGAAATACTTCCAATTTTATAAACAACACCGCACCGGCACCTGCTACAACAGTTGATATATCGCAGCAGATGATTAGCCTCTTGACGAGGTGCAGCGATGTTGTGACTAACGTGACCGGTTTATTAGGCTATGTGCCTTACCATCCTCTTTGAAACAAAAATGCTACAATATTCAACGTTAAGCCATAGCCAATGCCGCAAAATTCGGGCGAATCGGATTGTGGATGACATGTTAATGCAAAGAATACAATACAATACAATACAACATTCCTCCATGGAAATGAGGACTAGCGAAGTCCGAGTTGGTGCCCGAGAGCTGTCCAAGATTGGTTTTACTTGCGAGGTGTTTTTGAGGGGCTCTAAATTGTAAATGCGCTCATATTGAAAGTAGCATCTTCTTGTTCTTAGATTAGCCGTCTTAGTACTTGATTCCTTTTTTGTTTGCTTTCTTACTTTTCTAAATCATTTGGGAGGGTTGAGGTTATTTTGTTTATATCACAACGCTAACAGCATATAGATGTTCATGTACTCGTGTTGCCTACCCACCCTGTCCTCGTTGTGTTTGACATGACGATTGTATGACGTTTCTTATTTGCAATGCTATTATTATGCTTAAATGACGGTGTAACTCTGCAACCTCACTTGACAAACTAGACCTGTTAGTGTTATTCAACTATAAGATTGTTATACATCAATCAAGTCCGTTCATATATTGCTCAGCATGTGGATTCTTTAAGTTGGCGGGGAGAAGAGGGAGGTAGGGCTGTTTAAGATTCAGCCTTGTCTGAAACTCAACCTGGACCAGAAATATATTTTCATTATTTTGTTGAGTTTGGGTTTATTTTTTTTAGCTGTGATTTTTGACCCGGGTTCAGTTCATGTTTTAAAAAATATATTTAAGAGTGAAATTATTAATATAATGTTATATTTTTATATTATATGATATTATTTTTGTTTTAACAGTCCATAAAATTGATAGTTGACCGTTTACATCAGCACTTTTTAGACGTTAGTTGATAAAGAGATTAGTAGAGATTAACGTTTTACAACTTGGGAGATTTATTTGATCATTTTAAAAAGTTAGGAATCAAATTAAAGCATGTTGAGAATTTTAAAGATCATTTTGGACATTACCTCATTGTTAATATGATTGACTATACAGACATTAGGCATTAATATTTTTCATCCACTCTACATGTTTAAAAGTATTCAAGTTATTTTTATATAATAAAAATGATATGCTTCAAAAATATATTTTTATATAATTTACTAACAAGTATATGTGATACATATCATAATTTTTAATTTTAATAAAAAATATTATTATATTAGAATTATATATTTTAAAGATATTGTCAATGTGATTTTCATTAGAAAAAAATTTTGCATAATAAATATTATTTTTTTTCCTAAAAGTTTACTTTTTATTTTAATTTTATCTTTAATATTTAGTTTTAATTTTACCACTAATATTTCAATAGATTTTAATTAGACTCCTGGGTAAAATAACATATAACATTGTAATTCTATGCTGATGTGTCTTTAGCCAATAGTTGCCATGTGTTTGTGACACATCAACATTCAATTGTTATATCACTATTAACAGAGAATACAATTAAAATTAAAATATATTTGAAATCTTAGATACAATATTAAAACAAATAAAACGTTAAAAATATTTTTAAAATTTTTCAAAAACATTTAGAAACGAAAAAGATACTTTAATTTTTTAGAATTTGAGGCCGTAAGTGATTTTATAGCTCTAAAGGTTTGGAATTTCTATAAAAGCAAGTCATTTCTTGAGTGTTTTAAAACTCCAAATTTATATATTTCCTAGGACTTAAAATCCTAAATAATTTTACAGTACTAAAGGCTTGAACAACCCCACCCAACCTCCCCCCTCTCCGCCAAAAAAAACAGACCATTGTTAAAAGTATTTCAAATATTTAAAATGTCAATTTCATATATTTTATAGAAATTCAAAATATAAACAATAGCATACTAGTTGGTAGGCCTGTACAAAAGAATATTTCAGATTTTGGATTTTAAAAAAAAAAAACCAATTTTAAATAAAAAATCCAAACCAAATTATATCTATTTTATGGTTTGATTTTTTAATCCAACTATTTAAATAATTCAAATCCGAATATAGATCTAGATCCAAATTATGATCCAAACTTGCAAAAATTCCTAATTTGAGACTTTGAATAGTAACAGAGGCCTAGTATAAATGACATATTTATATGCCTCTTATAAGCATCTGAATTCAAATCCCATCTAAGATCTAGAATTAGAGATTGTCCAATCCACTTGACCAAAAAAAAAAAAAAAAAGACCGAGTCCAATTCACACACACAACACAGCCTCTTCCCTCTTGGTAAATATATAGAAGAATTATGACTGCAGAACAAATGCGAAACTTTTCAGCAAATTGAGAGTCCCACTTATATAGCTGATAATTTCAGTTCACTTGATGAGGTTTTTGCTCCTCTATTTAGAGATCTTAATCTTAGCACTACGAAAATTTTTTTGTAATACATTAGAACAGGAACCTTTGAAAATTTTGTTTGATTATATATGATGGCATAAAGGGTGTATGTAAGATGTTCATTGATCATGTTAAACTTATTGCGCACTATATATGAAGTTGCTTGTGGTTTATGGTTTATTTGAAATCTGTTTTCATTTGAAAAGAAATAAAGAATATGGTTCCATTTTGAAGAAGGTGCTGCAAACATAGTTACTGCATATTTTCTTGTAGAATTTTTGCGTGAACTTATGTGCTATCCTATCCTTCAGGTTATAGTTGATTTTGTTTGTACTCAGAGGAGCTATTTAAATTCATATCTGGCTAATGTATGTCATATTGTAAACTCTAATTCTTAAATACATTGTCATTTTCCATGTTTCCAATGGTCACATTCCAGTTTTAACTAGAAAAGATTCAGCATGGAAATATTGTACTTTTAGCTTTTGTTATCTTTTAAAATGACAAACATATATTTTGTTATCTGTAAATATATTTTTTTCAAAGGTTGTAATTGTTCAATAATTTTGTTGGCATCTTTTAATATTTTGTGGTTGTTGTTGTAGAGAGATTTTCTGATGGCATCCTTTTGATATTTTGAGAATGATTAAATGTTATATAGAATTATAAATTAGTTATTGTCATTAGATTTATAAAGAACATAGTTATCAAACCTGGCTCGACCTGATCAATTCGACCAGAAATCCAGTCACCCAGTCATCTGATCGGACCGAGCCACTCGTTGGACCGGTGCATCAAATCTGCTGGAATCCGGATTTACCTGGCCGGTTTTTCAGAAAAAACCGGTAATCCGACCGATTTATTTGACCCGGACCTGGTCATGATTTTTTTTTAAATGAACGGCGTCGTTCCATCCCCTTCCCCTTTCCGCAAAAACCGGTGATCCGACCGGTTTATTTGACCCGGACCTGGTCATGATTTTTTTTTAAATGAACGGCGTCGTTCCATTGCCCCCCCTCCTTCCCCTTTCCCTCTCTGAATCCCTAATTGCTGACACCCCCGGCCCCCAACGCTATCTCCTCTCTCGACTCTCTTTCTCAGTTTCTCGTCATTCTCTCACACGAGCTGAAGCTCTCGTCAGCTTGTCTCATCTCCGATCTCTCACCTCTCGTCTCCAGTCTGTCAAGCTCTCGTCAGGTCAAGCTCTCCCTTCACTGCGCTCGCTTCGCCGGCGGCAGAAGCAGACGGAACCACATCTGGTCCCTCGGGTGGTGGTGGTGGTCGTCTTGTTGCTTCTCACGGTCTCTGTCTCGCACCTGGTCTCGATCTCTCCCTTCCCTGCGCTCTTCGTCGCCGGTAGCAGAGGCAACAGATCCCGGTAGGCTGGTCTTCGTTGTCGTCTTCTTGCTTCGAGCCTTGCCGTCAGCTTCTCCTTCGCCATCAGCTTCCTTCGCGCAACCCGATTTGGTGAGTTCCCCCTGTTCGTTGAATGTGTTGCTAAAATTTGTTAGTGATTATTATGAACCTTGAATTTGCTGTTGACTGCCAAAATAATCACTTAGCTTAAGTTTGTTCGTTGCCGAAAATCATTGTTGTTTTACTGAATAATCACTTAATTAATTTTTTTGTTGTTGTTGTAAATCTGTAAATCATGTTGAATTTGTTACTTATTATCATCATTGAAGATTGAATCTATTGTTGTCCTGAAGAAATAATCACTTTTCTAAATTTTTTGTTGTTGTAAATCTGTAAACCATCTCTTGAGATAAATCATTTGTTGCTAAAAATTATTATAGTTGAATTTGTTGTTGAAAATGAGGTTCATGCTCTCTGCAATTGTTCAGTTAAACTGTTGTCCTATACTTTCTGTTTGTATTATTATGAATTATTTTTGGTATTGATTTGTGAAAGATACACAAATGTAGATATAGATGCAAATCAAAATGAAGGAAATGTTGGTCAAGCTTCAAATTTGTTTTATGAAGATATAAATGCCGACTTTCAGATCACCTTTTGAATTTGATTTACTAATTGTGTTATCTTTTGTTTTTCTTGTTCTTTAAATTGAGAAAGTATTTTGCACTATTGACTAGTTATTATTTTTTTTGGCATAATTTATGTCTAAGAATTGATATTTGATTGTTATTAATATATTTATGAAGACATACATTTTAAGTTTTAACTTTTGATTTTAATTTTATTTTTATAATTTTATATTTTTATTTAATTATGACCAGGTCAACCAGGTGAATTAGCAACCCACCGGTTGAACCAGTAACCCAGTCATATGAACGGATCAATTACCGGTTCGGTTTGGATAACTATGGTAAAGAACCAAATCCTAGTTGTAATGAACCTATACAGTTTAAAAAAACTTTAGTATTAATTTTACTTTTAAAAAAAATATAGTTTGAAAATTGGATTTCTAAAAACTAGTTTTAAAACTGGATTTTTGGTTAAAAAATCTAGTTTCGAGGTTAAAAAATCTGGTTTTGAGGTTAATAAGAGTCCTGCTAGGGAGCCAATGGAATATTTGTACAATGGAATACTTTCCCTTAAAAAATTTGGTTTTGAAACTGGATTTCCAAAAAAAAACTGGATTTTAAATTTAGTGTTAAAAAAACCGGATTTAAAACCGGTTTGAATATAAAAACGGATTTGAATATTAAAAACCGGTTTTAATTTTTCCAAACCGATTTAGAACCGATTTCCTTTTTTAATCCGGTTCCAGTTTGGTTTCACGAACCAAAATACTAGTTTTAAAGTGGATGTAGTTTAGATTTTTAAAAATCCAAACCATGCCCACCCCCACCCCACTTTGGATATGAAGTATAATATATAACCTTTTATCAAATGAACTTTTTCAATATTGTGTTTTTCTTTTTTTGATCTTTTATTGATTTTACCTTTTAGTTTCTGGACATTTTAAACAAAAGCAAGCAAAAAAGAACGATTACATACTAATATACTCGATTAATCTTGTGTTTATTACTGTTATAAACATTTAATTAACTAAAAAAAAGTATCTCATTTTTGTGTTTAATATATCTTCACTCCAATTTTAGTTAACGAGAGTTGTCAACAGTAGCTCCCAGTGGTACTGAAACTCGTACTGTGATCGGAATCAGGAAACCCTAAATTGAGTCATTAGCATGCAGCAGGTAATAAAAAATCCCTAGCTTCGAATCAATGTTCCTTGGAATCACAATCTTCTTTCTATTATTTTCCCTCCTAATTTATGATATTCCATTTTTCGTCGTTGAAGGAAGGAGGATCCGACACGGAAGTGACATGGGAGGACCAGCAGAACATCAATAAGTTCGGAAGATTGAACAATCGCTTTCATGAGCTCGAGGATGAGATCAAAATTGCCAAGGTAACCAAATTTTTTGTTTCTTTTCATTTTTCATTTTTATTTTTGTTTATTTAGCTCCGTTTTGAGTTTAGTTGTTAGTATATGAGTAGAATAAGCACTAAAATGCATCCTTATAGTTTATAACTTGATGGTAGAAATGGATTGAAAGAACAAAAGAAATCATAGGATATGCATTGATTTACTTGTTTACTTACAGGGCCGGGTTTTAGTTTATTCCTTAATCATCACTATAATAAGTTAGGAGCTAGGACTTTGCAGAATAAACCATAATTTTGATCTTTAAAGATTGATTAATTTGCTCACAAAAATGGTCCCTGAATGACTAATATTCTTAAAAGATTCTTCCACTTGATCAATCCACCCAAAGTAAGAACCAGTATGTAGGCAACCTAATATTTCCTCAGCCAGAATAGTTTTTTACTCTACCAAAATGGAACATCTAGGGGTACTGGTGGAGTGTAATTATGGGCAAAATGCAGTTTACTTGCAAGTGTGTTGGTTTTCATTTGGCAAGAATGTTATGAGTGACGTAGTAGAGCTGGATTGATCAGTATCAATATTGACATTCAATACTATCCCTGGATAATGTACACTCTTGCAGAGAATACATTAGTGATGAGTTTTATGGAGAACTAGGCGCCTAATTGAATAAAGAGAAAAAAGAGAAATGGTTTAACATTTTGCCTACCCCTGAAACTCATTAACAATTGGCTAACATGCCGGTTTGTCCAATATGCAAAACTGAGAGCAACAGAGTCCTAAGTAATCGATTAGATTATATGAAATGGTAGAGGAAAAATATATTCAATCTTATTACATTATATATCCTCTAAAATTAAGTATGTGGACGACTGGTTGTGACACTGTGTATATCAGATATGGAATTTATGAACTCCTCTGTTCTGCAAGTCCTGTCCTAGTTTGATTTTTGTAGCCATACAACCTTCTTGCAAAGGCAATCCCCTGGTTGGCATGTTTTTGATGTCGTGATACAAATGCAACGGGATGATTTCTTCTACAGGAAACAAATGATAATTTGGAAGATGCGAGCAATGAGTTGATTCTCACAGATGAAGATGTGGTTCGGTTTCAAATAGGTGAGGTCTTTGCACATGTGCCAAAGGATGAAGTCGAGAATAGAATAGAAAACATGAAAGAGGTGACAAGCCAGAAACTGACAAAGCTTGACGAGGAGAAACAATCTGTGGTTGCTCAGATGGCTGAACTGAAGAAGATTTTGTATGGGAAGTTCAAGGACTCGATCAATCTCGAGGAGGATTAGTAGCCTTCTTGTTTATAGGTCTTTTGGGGTTGATTTGAACTCTATTGGACTTTGAGAATTTTTCAATCAGATTGTCCCATGTTTTATTTCATTTCATGTTTAGAGTATTTTCTTGCTTGAACTCTATTGGAAATGGACCTCTTTTTCTACATGTCTTTGGTTTCATTATTCTCTAACATTTTCTTCTCTAGTTGATCCTAAAGAAAATTTTTAATCCCCTTTGTTGATTATGACTATAAAAAATCTCTCACTTTGGATAAGTAACAGCGAGTGCAGCATGTGTTTTAGTTGCATTACTCTTAAATCTTGTTGAGATAGAAGTGGCTGTCATTTAGAAAAATAAAATAAAATAAAAAATTGTGTCGAGCATTGAATGGTACGTTTTTTAGACAAATATAAGTTGGCGTTTCATGTCAGTAATTCAGTTGATTGATATCTTCAACAATTGGACTTGAACTCTTCCATTAACATCACAACTATCAAAAGATTGGGTTAGTTTTGTCTAATTATTCCAATCTTTGGTGGATATATATTTTATATTTTTCATTGTTAGAATTCTTCGCACTAAATTTTTCATGATTAAAAATAATAATTTACCTTACTTTTGTGTACGCCGTTAACATGGGACAGTTAGGACCTTGTATAAAGTATTTAAATTTATTGTCACTAAGGTTGTATTTAAAAAAAAGATTGAGAAATAAAGACTAGGACTAAATTAAATTTTTGTATTGCGTTTGGTGTAAAATATGTAAAATTATGTCTTAGTGTTTTGGGTGTAAAATGTGCAGAACTGAGACGACTCAGTATCTTGTTGGAAAAAAGAAAATTGGACTAGATTTGGAATCTCAAGAAAAAATTGGACTAGATTTAAAATTTAACTTCTCTTGGACTAGATTTGGAATCTCAGTATCTTGTTGGAAAAGAAAAAATTGGACTAGATTTAAAATTTAACTTCTCTTGGACTAGATTTAAAATTTAAAAAATTAAATGAAAATAATTTTAAAAATAAATATTAATAAAATTTTAATTTTTGTCCCCAAAAATTTTAATTCCTGGTAACTCTATTTTTATTAAAGGTACTAATAACAGTATTAATAAAGGAATTGGCATTGTGGTCCGATAAATTTCGGTCTCTAATTTCTAAATAAATTACTAAATTTCAGTTCCCATCCTAGTATCTGCTTCCGAACACTAGCTAATCTCTTATTTCTAATAACTTTGCATTAAGACATAATAAGCAAGTCATATTTCATGGCCATGTATATTTATTAGGATTGTAAGTGGGATATATATCTTTTTTTAGCATTCGGTAAAAATAGTCATTATTGTCATTATCAATTGAGAGTGCATATATTATACTCTTTGAATGTGCGATTTTTTTTTTTTTTTCGAATTCTGCGTTAAGACAAGATGCTTGTGCACCGGACTGTCTTTTAATTAGATTGCATCGTCTCATCCTCTTTTTTATTATTTATTCAATTAAAATTTAAAGACCTTCATAACACCCAAAACCATGTACGTTATTGAGGACAGCAAGATTTAAAAAGAAGAGAATATTATCACCCAAAGCCATAAATAAACCTACCAATATTTATATTCTATATTTTTAAATGTTTTATTTTTTGTATAGACATAATATGATTAAATAATGAAAAAAATTTAAAGTGTATCGGTTTATTGATGTTTTAGTGATTTTTAACCATTGATTTAATTATAAAAAATATATATAATATATAATTAAGATCAACGGTTAAAAATTACTGAAACACCAGTATACTGATACACTTTAAAGTAATAATATAGGATCAAGTATGATTTTGGTCCCCCAACGTAGAGGCCGAAAATTAGGGGTGTCCATGGATCGGATCGTATCCGCAGATCTGCGGTAAATATCCGCATCCGATCCGCACCCTTTGCGGATCGGATCGCGGATATTTGCTCTACATCCGCGTATCCGATCCGCGGATCCGCAGATCCGCACTATAATAATTAAAAAATAAAATATATATATATTTGGTATTATATTTACTTGTTTGTATGTTTTAGTTAGTAATTATTATTCATATATTGATTATTTTATTTTTGTTATTTAGAGAGAGTTTGATTAAAAATATTTTAGGAATAAATAAGTTTAAAAGTATGAAAGAAATATTTTTATCGAATTCTTTTACATAGAAATATGATTAAAAAGATAAGGTTTAATTATACGGATATATCCGATATCCGATCCGATCCGCAAATGTGCGAATCGGATCGGATCGGATCCGGCACTAAAATGTGCGGATATCATATCCGATCCGATCCGATGAAAATTGTGCGGATCGGATCGAATTTTCGGCCATATCCGATCCGATCCGATCCGATCCGCGGACACCCCTACCGAAAATCGATTTCGTCTCCGACCTTTTTTTTGTTACAAAATAGTCCTCAAGGTTTCAGTTTGTTTAAATCGTCCTTTTTACTAATTTTATTTTTTTTATTACCAAATTATCCCTCATTAAAATAATTATAAAATAAAATAAATAAATAAAAGGAAAAAAAGGGATAGAGAGAAGCGGGGAGAGAAAGAAAAGAGGGGTGGGGCGCGAGAAACGGGAGGGGGGAGGGAGGGGGTGTTGAGGAAGAAGAGGAGAGGGGTTATGCGTAAAGTAAAGGGAAAAAGGGGAAGGGGTTATGCGAAGGGAGAAAGAAGGGGGGGGGGGGAGGAGGGGGTTCCGGAAGAAGAGGGGGAAGGGTCCTCGCCGTCGCTGCTGCTGCCGTTCAACAGCACCAGAATCAGTCGCAGTTCCGCCTTCAAATGTCAGGGCCGCCGTTGCTCGTCGTTGTTCAGTGGTTGGATCTCGCCGCTGCTTCTTTGGGCTCGGCGGAGGTGCTCAATGGCCGTTGCTCGTCGTCGTTTCGGGTGGCTCGCCCGATTCTACTTCTGCTTCTGCTTTCATTCTGCTTCTATTATATTGTTGATTTTTTATTATTGTTGTTTCTGGTTGATTCTACTTCTAATTGATTATATTGTTTCATTGTTATTGTTGTTGTTGTTCTGTTTCTGTTTTTGCTCCTGCTTCTTCTGTTTCTACTTGATTCCATTGTTGATTCATTGGTGATTCATTATTGTTGTTGTTGTCCTGCTACTACTTCTGTTTGATTAATTGTTGTTGCTTCGGGTTCTGTTTCTGCTTGTGCTTCTGTTGGTGCTTTTGCTTGTGCTTCTGCTGGTGCTTCTGCATAATTTTGGGGAAGAAGGGGAAGAAAAGGGGAGGGGGGTATTTTCGCCTGAAGGACGATTTTAAAACAAACTAAAACCTTGAGGACCATTTTGTAGCAAAAAAAAAGGCCGGAGACAAAATCAATTTTCGGCCTCTACGTTGGAGACCAAAATCATACTTAATCCTAATAATATATAAATCGTCCAGAATTGTGTATTTTGAATTATATATTAACCATTACACCTTAGGACGATTTATGCTTTGAAGTGCTCTCAAGAAATACACATAAATCGTCACAGAGTGATAATTTACACGTTTTACACCTAAGACACATTGGAGTATGACGATTTATGTACAAAAATTAATCCTCACTAACCTAGAGCAATTTATGTGAAATTTTTAAATACTTCCAAATTTAGAATAACAACAACATCAGGATTGAAGATATTATTGTCTAATGAAGATGATGACCATTAAAACTTCACATCTAATGTTATTTATAAAAAAGTTTTTTAAAAAATATTTGGTAAGTAGATTATTCAACAGAATTTTTTGTTAGATATATTGAGATCTATTTTAAGAGTATAAGTTATATTTAATATTTATGAAAATATTTTGGAGCAACTTCAATTACGTTTTAGAAATAAAAATTGTGTGCACTTTAAAAGAAAATATCATTTAAAAAAGTAGACGGTATTTCTTGAATAATTATTTCTCTTACTTAAGTAGATTAAATAGATTAGTGATCGGTGATTATTTTTAAATTTGTGTTATGGTCTCTTTTATTTTTTATATTTGTAAATTAATATTTTTTTTTGTGATGATGATGATGATAATAATGATATGTAAAAAAATAAATTCATACATTTTGAAAGTATTCATCTAATGTTATTTTTCTAAAATGTTTAACCTTATTATACTTTGTTGAAAAAACTATTTTTTTTCTTCTTTGCAGTTATTTCTTAAATTATTTTATGGTAATTTCTGTTGCTATATATTGATAGATTATTATTTTTAAGGTAATATTTTTTGTTTCATTTTTTGCAATTATTTTTATATATATTTTATCTTTTATAATTTATTAGTCAAATTTTAATTAATATATTTACAATGCAATTCTTTTAAGAAAATGCCTTCATTTATTGGTTATTAAAAATATATGTTATGAGTTATTAAATTCTCATTTAAAGAACACTATATATTTTTTTTAATGTTGCATGTTTATTTTTCAATTCTAACTCAATTTACTATAACGATGGAAGAAAATAATTGTTGAATTATTAAAAATTTATTATTCTTATTAATATAAATCGTCGCACCTCATTATGTATTTGGAAGTTGTACATAAATCGCTCTAGACTAGTGAATGTTAGATTTTGCACATAAATCATCTTACCTTAATGTGTTTTAGGTGTAAAACATGTAAATTATCATATCCTAAAATGATTTACGTTGATTTTGAATACTTAATATCCCAGGACAATTTATGTGTATTTCTTGATAGCACTTCAAACCATAAATCGTCTTAGGATATAACGGTTAACATATAATTCAAAACACATCGCCTTGAAATAATTTATATATTAATAGGAAATAGGAATAGGAATAGGAGACATTTTGAAAATTAGTTTAGGAGAAGTAATATATTGATATATTTTATTTTATTTAAATAAAAAAACCATGAATTTAAAAGTGAAATTAGTAGTATAATGTTATATTTTTATATTTTAATTAATATTTTTATATTATATGATATTATTTTTGTTTTAACAGTCCATAAAAGTGGTAATTGACAGTTTACGATTTACATCAGCATACTTTAGACGTTAGTTGATAAAAAGACTAGTAGATATTCACATTTTATAATTTGAGTGATTTATTTGTTTATTTTAAAAAGTTAGGGATCAAACTAAAATATGTTAAGAACAAGACCATTTTAGACCTTACCTCATTGTAAATATTAGGGGTGAATGTGGATCGGATCGGATTGGATATGGCCAAAATTTCGATCCGATCCGCACTAAAGTCATCGGATCCGATCCGATCCGATCCGCACATTTTCGGATCGGATCGAATCGGATATCAGATATATCTGCAAAATACAAAAATATTTTAAAAAGCTTATTTTTATTTAAAACCATATCAATAAAGGTTGTAGAAGGCTTAGAGAAGGGGGGTTGAATCTATGACATTCTTTTAAATTATTGTAATAACCCTTTTAAAACAAACTTGCAATCTAAATCTGTTTGAACTCAACAGTGGAAAATTTATGAGACAATTTTATTTTGTCTCATGAATATCAGAAAACAGAACAGAGCAGAAAAGAGAGAAGCTGATACCATCATGTATCCTGGTTCGGTTGCCTTGTGCAATGCAACCTACGTCTAGTCTCCACCACAACAGTGGTGAAATTTCCACTATAGTTAAAGTATTACATACACCAATTCCATAGGATTGACACAATCCTTTCACACTCAAGTTCTAACCTAACTTGACTTGATTATGCTAATACCTAACTCTTCACTCTTAGTGCTAATCCAACTAAGAAAGAGGTACCTCACAGGTACAAGATACAAGACACATACACAACCTAAAGAAATCTGAAATAATTCTAGGCTTTTCACTCATGCGTATCTCTCTACCTTTTTTCACTCTTAGGCTTTTTCAATGACTCTCTCATTCAACCTTTTACCTCAAGAAATTACAGAGAGATAAACATTAAAAAGAAAATTACAATCTGTAAAATATGAAGAAGATTGATGCTTCAACAGCCTCTTTGCTATGTGATGAACCAGATTTGCTTGTTTCTGATTTAGTTCCTCATTCTGGCGGAATGCTCCTTTGACTAGTAAGCACTGTCCAAGCTGATGAACTTCTTCAGAGAACTCTTCTCAGAACATAAACCTCAAAAATTTGGTTATCTCTCCTTGGCTTCTAAATGGTGAATCAACTTCTTTTGTATCTCCTTGCATGTTGCTGATTTGCTCTCCCTAGGTCAACTCTCGAGCTTCGTGCTTCACCAACTTACCATCTCACTTTTTTTCATTAATCCTCAAAGTAGGAACTTTGGTTTTGACCTTCTCTTGTTGACCGAAAGCCACATAACAGCAAAAACAGATATCTTCAATGGTAAACCCAGATCTTGGTCATTGAAAAATAACTTGGTCCCCAAGACACACTTATGACCATAGATGCACAACAGTGAAGAGCAAAGATCATCTTTTTCATGTAACCCAGAATGGATAGGTAGAATGTTGAAGATGAAGAGAAGAAGATATGATGCATGTATAAGGAAATGAAATCACTTTTTAGCTTCTGACTTCTTGATACAATTTGATGTGGGTGATTAGACTTCAACATTTTGCTTAATCTTCTCTTTTTTGCTTCTTTGGTGAACAACTTAGCGACTAAGCTTTCTCTTTCTCTTTCTGAGTTCTGACTGAATAGGAAAAAGTGTACGTTGCTTTTGGTGAAGGCAAATTGGAAGGGTTTGAATGAGAAAAGCAATTGGGCTTGGATCAGATTTGATTTGCTTGGCCCGTTGATTCCTTGCTTTGTTTCTCTTTGGGATTCTATTTATTTGTAGCCCACCAGCCTTGTTTTTATTTTCATTCAATTTGGGCTGCTGTTGTGTATTGGTTTTGGCCTGCATCACTCAACCAAAAAGATTAACAACTAATTGGATAATTAGCCCAATAATCTAATGTTTGTCATCATCAATTATGTTAGTTAATTTCTTAACTCAACAATCTTTCCCTTGATGACAAACATATTTAAACATTAACCAAAAGGAATTGAATTTTGGTAGAGTTGAGAGACTTCCCTTTGAATGATGTTTCTTGCTTATGTGTTGCTCCCCCTTTCTTTTTCAAGAGTAGCTTCCCCTAGATTTATGCTCTTCTTTTTGTTCCTGTTTACATTGTACTTACAGAGAGCACAATAAAGAACTACACAAAATCCATCTTAACTAAGGAAGTTTAAACAGCCAGTAACACAAATCCAGCCCAACATTCAACATCATGTCAGCACATTTAACAAATGAACCATTTTAGAAAATGATCATGCTTCAACCAAAACAGGGCATTAAGACTATCATCATAACATAAAAGCAAGTTCCAAATCTCATGCCAAAAAACTCACTGCAGTAGCAGGATTTGCAAATCAAGTTCTCATGCAACAAAGGATAATAGTAGCAGTAAAATATCACAGCAAATATGCACAACACAGCTACTAAAGATTCACAACACGCTACTACTCCCTTTTTTGTCATCAAAGAGGGAAAGTAGGCAATATCAAGTAACATCCGCACCTTAAAATCTGCAAGAAAAGTTAATGCACAGTCTAAAACATCAAATTAATTTAAAGTTAGTGCAGCAATAGTTAGAGTATTACAGTCATCCAAAATAACAGAAAGCAGTTCAAAAAACAAAAGAGAAACAGTTTTCATGAGACAAAAATATGAGACAGCAGCAGCTTCATGAGACAAATCTAGGCATCTGAACCAGTTCCCTCCGAATCAGCTTCCTCTTCAGCATCAGTGGCATGATCTTCATCTTGTTAAAGATTATCAATAAACTTCATAAATACAGCCACTCTATCCCTTGATTTTTGGAGGAAATTCTCATGCTTGCTTGCTAGCTTCCTTTGTTCCTTACTCATGTCAATCATGTGATTGGATTGGGAGACAAACTCTTGGACTACATCTCGAACAACATTAAACAGAGCAGATTTTTGTCCAGTGGAGATGGAAGTGCCCTCAGTGGAAGGAGGAGAGGATTCCTCAGGAATGAACTCATCATCTTCATCATCTAGAACCACTCTCTCAGAACGAGTTAGTCCTTTTTGTTGTTTCACTGCACCACTGATGCGTGAGCATCTTTCCTAACTTTTTCTAGTGAATTTGCATCTAATTTATTGAGTTTAATAAAGAATTAATTATCTCTTAACCAATATGGATGCTACTTTGAGTCTTGTGCAATTTTGTTTATTTTAGGTAGCATTCGGCTGGATTTGATGGAGTTTCTACAGTACAAGAATCAAAGGAGATGACAGCGAGGAGCGATGCGTGCGCGTGACTAACGCGTATGCGTGATTTGAAGATTTGCACAGCGATGCGTCCGCGTGACTCGCGAAAAAGACCATCGACGCGTACGCATGACTGACGCGTACGTGTGACATGCGCCACGTGCAGAAAATGCAGAAAAACGCCGGGGGCAATTTTTGGGGTGTTTCGACTCAGTTTTTAGCCCAGAAAACACATATTAGAAGCTGTTGAATGGACAAAACAAGTGGTTCCCACCCATCAACTGAAGACTTGTTAATCAATTCAAATTTAAATTCAAATATTAGTTTTAGGAAAAGATATTATGTTAGTTTTAGAAATTAGATTTTAAATTTATTAGGATTAGATATAAAAGGGAGAAGAAACCTCTCTTTAAAAGGAGGTCCGGAGACTTCCAATTCTATACCAATTTACATTCCATAATCCTAGTTTTCTTCTCTGAACCATGAGCAACTAAACCTCCATTGTTAAGATTAGGAGCTCTGTCTATTTGTATGGATTGATTTTATTGCTTTTTCTATTTTAATTCATGTATGGATTTATAATTCAAGAATTATTTTCGCTCTTTATCTTATGAATTTGGGTGGAACGGAAGTATGACCCTCTTTCTATTTGAGTTCTTGTATAACTTGGAAAAGCTCTTTACTTGAACAACAGCTTGAAAATATATTCTCCTAAATTTTAATTATCTGGATTTAACGGGATACATGACATATAATCCTTTTATTTTTGGGTAATTAGGATTTTTGTGGCATATGAACTGGAATTTGATCATGCAGTTTCTAATTAGAATTAATTGACCAAAGAATTGGCAGTTAATGAATTTTAAAAGAGACTAGAAAGGTCTAAGGAATTAGGGTCTAGTCACATATAGTTTGTCATAAATTAAATCCTACATGATTAAAATAGTTAGTAAGAAAAGTTAATTCGGAAAAATAGATAACTCTGAAACCTTAACTGTTTTCTCCATATTTTCTTCCCAACTCATTTACTTGCCTTCCTTCAATATTCTTTATATTGTTTAATATCTTTTATATTGCCCAAACATTAATTTCTGTTTGCCTGACTAAGCTTATCACTCAATTATTGTTGCTTGATCCATCAATCCTCGTGGGATCGACCCTCACTCACTTGAGGTATTACTTGGTACGACCCGGTGCACTTTCCGGTTAGTTTGTGGCTTATAAATACCACACCAAGTTTTTAGCGCCGTTGTCGGAGATTGACTGTGATTAACAACTATTAGTTGTTTGATTGCTTAGATTAGGCGTTTTAATTTTAATTTTACTTAAATATTATTTTATTATTTTCGAAAAAAATTAAATAAATAAATAGCACTAATAATTTTCTTAATTTCTGAAATTAAGTTTGGTGTTTCCTAGTTAGTTTTATTTTAATTTTTCTTATTTTAATTTTTAGAATTCTGTTCTTTCTTCTTTGCTTTTCTGTTTACCACATGGTGCGTTTAATTCTGTTTGGTGTGTTGTGCTAAGAAAAAATAATGGAGAGAGATCACATGAGTTACTACTCCCACCCAAGTAGTAATTCATATGATTATGGATGGAGAAACTACTCGAATTTTGGTTGGCAAAGTCAAAACCAAAGCAACTTCAGTGCTCCATGTTCCAACTATCAAGAACCACCATCTCCATATTCATACCAAGAACCACCACCTGTCTACCCATATCAAGAACCATCATCTTTCTACCCATATCAAGAGCCACTATCTCCCTATTCATACCAGGAACCATCATCTTTTTACACTTATCAAGAACCATCACCTCCTTCTTATTCATCTCAAATACCATCAGATCTTGAGCTTCTCATGAAAGAATTCATACATGATATAAAGACAAGTGTCAAAAATATAGAGAAACATGTGCAGTCGATTATCAAGTCTCAAGAAGAGGAACAAGCAAATTCCTTTCCAAGAGATATAATGCAAGATCCTATGGAAGAAAGTGAGGAAATCAATCGAAGGAGTTTATACTCCAGTGAATTAGAGAACTTTTCACCCTCACACATGGAAGAAGAGGAAGATGCAAAAACAAAGGAGGAAGATGCACCAACAAAGGAGGAAGATGCACAAACAAAGGAGGTTGTAAGGGATGAAAACAATTATGGGAATCTACACCCCAATGAAGCAGAGAGTGGCATAGAGGGTGAGTTTATTGAACCACCAATTCAAGAAGTTCTTGATGAAGGGTACACTCTAGCCATCACACAACACCCACATGTTAAAATCAAAGAAGTGAAGATAACCAAGAAAAGCACCGAAAAAGGGATTGTGACCAAGAAACAGAAGAAAATATCCATGAAGAAGAAAAGGTCAACAAAAAGCAATCCAATCTCTACCCCAACAAGCAAGGTGAATCAAGCTAATCACAATAAAAGAAAGCTTGTTAGGAGGACTTCATATCAGGGGGCACTAATCTTCACCTATCCCCCCTTGGAGACATTTCTTTTAACCAACTGGAAGAAGAGGAAGAAACTTCAATAATCAAGTGTCAAGCTAGTGACATTAAAGAAGCGCTTGTCGGGAGGCAGCCCGATAATTTCGTACCCTTAGCTATTTTGCGTAGTAGTAGTTTTCTTCCTTATTTGATTTTTACTAAGTTTTTACTATTTTTCAGATCATGCAGCTATCTTAGAACAGGAGCAGGACACAAAAAAAGGGGCACACGACGTGCAAGCGTCGCTGACGCGTACGCGTCAGATAGGTGTGCGTGAAAATTAAAAATGAACAGAGAGTTGTGCGGGAGTGGCGCAGGAATGATGCCTTTCGCACAAACAAGCTCACGCGTACGTGTACCCAACGCGTGCGCGTCATTCGTGATTTTGGCACTCCACGCGTACGCGTCAGTGACGCGTACGCGTGACCTTGAAAATTGGCGTAAATGAGTGATTGGAAAGAGAGTTGTGCTGGTTTGGGGCTGGAAGTGTGCTAGAAGCACAAAACTTGTTCACGCGTATGCGTCCCTGACGCGTGCGCGTCATCTGCACAAATGGCCATCCACGCGTGCGCGTGAATGACGCGCACGCGTCGTATGAAAATATTGGTTCCAAGCCACACAAACAGAGAGTTGTGCGTGCGCGCGGCTGGCTTCGCGCGAATCGTGAAAAACCCAGGGCACGCGGACGCGTGCCTGACGCTTACGCGTTATTAAGAAAATTTCGCGACCCACGCGTACGCGTGCCTTACGCGTACCTGTCGCCTGCGCCGCACAACTACAACTAGTTCACCGCCCAGTTTTAATTTTCTGTCTCTCTCTCCTAATCCTAATTCTCTCTTGTTCTTTTATCCTTTTATTCTTCTTTCATCTTACTATTTGTTTTTGTTTTCAGTTCTTCTTTGCTTGAGGACAAGCAAACCTTTAAGTTTGGTGTTGACGCTTCGCTTAGAAGTTTTCTGTTTATTTTTATGGCACCAAAGGGAGGCGAATCATCTTCATGAAAGAGCACAACCTGAAGAATAAAACGACTGCTGATAACTAAGGTGGTTGAGTTCCTTTCATTCTACATTCCTTCCCGCTTTTACTATATTATGTTCCGGTTTTCTGCTATTTTGTTTTGTTTGTTGCATGATCCTTTATTAGTTAGAATCCTAGGTCTAGTAATTGCTTTAATTCTGAAAAGATGTCTCATGTATTACTCACTGAGCTTGAATTAAAATATATATATATATATATATATATATATATATATATATATATATATATATATATATATATATATATATACAGAAGTGATGTATTGCATGAGAAAGTGAGTTTATATTGAAGAATAATCTTATTTACTTAAATGTGGTGGTATTTTCTGTTATTCTGAATGCATGACATGAACAGTGCATATTTAAATTTGAATCAAAGAATGTTAATGTACAAAGAATAAGAATTTAGAGAATTATTATGATTTCTCTGAAATTAATGAAAGTTTAATCCTTGAAGCAAAAGAAACAACAAAAGAAAAAAAATAAGAGCAATGTCCAAGGCTCTTAGCATCAATGACTAGGGAGGTCAGACATGATTAAAAGCTTAAAGAATTGTTTCCCTAGTCACATACTTGTGGTGTTCTTGTGTCAAGTAATCCTTGAGACAAAACATTTAGAGTCGAGATCAATTGCAGAGTACGCCAAAGGCTTTGAGCACCACTGTCTGGGAGTAATTGAAAAAAAAAAGAAACTATAAAAATATTTAGAACTTAAAGAGAGTTCCCCAGTTAAGTGCTTGTGGTATTTCTGTGTCAAGTAAAGCTTGAGACAAAACATTTAAAGTCACGGCTAGGCTCAAGGTGCAAAGCACCAAAGAAAAATTGTTGTGTTCAAGGATTAAATTGAGTTACAAAATATCAGAGAATTCATAATATTATCCAGATTCTAATTCCAGATGACAGTAGCATTCTTCGGATTCAAAGGAGAGTGAGATGCCAAAACTATTCGGGATTGCAGTTGTAAACCCCACTATCAGAAGAGACATGAGCTTAATTGAACTCTCATTCAAATGCAAATTCACATCCTAAGCCTATATTAAGTTTGGTTGCTTGAGGACAAGCAACAGTTCAAGTTTGGTGTTGTGATGCGTGAGCATCTTTCCTATCTTTTCCTAGTGAATTTGCATCTAATTTATTGAGTTTAATAAAGAATTAATTATCTTTTAACCAATATGGATGCTACTTTGAGTCTTGTGCAATTTTGTTTATTTTAGGTAGCATTCAGCTGGATTTGATGGAGTTTCTGCAGTACAAGAATCAAAGGAGATGGCAGCGAGGAGCGACGCGTGCGCGTGACTGACGCGTACGCGTGAATGGGAGTTTTCCATGGCGACGTGTGTGCATGACTGACGCGTACGCGTGATTTGAAGATTTGCACAACGACGCGTGTGTGTGACCGACGCATCCGCGTGACTCGCAAAAAAGACCATCGACGCGTACGTGTGACTGACGCGTACGTGTGACATGCGCTACGTGCAGAAAACGCAGAAAAATACTGGGAGCAATTTCTGAGGTGTTTTAACTCAGTTTTCAGCCCAGAAAACACAGATTAGAAGCTGTAGAATGGACAAAACAAGTGGTCCCCACCCATCAACTGAAGACTTGTTAATCAATTCAAATTTAAATTCAAATATTAGTTTTAGGAAAAGATATTAGGTTAGTTTTTGAAATTTGATTTTAAATTTATTAGGATTAGATATAAAAGGGAGAAGAAACCTCTCTTTAGAAGGAGGTCCGGAGACTTCCAATTCTATACCAATTTATATTCCGTAATCCTAGTTTTTTTTTTTTTGAACCATGAGCAACTAAACCTCCATTGTTAAGGTTAAGAGCTCTGTCTATTTGTATGGATTGATTTTATTGCTTTTTCTATTTTAATTCATGTATGGATTTATAATTTAAGAATTATTTTCGCTCTTTATCTTATGAATTTGGGTGGAACGGAAGTACGACCCTCTTTCTATTTGAGTTCTTGTATAACTTGGAAAAACTCTTTACTTGAACAACAGTTTGAAAATATATTCTCCTAAATTTTAATTATCTGGATTTAACGGGATACATGACATATAATTCTTTTATTTTTGGGTAATTAGGATTTTTGTGGCATATGAACTGGAATTTGATCATACAGCTTCTAATTGGAATTAATTGACCAAGGAATTGGCAGTTAATGAATTTTAGAGGAGACTAGAAAGGTCTAAGGAATTAGGGTCTAGTCACATATAGTTTGCTATAAATTAAATCCTACATGATTAAAATAGTTAGTAAGAAAAGTTAATCCGGAAAAATAGATAACTCTAAAACCTTAACTGTTTTCTCCATATTTTCTTCCCAACTCATTTACTTGCCTTCCTTCAATATTCTTTATATTGTTTAGTGTCTTTTATATTGCCCAAACATTACTTTCTGTTTGCCTGACTAAGCTTAGTTATCACTCAATTATTGTTGCTTGATCCATCAATCCTCGTGGGATCGACCCTCACTCACCTGAGGTATTACTTGGTACGACCCGGTGCACTTGCCGGTTAGTTTATGGCTTATAAATACCGCACCAACCACCTCCCTTTAGATATGAATGTCTATTTTCATAATCCTCATTGGACAAGTCAACACCAAAATGCTCAAAAACACAAGTTAGAAACATGCTATAAGGAAGGACTTTATCTTTCTCATTTCTAACAGAGTCAAACATGTATCTAACCATCAAATAAGCAAAAGAAATTTCTGTTTTAATGAGCAGGGGATAAAAAACAAGAGTGTCAATGTAGGATACCCTTTGATATGAACCACTTTGAGGAAGTATGATGTGGTTGACAATTTGGTGCAACTGAGCACGTTCATATCCTAGGACTTTGTGAGTGGGTGTAATGCCATCAATCAAGGAAACATGTTCACAAATATGAGCCAAAGCATCATTGAAAGAAATACCAACTCTTTCATCCCACTTAACAGAAGTATAAGCACAAGCTCCAACATCAGTATATTTCAATGAATCAATGATTGTTTCATTATTTAAAACAATATCTCGGCCCTTGACATAAGAATGTACACTGCCCTCATGATATGTCATGTTAGCATAAAACTCTTTGACCAAAAGAGGGTAAACAGGTTTTTTTATGTTAAAAAGGTGATTCCAGTCTAAAAATTCCAAATTTTCAATAAATGGAAGACCTTTCTTTTTCAAGTTTGGCAAATCAGCAAGAAAAGAGGGACACAGGGTACGGTACTTAATAACTCCTTCATAAAAGTCATTGTTCATGGCAGACCTAAATCTATAAGGGTTATAGCTGGAGTGAGATGTCATGAAATGGGATTTATGAGCAAAAGGATCAATGCCTGGTTCTCTAATAGATTTGAGAGGGAGTCGAGGTTTACCTCTTTGAGAACGTAAGGGAACAGACTTTGTCTTAGGTTGAGTGGACTCAGAGGTAGGTTCGGTAGTAGCTGGGCATTTCCCTTTTGATGAACTCGGCTTCGATGAACCAGGTTTGGAAGAAGGTTCCTTTGGTGGTGGCGTCTGCTTGGTTGAAGGTGGAAACCTTGAAGGGTTCTTGGTGTGAGCCATTGGATCCGAACAAGGAGGTGAAGTTGGAGGAGAAGGAGAAGGAGTGAAGGTTCGGTCCTAAGAACGAGTGGAGGGTTTCTGCTTTGTAGGAAGCTTGAATATCTTTTCTCGTGGTGGCTTTTGAGAAACAGTTTTCTTCCTCATTTGGTTGGTTTCTGATTTTTTGAAGGAAGAGATGCAGTAAAGGTAGTGGGGAGAAATCGAAGGGTTAGAGGAGTTATGGAAGGAGAAGAAGAAGTATTGGTAACCGTACCCAAAAAAAAATTTTTCAAACCATGCAACTGCATCACCTTTTGATTTGACTTGAAATGACTTGACATCATAAAAAGAAAGATTTGATTTTATTTAAAAATTAAAATGGAAATTAATTTTAAAATTTGAAATCTTTTTGGACTAAAGGACAAAAAGAAATAAACCAAAGCAAGCAGGCCAACAAAAATAAAACAAAAAAATATATATCATTCATATTGGGCCCAGAGGTGGTTGGATTTAAGGAAACATATTGGACCACTCATGATCTGATTTTTGAGGTTGGCCCAGATGATTTTGTTCAAGCAACAAGGCCTTAGAACGCTGATTGAAGGGAGGGTTCTTCACTTGCCCAGAATTGTCTCATACCTGTTTATGAGACAACAACTCCAACAAACACATCAGCAACTTTCAAATAATGAATCATAGCTTAAAATTCCTAAACTAGTCATAAGCATGCGAAATCTGTCCTCAGCTAGTGGTTCAGTGAAAATATCAGCTAATTACTCCTCTGATTTAACAAATTGAATGCTAATATCCCCCATTTTGAACATGTTCTATTATTGAGTGAAATCTCACTTCAATATGTTTAGTCCTAGAGTGCAAAACTGGATTTTTAGAAATATTAATGGCACTCATATTATCACACAACAAGGGAATATTTTCAGCATTTAATTTGTAATTAGCAAGCTATGTTTTTAACCATAAAAGCTGAGAACAACAAGAAGAAGCAGCTATATACTCAGCCTCTGCAGTGGATAAAGTCACTGTTGGCTGCTTCTTACTTGACCAAACATTCAAGGACTTTCCAAGGAAGCAACATAAGCCTAATGTGCTCCTTCTATCAACTTTATCACCAGCAAAATCTTCATCACAATAACCAACTTCAGAAAAATTATCAATCTTAGGATACCAAAGACCAAAATTAGATGTGCCATGAACATATCTAATGATCCTCTTTACTACAGAAAGATGAGACTCTTTTGGGTTTGATTGGAATCTAGAACACATTCTAACACTTTACACAATATCAGGTCTAGAGGAAGTTAAGTACATAAGAAAGCCAATCATTCCTCTATACCTAGTTTCATCTACATCTTTCTCACTTTCTCCCTTGTCTAATTTTGAATTAGGGTGCATGGGAGTTCCCATGGGTTTGGCATTTTCCATACCAAATTTAACTAGTTCCTTGGTATACTTCTCTTGATGAATGAAAATACCATTTTCAGTTTGTTTAATTTGTAGCCCAAGAAAAAAATTAAGTTCACCCATCATACTCATGTCAAATTCACTTGTCATGAGTTTTTCAAATTCAGTACAAAAGGATCCATTGGCTGATCCAAAAATAATGTCATCAGCATATATTTTGACTAGAATGAAAGAATCATTAGAATTCTTGATAAATAGAATTGTGTCTGTAGTGCCTCTTTGAAAATCATTTTTCAAAAGAAAAGAGCTAAGTCTCTCATACCAAGCTCTAGGAGCTTGTCTCAAGCCATAGAGAGCTTTTGATAATTTAAAAACATGGTTGGAAAATTCTTTATTTTCAAAACTCGGTGGCTGCTCCACATACACTTCTCTATCTATCACACCATTTAAGAATGCATATTTCACATCCATTTGATATAATTTAAAACCACAAAGGGCAGCATAGGCTAAGAGAAGTCTTATGGCTTCCATTCGGGCAACAGGGGCAAATGATTCATCAAAGTCTATTACTTCTTCTTGGTCATATCCTTGTGCCACTAGCCTTGCTCTGTTTCTTGCAATGCTACCATCCTCTCCTAGCTTGTTCCGAAATATCCACTTGGTGCTGGTCACTTTTTTTTCATTCGGCCTTGGAACCAATGTCCAAACTTGGTTCTTCTCAAACTCATGAAGCTCATCCTCTATTGCCTTTATCCAAGAAGGGTCATCAAGGGCTTCCTTGACATTCTTAGGCTCCATTTGAGAGAGAAGAGCAATGTTTGACTCTTCACTTGCCTTTCTAGTTGAAGACCGAGTTTTAACCCCATGAAAGACGTCCCTAATGACAAATTCCTCAGGATAATTCTTCAAGAATCTCCATTCACGAGGTCTGGTGGACTTGGAGGCAGATTCAGTCACCAAGGGATTTAGGGGACTGGCGGTTTCAGGATCTCCTTCAGATTCATGAGACAAAATGGAATTGTCTCTTAAATTTTCAGCAACTGCAATTTCTGGTTCAGCTTGTCCAGAATTTCCATCTTCATAATTTTGTGCAATTTCATCATTCTTTTGAGCTTGATTCCATGCATCACAGTCTTTTAAAATATTTTGAACCAAATTAGTATCACAAAATGTAACATGTATGGACTCCTCAATTATCCTAGCATCTTGATGATAAACCCTATATGCTTTACTAGTTGTGGAATATCCTACAAACAAACACTCATACGCCTTTGGATCAAATTTCTCCAAATTATCTTTGTTATTAAGAACAAACCATTTGTATCCAAAGATGTGCAAGTAGTCCAAGTTTGGTGGGTAACCTTTCCAAAGTTCATAAGGAGTTTTCTTAAAAAATTTCCTTATGATGGTTCTATTCAAAATGTGGCAAGCCGTGTTAATCGCTTCAGCTCAAAGGAATTTTGGAATATTTTTCTCACAAATCATAGCTCTTGTCATTTCTTGAATGCTTCTATTTCTTCTTTCCACAACACCATTTTGTTGTGGTGTTCTTGGACAAGAGAAGTTGTGAGATATTCCAAATTCCTCACAAAAAGATTCAAACAAATGGTTTTCAAATTCAGTTCCATGATAACTTCTTATAGAAGAGATCTTTAAATCCTTTTCATTTTGAATTTTCTTGCTAAAAGCTTCAAAGGCCGAAAAGGCTTCATTTTTGTGTGCAAGAAATAAAACCCAACCAAACCTAGTAAAGTCATCCACAATCACTAAACCATAATGTTTACCACCTTGGCTTTGAGTTTTTGTTGGACCAAATAAATCAATATGTAGTAATTTAAGTGGCCTTTTAGTAGAGATGTCTTCTTTTGGCTTAAATGAACTTTTTGTTTATTTTTCCATTTGGCAAGCATCACAAGTGATGTCTTTGTCAAACCTTATCAAAGGAAGACCTCTTACTAAACCTTTCTTTATAAGTTTGTTTATTTGAAACATACTTGCATGACCCATTCTCTTGTGCCATAGCCACTTTTCAGATTCTTTAGAATGAAAACACGCTACATTTTGATCCTTTAGTTCATCAAGGGTAAGTCTATACACATTATTGCAATGCTTAGAAACAAAAAGTACTTCATTAGTATTTTCATTTACCACACAACATTCAAGTTTTTTGAAAGTCACAAAATATCCTAGATCACAAAGTTGACTTATACACAAAAGGTTGTGCCTCAAGCCATTTACCAAAAAGACATCATCAATGAAAGTAGAGTGATTGTTACCTACTTTTCCAATAGCAACTATTTTACCTTTTTCATCATCTCCAAAGGTCATAAAACCTCCATCATACTTGTTTAGTTTGATGAAGTGAGTTGACCTTCCAGTCATGTGCCTTGAGCATCCACTATCCAAGTACCACATATCCTTTTTATTCTTGGATGCTAGGCAAATCTACATGAAAAACTTCAAGTAACATTAGGTATCCAAATTAATTTGGATCCTTTGAAGTTAATCTATCTTGGTTGCCCAAGTGCATTGAAATCACACACAACATTGTAAATTTGGTTTCCTACAATTCTTTTTTCAATGAAGCATTATGAATATGAGTGACCAAATTTTTTACAATTAAAACAATGATTTCCTGATGCATGTTGCTGAAATTGAGGTGAGCTATTATGCTGGAAATGATTAAAGGACTGGAATTTTCTAGTTTTTGGAAGAGGTGTTTTTCTTTTGACAAGCTGATTTTTATTGTAATTGTTCCTCTTTGTAAAAGCATTCCATCTAGAATTTTTGAAAGCTTTTGGGCCTTTCGAATGTGAGGTTTTGTTGTAAAATGGTGGATTTTTTAAAATAACCTCATTATTCGAAATGTATCCCAAACCTGACCTGTTTGATGTAGGTTCGGTTTTTTATGATGGCTCATTTTCACTAGTATAAAATTCATCAAATTCCTCCTCATGTGTGGGAGTATATCCAAAACCAGTTTTATTGGAATTGAATTTGGTTTTTGATGAAGAAGCCACAAATTTCATAGAGGAATCATCAGAAACTCCACTTTCCTTGGTTACATAACCCGAACCAGATTTTTCAAATAATGGTCTTTGACTTGCAAGTAATTTGTTCAAGCTACTAGAACTTTGAGCAAATTTTGCTAAGTTACTATTTAGCCTTTTAATCATTTCATTTAATCTTTTATTTTCAGCAATTAGCTCTTGAGAAGGATCCAGAATGTGCTTTCCTTTAAGTTTTTCAAGTTCAGATTTTAGAAATATGCTTTCTTCAATAATATCCAAAGCACATTCAGTTTTGTACGAGATGTCTCTGGTACAGGTTGAGAGATGGATCGAGAACTTGCGGGTTGAGGCAGATGCCGGATCACTTGACGGGAGCAATGGAGGAAGGTACCTGCAAAGACACTCCGACGCTCAAGTCAGAATGGATCTAAGAGGTATAAGGTGTGAGGAATGAATGAATACCTGGAGGGATCTAGGTCCTCTATTTATAGGTGATGGTGAATATCTTATCTTATCTTATTTGGCTAAGATAAGGGAGACGTTTGAATTCGAAAGTTGGTTGGGAGCTCTATTGGGCCAGTTTTTGGCCTTCTAGAGGATTTCGATGGGTTGGACCCAGGTAGCCGGGTTCGGGGGTCGTCCCGGGTTGTGGGATCCGTGAGTTGGATCCGTAACAGTTGCCCCCGCAGCGGGAGAGCGAGCGAGGTCGGTCTGTCGCTGGACGGTGTAGTCTTTTGGCCGTTTGTGGCCTTCTTATGCTCTCCTCGGGTGGTCGTTTGATTCTTTTGAGGAGAGGTCGGTGCGCCGGCTCTGGTTTTTATGGCCATGCCGAAGTTTCGCTGGCCATTTTGGTCTGACGCGTCTCTTCTGTGTCCCAGCGCCTGTTGCATTTTTTGAGGCGTACTTTATTGGTTTCTTTTTCCAAGGGGGCATTTATTGTGAGGGGACGTTTTTAGGTAGTTTTCCCTTATTGCCCTCGCGCCCCTTTTTACTTTCCAGGGTTATTTGCATCTTTCTGCTCTTTTTGAAACTGTTTTGGCTTTCCTTCTTACTTCCCTTGTTTGTTTCATTTCTCTTTTACTCTCTTTTCTGAAAAATCTCCTTCTCTCTGGTGTGTTCTGGCATTTCTTCGAGGTTGAGTTTTCTACTTTCCCTGCTTCAGCATTTTCAGGCTCGTTCTTTGCATTATCAGGTTGGTATCCCTTTGTTTCTTTCTTGCTTTCATTATTTGGTGGTGTTTTGTTGTTCTGTATTTGCCATGCATTGTTTTGCCATCTGCTTTTTTGTGCTGCATTTTGCGTTTTGGGTGGTGGTGGTATTTGTGTTTTGAAGGGGCTGAGCACCGCCGTGTTGGATTGGTAGTGGGTAGTAGGTTTTTGGTTGTCTTCCTTGCTTCTGCATAGTGTTAGTAGGCTAATGGTGGTGCTCCTCCCTGTTTTAGGTATGCATCGGCGGAGGAGTGAGGGAGTGGGTACTCCGATAGCCCCTTCTAGGGGCGTCCCCACTCGCTATACTTGGGTGACTAGCGATGTGTGGGGCGTTCCGTCGCGGATGACGGAGGCCGATCTCCAAAGGCTCCGCGATTAGGGGGCAATTTGTAGTGGCGGCGATATGGAGCGGCAATATGAGCTTGCCTTCCCGGATGCCGATGAGCGTGTTTGTTATCTGAACCTCAATTCGCCCACTGTGCCGGACTGGATGTGGGTTTACGAGTCGATGTTTACTCGGCTTGGCGTGCGGCTTCCCTTTTCGCCGTTTGTTCAGGAGCTGCTGAGCCGGTGTTCCGTGGCACCGTCTCAGCTTCACCCGAATAGCTGGGCGGCTCAGGTCTTTTGAGCTTGTGTGTCAGTACCTCGATCTTCCGGTTTCTGTTCCCATTTTCCTTTTTCTTTTCTTATGTACTCTTCCAACTAATGAGGGGAAACATAAGAAAGGATATATGTCATTCCGGGCTCAGCCTCATCGTCGTATATTTGGTTTGTTTGAAGATTCTTTCCACAGTTTTAAGAGAGAATACTTTAAAGTGTGCCCTATTCATGGCCATCGTCCTTTTTGGTTGACGTTAGAGGGCGAGTGTCGGTTTCCGACTTATTAGAATTTCGGTGCCGGGCCGTCGGTTTTGACCAAGGTCTCATACGATGGTTTGTCTCCGGAGGATAAGGACATTGCTAGTGTCTAGTGTCCTTTGGCATTTGTTTGGGGAGCGTCCGTTGAATCCTCGGGATGTCATGGGGGATCTTGTGGCTTGCCGGGCGTATATTGGTGTGTGGCTATCTTTTTCTTTGTTGTTATGTTTGTTTCCCGATTTTGTAACTTTGTTTTTCTTTGGTTTTTTTCAGTTGAGATAGCTGGTGGTTTGACTTCTCTGGCGAGGCAGAAAGCAGCAATGGATCAGGAGGAGGGGTCGTCGGTATCTCCTGCTACCCCTGCCTCTAATCCTGCTACGGATTCTCGAGCTGTTTCCCAGGAGGTGATTTCGTCTGGGGTTAGGGCTGGTGCTCAAGTCTCTCCTGGTCCCGTGAACTCGCCTGAAGAGGAAGTCGTTGTGGTAACGGCCGCCGAGGCTTCTCGAAAGAGGAAGAGGCCCGAGGAGCCCAGTAGTGAGAATTTTGAGGAGGAGGGTGCTGTTCCTACCGTGATGGATCGGCATTTTGATGCTTCAGGGTTTATAGATCAGTACTTGATGTCAGGTACCGAACTATTTTTTGATGACTGTGATGTCTCCTTTCAAGCCAAGTCAGTATATCGTGCCCTCTTCCGATCTGCTGTTATTGTTCGGAAGGCTGAGCCCGTGATGGCTTAGGTCGGTTTGCTGGATAAGAAGTTTCGTCATTCCCAAGCTGATGTGGCCAAGTTGAAAAAACAGCTTGAGGCCGCCGAGGTAGCGAGAGAGAAGGCGGTGAAGTCTTCTGAGGAAGCTGGGGCTGAGATCTTCTGACTTTCTAAGGTTGAGACTTCACTCCTATCTCAGTTGGGTGTGAAGCGAAGGCGATCTTCCGATGTGGGTTTTCAGGCTTCCGTGCTTCTTGGGGAGGTGGAGGCTTCGAAGGCTGAAGTGGCTGCTCTGAAGAAGGAGAAGGTGGAGTTGCTAGCTAATGTGAAGGGTGCGATCGTGGCTACCGAGGAGACGATGAGGGCCCAGGCTTTGGTGCTGGCTCCGGGTGTGGACGTGTCTGTGATGGGGGCTTTCAAGACCGTCCGTGATGGCCAGATCGTTGACCTTGAGTAGTTTTTTATGATATTTGGTTATGTTGGTTTATTTGGACTTTGTTAGTTTTATTTTGGATGTTTTGGTTGGCTCTGAGGCCGTGTACTTGGTATGTTTTGAACATTTTATGCCGTTGTGGCCGTTTATAATTTGCTGCCATTGTGGCCGTTTATAGCTTTGTTTTTCTTTGATGACTCGCGTGGCCGTTTGGGCTCTTCCGCTTTTATATGATTAAGCCGTCGTGACTTTAGGACCTTTGGTAGGCCGTTCAGTAGTGTTAGAGGATATCAGTTTGTTAGGCCCCGAGGGTGATCAGTTCTCGGTGTTGTGGCCTTGTTTTTATTCCGTGTTTGGAAAAAAGAAAAAGGGGAAAGGTATAAAAAATGGCTTTTGATGGAATTTTATTAATGTTCGGGCCTCGTTAAAACCCTTCGTTTATGGCGGGAAAGAGTACCCGAGATTGATACTTTAATTGTTGTAAAGAGGGAAAACAAATGTAGTAAAGAAAAGAAACAAATAAGCAGATAAAACAAGGGAAGACCTAGGGAGGTCAGTCTAAGTGTAGTATCGTCGTAAGTTGGTGGCGTTCCATGTCCTCAGAATTTTGTCGCCATTAAGTCGTTCGAACTTGTATGCTCCTTTTCTGAGTGCAGCCTTGATTTTGTACGGTCCTTCCCAGTTGGGGGTGATTTTTCCTTCCCCTGGGGTTGGGGTTCGAATGTCGTTTCGTCGTAGGACGAGGTCGTCGGGTACGAATTCTTGCCGGATGACGCCGTGGTTATATCTTAGGCTGATTCTTTGTTTTAGGGCTAGCTCTCTGATGTGGGCTATGCTTCTTATTTCGTTGGTGAAGTCTCGTTCTGCTTCCTCGTCGTTACCCCCGATTGTCCTCCTTGGGCTTGGGTCTCCTATTTCCACTGGGATAACAGCCTCCACGCCGTATGTTAATCGGAAGGGGGTTTCCCCGGTGGTTGTTTGGGGGGTTGTTCGATACGACCATAAGACTGATCCGAGTTCGTCGGCCCATAGCCCTTTGGCTTCGTCGAGCCGTTTCTTCAGTCCTTTGACGATTATTTTGTTTTCGAATTCCACCTGCCCGTTTGTTTGGGGGTGCTCTACCTAGCTGAATCGATGGGATACATGTAGTCCTTCTAGGAATTCTCTGAATTTTCGATCAGCAAATTGGGTTCCGTTGTCCGAGATGACGATCTCGGAGATCTCGAAGCGGGTTATGATCTATCGCCAAAGGAATTTTTGGCATTGGGTTGCCGTGATGGAGGCCAGGGGTTCGGCCTCGATCCATTTGGTGTAATAATCTATGGCGACGATGAGGTACCAGAGTTGGCCGGGTGCCGTAGGAAAGGGCCCGACGAGGTCGATCCCCCAGGTACCGAATGGCCGTTCTGCCGATATGATGCTGAGCTGGTGCGGGGCGGCTTGGTGAATGTTGGTGTGCTTTTGTCATTTGTCACAGTTTTTTACCAGCTGCATGGAGTCCTAGATAACCGTGAGCCAGAAGTATCTGGCCCTGATGACTTTCTGGGCCAGGGTTTTGCCCCCGATGTGGTGGCCGCAACAGCCTTCATGGATTTCGCAGAGTATGTACTCCGTGCCCCCGGTTTCGACGCATTTGAGAAGGGGTTGCGAGAATCTGGGCTTGTATAGTTGTTCTGCGATGACCGTATAATTGGCGGCTTCCCTTTTTGTCCGTTTTTCCTCCTTGGGGTCTTTTGGCAGTGTTCCATTGAGGAGGTATTGTATGATAGGGTAGGTCCATAATCCCTGGCTGGAGAGTGTTAGGTAGGTGTCGGTCGTGGTTGATATAGATGGTGATCTAACGACTTCCTGAATTAGCGACTTGTTGCCGTGTCCTGGCTTAGTGCTGGCTAGTTTAGAGAGGAGATCTGCCCTGGCGTTTCGTTCCCTAGGAACGTGCTGTATGGTTATGTGATTGAATCCTTCCTTTAGTTCATTCATCTTGGCAAGGTATTGTTAGAGTAGGGGATCTCGCGTTTGGTAGTCTCCGTTAATTTGGGAGCTGACTACCTATGAATCGGTGTTTACTTCCAGGTCCTTTGCTCCGACTTCCTTGGCTAGGGCTAGGCTTGCCAGGAGGGCTTCATATTCTGCTTGATTATTTGAGACTGAGAACTCGTATCATATTGACTGTTCAATTACGACCCCGTTTTGACTTTCGAGTATGACACCGGCACCTCCGGAGGTGACGTTCGACGAGCCGTCGACGTGTAGTTTCCATGACTCAGGGGCGGAGTTTCCCGGTGTCATTTCGGCGATAAAGTTGGCCATTGCCTATGCTTTGATTGCATTTTGGGGTTCGAACTTGATCTGGAATTGGGAAAGCTTGATGGACCATGCTAGCATTCTTCCTACTAGGTCGGGTTTTTGCAGTACCTGTTTGACCGCTTGGTCGGTTCTGACTGTTATGGGATGGGCCTGAAAATATTGTCGTAAGCGCCGGGAGGCTGTGAGGAGTGCGAAAGCTAGCTTTTCCAGGCGCGAGTAGTGAGTTTCTGTGTCTTGTAGGACTTTACTTATGAAGTATATGGGTTTTTGTTCTTTTTTCTCATTTTCACGGATGAGTGCCGCTGCAAGTGCTTCTTCTGTTATGGAGAGGTATAGGTAGAGGGTCTCCCCTGTTTGGGGTTTAGCGAGGACTGGTGGTTCTGCTAGGACTCTCTTGAAATGTTGGAATGCTTCTTCGCATTTTGCTTCCCATTTCAAGGGGGTTCCCTTCATCATCAGTTTGAAGAAGGGGATTGCTTTTTGTGCCGATGCTCCGAGGAAGAGGGATAGCGCAGTGAGCCAGCCGGTGAGATTTTGGATATCGTTAAGGTTTTTTGGGCTTGTCATCTCAAGAACAACACGACATTTCTCTGGGTTAGCTTCAACTCCGCGTTGTGTGATCATAAAACCGAGGAACTTTCCTGCCTCCATTCCGAAGGCGCATTTTGTCGAGTTGAGTCGCATTTGGTGCTTTCGTAGGGTGTTCATTACGAGCTTGAGGTCGTTGATGAGTTGCTCGCCAGATTCGGTCTTGGCGAGCATGTCGTCTATGTAGACTTCTAATTTGGTCCCGGACAGGTTTTGGAATATCTTGTTGACGAGCCTTTGGTAGGTGGCTCTGGCGTTCTTCAGGCCGAAGGGCAACACTGTGTAGCAGTACGTCCCGTCGGGGTGATGAATGGCGTTTTTTCCTCATCGGGTTAGTGCATAGGTATTTGGTTATAGCCGGAGTATACGTCCATGAAGCTGAGGTATCGATGGCCGAATGCGGCGTCTTCCAATCCGTCGATGTTTGGTAGGGGAAAGACGTCTTTTGGACAGGCTTTGTTGAGGTCCGTGTAGTCGACGCACATTCGCCATTTCCCGTTAGATTTCTTTACTAGAACGACATTTTCCAGCCACGTCGTGTAGGGTAGTTCTCTGATGAAGTTTGCTTCGAGTAGGGCGTTTACTTGCCTTTTGACCTCGGCTGCTCGGTCTGGGGACATTTTTCGTCTCCTTTGTGCCACGGGTTTGGCTTTGGGGTCTACGGCTAGCCGGTGGGACATTAGATCGGGGTCTATTCCGGGCATGTTGGCTGGTGTGAATGCGAACAAGTCTCTATTTTGTTTCAGGAATTGGAAACGATCATCTTTAAGGTCGTACGGGAGGTTTCTGTTGATGAAAGTGTATTCGTCTTTGGTTTGCCCTACTTGTAGTTTCTCCATGTCGCCTTCTGGTTCTGGCCTGGGTTGGCCATCTTGTCGGGCGTCCAGGTCGACTAGGAATATCCCAGCCGCGTCGCGAGACTTCTTCCGTAAAGCTAGGCTGGTGTTGTCATATTCTGCTGCGACTTCCCGGTCTCCGTGAATGGTGCCGATGGAGCCGTCTTCCGTTGTGAACTTCATAAGGAGGTATTTGGTAAAGATGATGGCGGAGAAGTCGTTGATTGTTTTTCTTCCGAGGATGACGTTGTAGGCGGTGGAGTCTTTTAGAACCACAAATTCGGATAGAATTGTTTTCCTCTGGTTACCTGTTCCTATGGTGAGGGGGAGGTTGATGGAACCGTCTAGTTTGAGGAAGTTGTCTCCGAGTCCCGTGACGCCGTTGCGGTGTGTTTGGAGATTATCGTTGCGGAGCCCGAACTTGTCGAAGGCTCCTCGGAAGAGGATGTTAGAGTCTGTGCCGGTGTCCACCGGTATTCTTCGTACTAGTCCTGTTCCGATTCTTGCTGAGATGACGAAAGGTGCGTCTTCGGCCGAGGTGCCGTGCTGGTAGTCCTCAGGTAGGAAGGTTACCGTGTTGTCGGCGGTGGTAGTTGGGGTTTGGTCTCTGACGGCCAAGACTTTGAGGTCCTTTTTTAGTGTTGATTTTGACTTGCCTGATACTTCTTTGCCCAACGTTTACTATTATGGTTGGGTCGTCCTCTGGACTTTCCCTAGGGGGTTGTTTTTGTGTTCTCGGGTTGCGTCCTTCCCTTTCTGGCGACCTGTCTCTTTCCGTGCGTTTTGGTTCTCTGATGATTTTGGCGAACTCTGGGAGCTTGCCGTCTCTTATGGCTTGTTCGAGGGCGTCTTTAAGGTCGAAACAGTCTTGTGTTCTGTGCCCGTAACCTCGGTGGTAGTCGCAATAAAGGGTTTTGTTGCCATCTATTCTTTCTTTGAGTTGCTGGGCTTTCGGGATAATACCTCGATCTGCTATTTAGTAGTATATCTCAGTAATTGGGGCTGTCAGGGGTGTGTAATTAGAGAATTTGCCGATTCTGGGTGGTCGATTTGTGTTTGTTTGTTTGGAATGGTCCCTCTGATTTTCTCTGGATGGTAGGTTAGGCCGGGATGTCGGGTTGTCGTGTTGGGTGTTGCTGTGTTGCCGTTTGTTGGCAGCGACAACCTGGCTGACCTCCTTGCCATTTATGTAATCTCTGGCGACATTCTGGATCTCGTGCATGGTCCACACTGGTTTGGTGGCAAGGTGCTTGCGGAAATCTTCGTTCATGAGCCCGTTGGTTAAACAGAGGCTTGCGATGGAATCTGTGGGCCCGTCGACCGTTAGGCATTCATCGTTGAAGTGGTCGAAGTATTTTCGTGTGGACTCGTTCTATTTTTGTGTGACCCCTAGCAGGCTGATGGGGTGTTTAGCTTTAGTGATTCTGGTTGTAAATTCGGCCATGAATTTTCGTGAAATGTCGTGGAAACCAGTTATGGATCCGTTAGGGAGGCCGTTAAACCATTTGATTGCCGGTCCGGCTAGGGTTACCGAAAAAGCTCTGCATCGGACTGCATCGGCTGCGCCTTCTAGGTTCATCCTGGCCTCGAAGGCCGTTTAGGTGTTCCTGGGGGTCCTTGGTTCCGTCATACTTCATGTCCGTGGGTTTATCAAAACCTTTGGAGAGTTTTGCTTTTAAGATCCTCTCCGTGAAGGGAGTGGCTCCCATTATTGTGTGGTCATTTCTCGTGCGCTTGGTTTCTCGGTGTCATCGGTCTTCGTCTGAGTCGTGTTGATGACTTAGATCCTGGGAAGTGCTGCGGTTGTACTCTTTACTGTGTCGCCGTTCTGGTGACTTTTCACGTCTGGGGTCGCGCGAGGTGCTGCGATTGTCTCTCCTATCGTGTTGTCGAGTTGGCGATCTGCTTCGGCGAGATTTTGATCTAGAGGTCACGTGGCTTCCGTTTTCGGCGTTGTGCCTTTCCTTGGTGGCCACTCTGCCTTCGAGTTCCTGGAATTGAAAGCAGAGATCTTAGATTATTTGTGCCGCTTTGTCCCCCGTGTTTTCGGGGTGCCGTGGCTCTGCGACGACGCGTTCGTTTTCCTTGTTCTGTGCTGGGGTGGCGTGGTGGATGGTGCTTGCTATCCTTCCACGGTTTGTGACCTCCTGCTGTTCAGGGGTCGGGTTCCTCGTTCGGGAGTTATCTTGTCTTAAGGAGGTTTCTTCAAGTACGTCCCCCATTCTGGCTCAATCGGCGCAAGTCCCCACAGACGGCACCAATGTACGAGATGTTTCTGGTACGGGTTGAGAGATGGATCGAGAACTTGCGGGTTGAGGCAGATGCCGGATCATTTGACGGGAACAATAGGGGGAGGTACCTGCGAAGACACTCCGACACTCAAGTCAGAATGAATCTAAGAGGTATAAGGTGTGAGAAATGGATGAATACCTAGAGGGATCTGGGTCTTCTATTTATAGGTGATGGTAAATATCTTATCTTATCTTATTTGGCTAAGATAAGGGATACGTTTGAATTCAAAAGTTGGTTGGGAGCTCTATTGGGCCGGTTTTTGGCCTTCTAGAGGATTTCGATGGGTTGGACCCGGGTAGCCGGGTTCGGGGGTCGTCCCGGGTTGTGGGATCCGTGAGTTGGATCCATAACAAGTTTTCTTCACCTTTTTCTCTTAAAAAATCATTTTCAGCTTTCAACACATCTTTTTCAGATCTGCATTTATTGTACTTATCCAACAGTTTTAAGGTGTTTAGTGTAAGATCATCAATTATAGCATGTAAATTATCTATAGACAAGTCATAGTAATTTACCTCATCAAGATGATTATTACCAGCCATGAAGCAAATTTTATCTTCACCTTCAAAATCTTCTTCCTCATTGGAGTCATTCTCAAGATCCTCCCAAGCTGTCATGAGCACTCTCTTCTTTTCTTTCTTTCCTTTGTCCTCCTTCTTGAGCTTCGGATAGTTTAGCTTGAAATGTCCAGCCTCCTTGCAATGATGGCAAGTCACCTTGCTCAAGTTCATCTTGTGTTCCTTTTGAGCTTGAACCCTTGTACTTGCCCTTGTTCTTCATCATCCTTCTAAATCTCCTAACAAAAAACATAAGCTCATCATCTGAAATTCTATCACTAGACTCACTCTCTTTTGATTCTATTTTTAACTTGAGGGCTATTCCCTTTTTCTTTGAGTTCGGGTTTGTGTGTGTGGTTTCATAGGCAAGGAGTTTTCCTCTCAGCTCATCATATGTTATAGGACTTAGATTATTGCTCTCGGCTAGGACAGTGGCAGTAGTTTCCCATTCCTTTAAGAGGCTTCTAAGAAATTTTCTCACTAGGGTTTGTTCTGAGTAGTTTGTACCCATAGCATCAAGGTTGTTGATTATGATTGAGAATCTCTCAAACACTTCATCAATACTTTCTCCATCCTTCATATTAAACATCTCGTACTCTTTTCGCAGCATATCAATCCTTGTTTCTTTGACTTGTTTAATACATTTGTGTGTAACCTGAAGTTTTTCCCAGATTTCTTTGGCTGTCTTGCATCTAGACACCTTTTGGTACTCTTCAAAGCTGATAGCACAGTGAAGAAGGTTGATGGAATTAGCATTCAGCTCCATATTCTTCTTGTCGTCTTCATTCCATTCAGCTTCTTCTTTTGGAGTCACCACTCCATCAGCACTTATTTTTGTTGGAATCTTGAAACCGCTCATAACAATCTTCCATATGTTGTAGTCAATGGATTGGATGAAGATCCTCATCCTCTCTTTCTAGTAGGTATAGTTCTTCCCGTTGAAAAAGGGAGGCCTATTTTTTGACTGGCCTTCAGTTAGAGTGTAGGCAACCGTGGTTGTGCCCAAGTTGTTTGCCATTGGACCTTTACTCCAAGCGATGAAGCTTGATTTTTGAGACCAAGACTCCTGATGCCAATTGAAGGTTGTAGAAGGCTTAGAGAAGGGGGGTTGAATCTATGACCTTTTTTTAAGTTATTGTAATAATCCTTTTAAAACAAACTTGCAATCTGAATCTGTTCGAACTCAGCAGCAGAAAATTTATGAGACAATTTCATTTTGTCTCATGAATATCAGAAAACAGAACAGAGCAGGAAAGAGAGAAGCTGACACCATCATGTATCCTGATTCGGTTGCCTTGTGCAATGCAACCTACGTCCAGTCTCCACCACAACAGTAGTGGAATTTCCACTATAGTTAAAGTATTATATACATCAATTCCACAGGATTGACACAATCCTTTCACACTCAAGTTCTAACCTAACTTGACTTGGTTATGCTAATACCTAACTCTTCACTCTTAGTGCTAACCCAACTAAGAAAGGGGTACCTCACAGGTACAAGATACAAGACACATACACAACCTAAAGAAATCTGAAATAACTCTAGGCTTTTCACTCATGTGTATCTCTCTGTCTTTTTTCACTCTTATGCTTTTTCAATGACTCTCTCATTCAGCCTTTTACCTCAAAAAATTACAAAGAGATAAACATTAAAAAGAAAATTATAATCTGTAAAACATGAAGGAGATTAATCCTTCAACAGCCTCTTTGCTATGTGATGAACCAGATTTGCTTGCCTCTGATTTAGTTCCTCATTCTGGTGGAATGCTCCTTTGACTAGTAAGCACTGTCCAATATAATTTATTAACAAATATATGTGATATATATCATAATTTTTTAATTTTGATAAAAAATATTAAAATTTATTGCATAGTAAATATTTTTTTCTAAAAGCTTAATTTTTATTTAAATTTTATCTTTAATATTTAATTTTATTTTTATCCTTAATATTTCAATAAATTTTAATTATACTCCTAGGTGAAATAACATAAAATATGGTAATTTTATGCTGATGTGTCTAGTCGATGGTTGCCATGTGTCATGTCACAGACACGTGAACATTCAATTGCCACATCACTATTAACAGAAAGGGCTGGGCTACACATACAAGCTTACAAGCTTACAAGTTGGCCCAGCCCAAATAGAAGCCACGCGCATAAAGAGAGATAACATGGCGTGTCAAAATCACGCGCTCAACGCTACAACCGTTACGTATGGAAAACTCTTCCACTTCTTCCACTTCTCAAAACGCTTCGAAAACAAGGAAACCCTTCCATTTTCGAGCAAAAATCAAAGTTCAAAACATACAAATCGTTCTTCGAAACCTCCATCAAAACACCATCAAACTCTCCGTGAAGAATCTGAAGCAAAGCAACAATACTCAACGTAAGTTCGTTAAGATTCCTGTATATTTTACTTTTCTTCTACGTCGTTCTTCTAGGGTTTACTTCTTGCTTCTTTGTTACACTGTTCTAAGTTCTACGTCATTCTTCTAAGTTCTACGTCATTCTACGTTCTTGTTCTAAGTTCTCCTGCTATTGTTGTTGATTTTTGGGGGTTTATTCCGTAGATTGGGGGGTGTATACTGCTTGAACTTGTAATGTGGCTTGATATTGAAGCATGTTTGACTGATATCTGACTGATATATATGGATGTATCTGAATAATATCTATGGGTGTATCTCACTGTTATCAATGGGTGTATCTGATTCTTACATATTGGTGTATCTTACTGTTATCAATGGGTGTATCTGACTCATATATGCGTGTATCTTACTGATATCTCAATTAATTTGATATTGAAGCATGTTTGAGTGATACCTGACTGATATATATGGAATTATCTGAATCATATCTATGGGTGTATCTCACTGTTATCAATGAGTGTATCTGAATCATATCTATGTGTGTATCTTACTGTTATTAATGGGTGTATCAGACTCATATATATGAGTGTATCGTACTGATGTCTTTGGGTGTATTTTTCGTTTTAGAGAAAATGGCAGCAAGAAACAAAACAAAAGACCTTAAGTGTGCCATACATCTCCTGAGTGATAAGTTCAGAAACATGACTGAGGAGAAGAAAGCCATTGTGAGGGATCTCAGATTCGGTGGGTTGATGCACATCCCACCACTCAGGGTGGATCACCAACTCTTAAGGGAACTGACAAACAACTTCAAACTTGGGGAGAACAGACTGAAGACAGGATATGGTTCTTTCCAAATAACACCAAAAACAATAGGTGATGCGCTTGGCATCAATGCAACAGGTAACTAGCTCAAAATTATAGGTGTATATTAAGTTGATGCTTGGGTGTATTTAAGGTTGATGCTTGGGTGTATTTGAACCGACTTTGATACTTTGTTGTTTTCCTTTTTGTAGGAAATCTGTTTCCTGAGAAAGTTGAGTATAAGCAACTTTCTGATGATGACAAAATAATTTATAGAAGATTCCAGGGTAAGACCCTCAAAAGTCTTACCGATGAAATGATGGAAATCGGCGTTGGCAACGAAGAGGAACGCCTGATGTTCAAGAGGATATTCATCCTCTACATACAGATGGCGTTCCTTTTGCCAACGACGATAAACAAAATATCACCCGTGCACTTGGCCCCAATTTTTAAGATGGACGGCATATCGGAGAGAAACTGGGGGGGGGCATGTTTTGACCTTCTTGATCAAGGGCATCACAGACTACCAGGAGAAGAAGAAGAAGGCAATTGATGGCTGCCTCTTTGCCCTGATGATAATATACTTTCATCTTTCTGAAAACAAAGGCAAGAAGAGGGCTGAAAGACCACCAAAGCCTTGGATTGCCAACTGGACTAAGGAGCAGTTGGTGGAAAGAATGACTGCAGAAAGAGAGGAAATTTTGGTAAGTAAACATAATATGTTGCTTGTATTTTATTTACCTGAATGCTGCTAGCTAAAATATCTAATGTTTCAGGGGATTGTGAAGATGGCAGAGACAAGAGCAAGAGAAAAAATGAAAAAAAAAGAAAAAAAAGAAAAAAAACAAGAAATCAAAAAAACAAAAAAAAGGAAGGCAAGTCCAACATCGTCTTCGAAGACAGAAACAGCAACTGACATTGACATTTCTACCTCTGAGTCTGAGACTCAAGAAGACTCAGAGGATTCAGGAAGAAAACACCCCAGCAAAAAGGGGAAAAAGTAAGTACCATACTTGGGTGTAATTTCTTTTTCGAGTTGGGTGTATTTTGTTGATCACGTTGGGTGTGTGTAGTTTATTAAGCTGGGTGTGTTCGTTTGCTGCGTTGGATGTATATTGTATATTCAGTTGGGTGTATATTGTGAATTCATTTGGGTGTATTTTTAGTATGTTCTAAATAATGATTGTTTGCCTTCCAGAATGGACTCCAGAAAAAGAAAGCAGAGGCAAGAGGAGTCAGATTCTGATTCAGAATCTGAATCTGAACCAAGTGATGAGTAATGTCCTGAAATTATTACTCCTTTCTTTTGGCTTCATTATAAAGATTTCGTGTATTAACTGAGTGTCTATTATTAACTTATAGGAGCGAAGAATCATCACCTGCAGAGAAGGAGAAGGAGAAGAAAAAAACAAAAACAACACCAAAAAAGTAAGCACTTTTTTGCATATAATTAGATTAGACGACTATTCTGTGATAAAATTAATTTCTTATTTCTGATTGGTACTCTTTTTTTTCCACCCAGAACACAACCAAAAAAGAAAAAAGTTGTTGTGGAGGATTCACCTCCTAAAGAAGATCAATACTTTGACGGGTACAGTACCTCGTAAGCTATATTACCGTCTATCATCGTAATTATTTTTGTTAACGTCTTCTTTTATGAATGTAGTGAGACATATGAAATATCAAGTGACGAACTAGATGAATGGCTAAGGGAAAATGTTGATAAATCTGCTGCAGAGGGGTATGTCTTGCTGGGCTGTCTATTTCATATTTTGGTGTGTTTTGTATGCTAATAATTGTTTCTTGTTTTGCAGGGAGAACCAAGCTGACCTGCGATCGACAGAAGGTCGCTATGTGTCGTCTGAAACGTAAGAAGCTTTATTATTTAATAAAATCTTGTTATCATGATTTGGGTGTATTTTGTGGAACCATTTCGGTGTATTGTGTTGATCAAGTTGGGTGTATGTTGTTTATTAAGTTGGGATATTTCGTTTGTTGTGTTGGGTGTATATTGTCCATTCGGTTGGTTGTATCTTGTGCATTCATTTGAGTGTATTTTATACCTGTATCTTATTTTGTCTGAATAACATCAAATCTGTTTTAGAATACCGGCTGTGAACTTGGGAAGTGATGCTCCTTCCTCTCAAGGACGCACAGAACAGAGTAGTGTAAACCAGCCGTCACAGAGCATGTAATTTCTCTTTCAAATAACAGTTACTTTTGTTCTTCTATTACCCTTCTACTTCTAATTCTGTATATATTTTTTTTTAGAAAAAAAGCCCTTTATTATTTTATTCAAGAAAAAAAAGGCAGGAAAAAAAAGCAAAAACTGCAAGTATGTAAGTTCTCAAAAAAATAAAGCCTGTCTTCTTTTTGAATTGTTCGGGTGTATTTCTTGAATTTCTTTGGGTGTATTTTAGGTTGAGTCCGTCTGATTCGAATATGATGGTTGTGAGGGAACAGACACCGTCGGAAGCGCTTGCAATGTGAGTTTTCCAATAATATTTCAACCTTATAACCTTATTATTTTCAAAGGCGTTGTTAACCTTTCATTTTTCTTCTTGTTTAGAGTCCCGATTCAGGTTTTTGTGCCGGCATCCCAAACAACCACTGAGACAGATTTTGAACCAACCCCTATGATACAGATTGAAGGGACTACAGAAACGTAAGAAATAATATTGAGTGTATATTTGTTTAGAGTTTGGGTGTATATTAGCTAACAGTTTGGGTGTATATTGTTCCTGATTAGTTTTTTTTACGCCGTGATTAATTTTTTGTAACTGTGCAGCACTCCTGAAACCCCCCAAACAACTTCAAGAGACCACACCCACGCTTCCCCCAGCTCCAACTAAAATGTAAGTTCATCAGACTAAAATCAATCTTTGCTTATCATCCGTATATTCTTATTCTTATTCTTATTCTTATTCTTATACATGATGACGTAGTCATCCAGACGCAGAAGACGCTGCTGCCCTGTTGATGATGGCACGGACAGCATCCTATGTTCCTAAAACAGATCCAGGGGTGCCATCATTCAGCCTTGGATTGACTGATTCAAGCCAGGAGGGAGCGTCAACGCAGGAGACAGAAAGGGCAAAATCTCCTGAATCTGCAAATTTGATAGAACAATTGGACGATTTGGTCCAAAAAATAGCAAGCAGTGCGGCGAAGGGGAAGAACAAAAGTCCACAAATTCAGAGGGAGACTGGGGGAGAAAGTTCTGCAAAGTTTCGAACTCCTGGGGGATTATATCAGATTACGGATGATATGAAACAAAAGTGCTACATCTGGGGGACGAGACTGAAGGAAGATGCAGATGGCAATACTAACGAGTATGAGGAAATGTGCACTCTGATTGGCCAAGGAGAATACATTTTGATGAGAATGCACCTTGTATCCCTCCAGGCAAAAAGTGATATAGAATCTCAGGTAATATTAGAATAACATTAATGTTTTTACACCAAAGTCAATTGCAATGCTTATTAATGTAAAATTGATTTCGGCATATATTTCTAGATTGTATCTGCCATCTGCCTCATCCTCAACCAGAAAAATGAAAAGAGGTTTCAAGAACAAATATACTGTCTCCCCCCTCCCCGATATTGTGGTAAGTGTTACTTCTACGAACTTTGGGTGTATTTTCTGTATTGATTTGGCTGTATTTTTTACGTTCAATTGGGTGTAAGTTTAGTATTTCATTTCTTGTTTCGCAATTCTTGCAGTGCATGGCACTTTCGGATCACCCAAAGGGGGAATTCGTATCACCGAAAACAAAAAAGGAATTCAGGGTGGAAGCCTACCCGAGTTTTATTCCCTTCATAGATAGAAAAAAATTAACTTCGCATCCATATGTAAGTTTTCGTTTGCTAAATTTGTTAGTACGCTTATTTACTTATATGCCAAATAAAATAACACACTGTTGAAATGTGGCAATCCTTCAAATTTTTGCTCCTGTTTGCCACTCGGGGCATTGGTGGTTATGGCTAATAAATACAAGAAAGCGGAAATGTCATATACTTGACCCGCTACACAAAAAAGCTCCAAGCGATGAGAGAAAGGACATTAATAAATTCACTGTAAGTTGCCTCTGTCTTCTTTACTTTAATATTTAGGTCTATTTCGTTAGTTGTGTTGGGTGTATATTGTCCATTCAGTTGGGTGTATCTTGTGCATTTATTCGGGTGTATTACTGATTTGTTTTGCTATTTAAGGGATATGTATTTTCAAGATTGATAACATATGCCGGCGGGGAACCTCTGCAGAAAGGGGAGAACGAGAAGAAAATTAAATCATCATATGTTAAAATATCAGGCCAAAAACACAAGGTATAAATTTGTGAGTCTGAACATTAAACTTTCGTAAATGAGATTTGTAATTTATTTTCTTCGTTTTCAGCTATGACTGCGCTATCTATGTTATGAAGTGGATGGAGTTAATTGAGCCGGAAAACATCAAAAAGGAGTATGAATGGGATAATTGGCCACAGGTAACTGTCTTTAGAACTATATAACTCTGTATTACTTTACTGAATTAATATTGCTGTTTAAACAGAATATACTTTTTAATTGTAGGAGGAGGTGGACCACTATAGAGTGGAGTATGCTTCCCGGATACTATTCAGTGAGATGAATAAAGAAAGATATCGGGCAATTAGGGAGAGTAGTGCTATAAGGCTGTCGAAGCCATCCTCTGTATTATTGAGTCCGTTTTGTCAGATTAATTCTGCTGATATAGAAACTGCGTAATCCAACTGCTGGGTAGTTTGTAAATTGAACAAATGATGTAAATATTTGCCATTTATCAACAACTTCTATTCCATGTATATTTTTTCCCATAGTTAAACTATCTGTGCTGGTAAACTGTCTGTGATGTATTCAAAAGCTGTATTACAGGTGGTAAAATATGAAGGAAAAAATCAAGGCATATATAAACGCAAATTATAAACTGTTACACCCAACGCAGGTCTAATAATACACCCAACATTGCATAAAATATACACCCAAACTGTCTGTGCTGTATTCAAAATGTATGAATTACATGTACTAAAATATGAAGAAAAACATCAAATCAAATATACACCCATAACCTGCGAATTTTTAGAGCTTTTGTTCTATATGAATCTATATATGTGTCTATATGTAAATTGTCAATGAACAAAAATACACCCAAAAGAACGGTGCTTTTACACCCATATTCTATAAAACTATACACCCAAAGAGTTATCCCCTGCTGCTGGTACCCTAAACTGATAATTCATAACGTGTCCTTGATATTGGCTGGAATTTGAATGCGTCGCTGATGCAGCATCAAACAGGTTTATCTGAATATAACACTCACACATTAGCTAACCTATTAACGAGAAAAATAAACTCAATCGCCACAAATTTAAAGAACATTACTTTTACCTCGCTTAAAACTTTCGTCTTCTTCTTCTTTGTGCCATTTGCGATCTGTTTCTCCAGCTTTGAACCTAGCCTGTTTTTTGGACGTCCTCTTGTTCGAATCCTTGGCGGGCTTTGAAGCTCGTTAACGGATTCCAAGTTGGCGTCTTCGTGGGATAAAGAAGATGTCCCCTTCCTTTTGGCTTTTAATGCTTCCATCTCGGCCATGACGTTATCGTACGCACGGTGCAGAATTGTAGTCAGCTCCTCCGATTCGGAGGCAAATTCGCAAATATTTTGCGAACGAAAAACCAATTGGTCGAACCTCTTGCTTCTTGGCTCCATTAGTGGCTCGTCGTGGCTGCTCTTGATGTGTGTGTATCGCCTCTTTACCTTCTTGCTCCATCATTCCAGTATGTATCTAGGTGACACTTGGCTTGCTTGTTCGAAGCTTAACACGCTTAGTGCGTGACGGCACAGTATCCCTCTCGACTCGAATAATAAGCATTCGCATTTTACCTCAGCTGCAACTGAGTCGTAAGTAACCACGAACTTGTTGAATATTGAGCTGGAAACTTGTTCTCCGACTTCGTATACTGAATAGCCTAGAGCGGAATTCTTTAATCTGGTGATGCAATTCGCCTTTCCTCTGAATTGCGCTTGGACTTCCCTAAACTTTGCGTGAGTGTACGCATCTTGAAACTGAACTTCAATGGAGGATTTGGTTGCACACGGTATGACCGTATGAAAATCTGCAGCATCTGATTCTCTCTCTGCTTGCTCCCTGCTTCCGAGGCAATTATCGTATTGTTTGACGAACTGAATAAGCGAGCTGTTCCGGGTGATATACTTGTTAAAAAATGAATGCATGCTCTCGCTCCTTTGGGTGCTTCTCATCCCTGCCCAGAAGTGGTGATCCAGATAGATAGGAACCCATATGTGACGGTCTTCGTACAGATCTGCATAATACACCCAAACACAGACTGTAAATACACCTGAGGGAACATGCAATATACACCTCTGCTGCAGATTTTAAAAAGACATTACCTGAAAGCCACTTGTTGTCCGCAAGACCAAAAGATTGCAAAAAATCGTTCCAATTCCTATCGAATGAGTCTTTGTTATGAGAGTTCCAAACAACTTGGCTCATTTCTTGTTCGATATCGGCATGTCCCTTGTACCCGTTTAATTTGCTTGGAATCTTCTTCATGATGTGCCAAATACACCAACGGTGAATTGTCGTTGGCATACAGGCCTCTAAAGCCCTTTTCATTGATGCGCACTGATCGGTGAGAAACCCTTTCGGAGCGTTTCCTCCCATGCAACGAAGCCAGCATTGAAATAACCATTTGAATGATTCAATTTCTTCGTTCTTCATCAAAGAGCATCCAAGAAGTGTTGACTAACCATGGTGATTCACCCCGACAAAAGAACCACAGACCAAATTATACCTGAAACAAATTACCATGGTCCAGAATGCAAAATCATTAGTTACACCTTAACAAATGCTTCGCATACACCCAATGAAACAGCCAATATACACCTCTGATGCGGATTCGTAAAAATAAAATAATTTAGCATCATAAACAGGGGCAGTTTGTTACTTGTTTGTATTGTAGGTGGTGTCGAATGAAATGACGTCTCCGAAATACTCAAAGGCGGCTCTGCTTCTTGCATCGGCCCAAAAAGCGAGCTTAATCGATTGATCCTCTTCGAGTTGGAGCTCAAAAAAGAAATTCGGATTCTTCTCTTTCATTCTTAACAAATATTTCCCGAATTCCTTTGCATCTTCTTGTTCGGAAACATTCTGCACTTCCCTTGTAATGTAATTCTTCACGTCCTTTTCGATAAAATTTAACTCGCGATGACCCCCGGCAGCCGCAACAAATGATTGGTATGTTTTGCTTGGTCTGATACCGGCCTCCTCGTTATTCTCTATTGTACGACGAATGGACATGCTTAGTTCCCTATGCTGTTTGAGCATCTCTGCTTTGCTTGGACAGCAGGGGTGTGAATGATCGAGCACAACCTTTGAAATAATCCAAGCACCGACATCCTTCAATGTGTGTATATAAATTCTTGCAGGACAGTTTAAACCGGCTGTAGGATTGGTCTTCTCGGTCGGAGATATTTTAGATTTCCATTTTCCCTCTCTGCTACATGTAATCAGTTGATTCTTAATCTCGTTTCCCTTCCTATTTGTGCACCGAACTCTTGTAGAGAAACCTGCAGCCTTGGCGTAGTTCCTGTAAAATTTTTCAGCATCTTCAAGGGTGGTAAAGGTCATTCCAACCTTCGGAACAAGCTCGTCATCAACAACCGAGAGAGGCTGCACAATACACCGTGTCAGAAACTGTGAATACACCCATAGATATGATTCAAATACACCCAATCATGCCTAATATGATACAGCCGAACCGCAACAACTCAACTACACAATGACCTTTAAAGCCATAAACTGTAAATACACAGGCTGCAGAATACACCATGTCAAAAACTAAAAACACACCCAATCATGTCTGATATAATACACCTAAACAACAACAACTCAATTAAAATAACAAAACCAATAGTGTAGATACACCCACACTTCTAGCAAAAATACACCCAAAAAAAGACCTGATCTACACCCGAGCGTCTGCTATAAATTCCAGGTAATTAATCACAACTAATACATTGAATCGACAGATTCATGTTAACGTGTTAGATTCACATTCAATGTTCAGCAATTTTTCAACCACACAATGCTATACAAATTACTGAAAGAAAATTGATTATGTAAATAAAACCTCAGGAACTTCGTTAGATTCAAATTCATAATCCACTTCGCCTGGATTCAACTGAGAATCTGAGGTGGAATGATCCATTATCTTCAAAACGAGTTCAAACTTTGATTTCAGAAAACAACAAATCAAAATAGAAAACAAAGCTCGAGTTGAAGAGAGAGAAAAAAGTAACGTAAACGAAGAACATACCAGTGAGAAAGGGAGAGGAAAAGAACGATGGAGAAGAACGAGGGAAGACGCGCGAGAAGAAGAACAACCAAATCTCAAAATAACGAAAACGAAGAAGGAAACAAATATTTTAAATTTGGTAGTTAGATAAACGCGGGATCTTATATAGCGCGTGTAATCAATGTATGTGGAGTAGCGCGTATTTTCGTTTTATTGTTTAATGAGCTTGTAAAGCATATCCATAACAGAAAATACAATTAAAATATATTTGAAACGTTAGATACAATATTAAAACAAATTAAACGTTAAAAATATTTTAAAAATTTTTCAGAAACATTTAGAAATGAAAAATATACTTTAATTTTTTAGAATTTGAGGCCCTAAGTAATTTTATAGTTGTAAAGGTTTGGAATTTCTACAAAAGCAAGCCATTTCTTTAGTGTTTTAAAACTCCAAATTTATATATTTCCTAGGACTTGAAATCTTAAATAATTTGACAGTATTAAAGCCTTGAACAAACAAACCAACCCCCCCCCCCCCCCCAAAAAAAAAAAAAAGACCATTGTTAAAAGTATTTCAAATATTTAAAATGCTAATTTCATATATTTTATAGAAACTCAAAATATAAACAATAGCATACTAGTTGGATTCAAAATATCCAGAGATTCTTTTTTTTTTTTCTTATGGTTTAAAACTCTAAATAACATTAGAACGAATAATATGTAATATTTTGGTAGTTCGATTCATAATTTAATTTAATATTTGTACATTTTAAGGTAATGAATTTTACTATAAAGAATGATATAGTAAAAGGAGGGTAACGTAAACGGAAATCATATGGTCGAATACACAATCACTATTCCCGAGTCATTGGCTTCTCCAGTTTTCATATATTGGGATTGGATTCCTCAGGGATTACAGTGAGCTTCACCAATTTGTTGCCTTCTCTCTTAACCACCACCTTCATGGGCACCCCAACTCTGTCCTCCATTACTTCTATTACCTGCCATTATTTGATAGAGTATCACCATCACAATTCACAATACCAACATATTATTATAAATAAGTAATTACCAAGGGATCAGTTTTTATAGTTCATTCATATGTTTCACTAACATAGTCATCGTATCTCAACTTATATGAAACATGTTAATACCTCCTTCATACTTTGGACGGGCTTCCCATCAAATTCAATCACAACATCACCAGGACGGAATCCAGCACGTTGACCAGGAGACCCAGGAGTCACCTACTCATACATTCAACTTCTCTGTTAGAGAACCAAATTCATATTATCCCAGGAAAATAACAACCACCATGTAGAGAATAATTAACCCAAAATATGGAAAAACCCTTTTACTTCTCCATTAAGACAAATTACAAGCATAACAGCATTAGCTATCATAGTTATTGTTTAAATAATTCCCTGAAATAGGGCTTGAAAATTAACGATAGTTTTTCTAACACTTGCATCTTGGTTGCCAAAAACAGCGCATAGACATTGCATGTTTACATTCAACAAATCTATACTTGGAATATTTACAGAAATTATTTTCAAGAGAATTTTGCTGATAGCCTCAAATTAGTGTGTGCACTCGTACAAATGTCATTAAAATTTGACTATCGAAGAGCCTAACACAACCTCCACTTTTCTCCAGGCTTGGACCAGCTATGTAGCATAAGTAGAGTTGTACTTTAGCACAAATGATAGCAATAATCAAGAAAGGGCATACCATTGGTACAAGAATTCCCTTATCGACATCAGGGAATGTAGCGCTTCTCACTTTAAGCTCTGCAATAAGGGTATCATTCAAATCTAGCATCTTTAGCCCAAGCCAAGGCCGTATTACTCTCCTGAACAACATTGAACAATGTCAACTAAGCATGAAACTTACATGAAAACATTTAAATCAATCATTGCTCATGCAATATTTGTATAATACTTTAAAAAAGAGAAAATTGTAAGAATTTGCATAAACTTGAATTTTCTTCTCAAAAAGTATAGGGCATCATTTCTCAGTAACATATATCACTAATGGTAAGTTAGCAACATTTTACATTTATAAGAAATATGAACATCATGCTTTTCAATGGATATGTGATATAGTGTGGACAAAACAAGTAAATACCCTCTTTTCTTGAACTGCTCTATAATCTTGGACACTGAGTCGATTGGTACAGAAAAACTCAACCCATCAGCGGCAAACATTTTCATATGGTTCACACCAACAAGTTCTCCATCAATGTTGACAAGTGGACCTCCAGAATTTCCCTGTCTCATAGAAGAAGATGTAAACATACAAGCTAACCGAACAGTCAACCATGCACCAGCAGATGCAACCAAAGTTGGATGCATGGGAGAACAGAGAGAGGAAGACATACCACATTAGTTGCACAATCTGTTTGTAAATACTCTCTATTCACACCAGCAAAGCCCAAATCACTACTTTTACGATCAACACAACTGCACAAAAGATCATTAAAAAATGACTTATATTAATACGAAAAACAACCACAAGCTCCTTTGCTTCCCCCAAAAAATATACGCTTCATTATAAAATATTGGCTTCCAAGATCATTACATGAATGGAAAAGACTTAAACAAATGTATATTAGACGATACATCAGTTATTGCCTAGACCCTTTCTTCACACCTTACAATACCAGCAGTGACAGTATTCTGAAGGGCAAGTGGACAGCCCAGAGATATTACCCAATCCCCAGGACGAAGCTTGCTTGAAGAACCAAGTTTTACTTCAGGAAGTGGGGTTTCGGAATTGATCTTCACAATGGCAATATCTGAATGCAGGTCAGCATTTATCACTTTACCCTCGAATGATCTTCCATCTTGCAAAGTAACTTCTATCTGTAGTAGTTGATATTTCAAGATCAGCTACAATGTTTCAATTTAATAGGATGTCTAGAAGGGGCTAAAACTAAGAAGAACATAAAACAACAATAACATCAAGAATAATATGAATGTTGTAATATGAATAGACACACTATTGAAGAGCCCTGAAATGATTCGCAAACAAAGTTACTATACATTACATGAAAGTTAAGAATATTGAGAACCGATGATTAGGCCAAGCAAGCAAAAAGAATAAAGTCTACAAGTCTACAACTAAATGAGCAGCGCAATTACTCAAGGGTCATAGTGTCACCCAGCAAATAAATTATGTTTGAAGGGTATGCCCTACAGCCCTAGCATATACACAAACCTTCCCCTTTGATAAACTCGAGGTCCCTTGAAAATAAACCACAACATGAGCACATGTCAATATTGTACCATCCTTGTCGATGATTGTTCCAGAGCCTATACTCTTTGCAGCAGTAACCCCAAGATAATCTACATTTGATGTATAACATACTCAAATTAAGCTCAAACCCACATCAACAAAACTCAAATGCGAAAGGCTAAAAAGTATTCCAAAGTGGATACCGTGTGTAACAGCAATATTAACAACAGCAGGCCCAACTTTAGCCGCTGCATCGGCAATAGTATTTCTTTCAAAACAATTACATGGGTTTGAGCCACCATGATGAGCAGCCGCAGAAGCATCCTTAGTTGTGTCAGATGATGGAGTTTGACTGCCTATATCCCTAAAAGAATAGAGTGGAAGTGTTCCTACAAGATTTTCAGCTCTAAATATAATCACACTTGTATAAACATCTCTACATACACATTTTTATAGCAAACTGGAAACATAATTGCCCACCATATACGCCCGAAAAATCCAAATGTTGAGGAAAGGGCAACGGATCTTGTAATGGCACAGGGATCCGTGCTTTGACAGATGCTCCTGCATTAGAATTTGTCTTAACAGCATCAATGTTTGATATTTTATTTGATTAATTGACATTCTAAAGAAAACAACAAAAGAAAAAAAAAAACAATTGAAATATTCGTCAAATTTATAAAGAACGCTAAGATTTTACACTATTTTCTCGATGCATTCCGAATAAAAGATGGTTTAGTGCTCACTGAAATCAGTGTCGCCATTGGAGCAAAGGAGAGCTGAACCTGCAGCTGCAACCGCCAAAGTACGAAAAACAGAGCTACTGTTGAAGTAACGAAGCCTTTTCTGAAAAACAATTCCATTCCAAATGACACAGACAAGGCGAATTTGATAAACTTTTTTTCACAATTGAAAATCACAAAAAGAAAAAATGTACAGGGATCAGTACCAGAAGGTGGCTCATGGCAAAAATCAACGCCAAGCTTCACGATTCTTCAGTCTTCACTGGAAAGACTAACAAACCCACTTTTTTGCTTCGTTAAACCCGGTCTAAACTCTAAACCCTTGCTGGTACGATTTTTTTTTTTTTTTTCATCATCGGTAGGGGTACGAAAAACTATTAACAGCTATCTTTTTCGGACCAAAAACCGATAACTGAATTACTTAACTAAAAGTCTAAAACGATACTAAAGCCCAAGGCCCAATGGGCCCAACGTATAGTATTTTTTTTGTGACTAAACATAACACAAAGAAAAAACACTTAAGAGAAAGAGTAGCACTCCTCTCTAATAATAATGTCTAAATTATTAGGGGGCTGTAACCACTCTAGGTACACCTGCTTGTTTAAAGCAGCAGTTTTAGCCATTAAATCAGCCGCTTTGTTTGCTGTACGCTGGATGAGGACTAAAGTGGTTGTCCAATTGCGCTGAAGCATCTCTTTGATTTTGTCAAGCAGATCAGAGTCATTCGTAATCATGCTGGTTGTGCCTCGCAAAACAAGAATAAACGCATCAAGATTATCAGTTTCACATATAACCTCTTTACACTCGCAATCCCAAGCCATAACAAGCCCTCTCCAAATAGCATGAAGCTCACAAGAGAGAACACTAGAAAGAGGTATACTGGCAGAACAACCTTTCATCCAAATTCCCATGCTGTCTCTAATAATACATCTAAAGCCAGCTAATTGCCCATTTTCAAAAACGCTTGCATCGCAGTTCACTTTGCAGACATTCATTGGAGGTGGTTCCCAGTTATATTGCAAAGAGGAAGGAATAATATGTTTTTGGTTGGTAACAACCTTAGAGAAATCGCGAACAGCATGTTGAACTAAGTGAACAATTTTCTCCTTACTCCATGGATCATCTTGATGGAAGATGTCATTGTTCCTATCCCTCCAAATCCACCAAAAGGCTGCTGCAAAGAGAAACTCATTTTTGTTGAGGTTAGAACGAATCTAAGACACAAAATCCAAACTAGAGTCCTCAGCGGTCATTCCCAAATTTAAACTAATCCAAATCTGACGAGCTTTTTGGCAAGTCCTAAAGCAGTGGTTAATATCCTCTAGAGCAAGATAACATCGCTGATAAAAATCAGAAGTAGCAAGACCTCTTTGAAACCGGTAACTAGCTGTGGGAACTCCATTGTTGAGACAAAGCCAGAGCAGACACTTTAGCTTCTCCGGTATTCTCAAGCGCCAAAACCAAAGCCAATTTTCATTATCGTTCCAGCCAAATTTCTTCTTCAATAGCCATTCATACCCGCTTTTAGTCGAGTAGGTGAGAGTATTTGAGTTTGTCCAAAACCAACATGTTTTATCTCCTGCCTGCTTGATAGGATCAAAGAGCATCAAATCAAGTTTACCTTATTCCGGAATCATTGTGCAAAGAATATCCCACAGCCAATATCCATGGTACCAGACATCTTCTAGCTTCAAGTGAGAATCAGAGATGTGCACAAAAGGAACCAAAGGAGCTAGCGTTCCACATGGTCGCCAAGTATGATACCAAAAGGATTGAGACATCCTGCCTGTACACCAATCAAAACCATCACGAAGCTTTTCTATTATCTTATAAATCGCTCGCCAAGTGCTTGAAACATTATTAGAAAAATTAGGTGAAAAGCAAGACCTCCCAGATAAATATTTTGCCAACATAATTCTTACCCAAAGCTTATCATTATTATGCAGTAATTGCCAAACAAGCTTTCCTAATAAAGCAAAATTTACACACTGGGTATCTCTAATTCCCAAGCCTCCATATTTTCTTGGAGTGACAACTTTGCTCCACTTGACATAATTTAAGCAATGCTCCCCCACCTTTTCCTTCCACAAGAATTGTCTAAGCACAGAATCAATCTTTTGACAAACCGAAGTAGGAAAAAGAGTCACTTGCATCTGATAAATAGGAAGAGAAGAAGCAACAGATTTAATTAAGCAAAGCCTGCCTGCTCTGTTAAGGAGCCGACCTTTCCAACTAGCCAGCCTATTCTTGATCTTCTCTAAAGAGTCCGAAAAAATAGACCTAGCAGCTCGAGGATGATTAAGGTTCACCCCCAAGTATTTGCCTAGGTCACTAGTAAAAGGAATATGAGAAACACCAGACAACATTTCCTTCCTTCTATTAGAGATATTTCTAGAACAAATAGCTTTAGATTTTTCAATGTTAACCTTCATACCTGAAGCTTTGCAGAACAACTCCAAGGTGTGCACAACATTCTGAACTTGATTTTTCTTCGCTTTACAAAAAAGGAGGAGGTCATCTGCAAACATCAAGTGAGAAACTCTAGGTCCTCCTCTAGAAACAGCCACACCATCCCAAATACCCTCGTCAACCTGTTTGGAAATGAAGCACGCCAATCTCTCCATACACAAAACAAATAAATAAGGAGAAATTGGATCTCCTTGCTTGAGCCCTCTGCGAAGTTGGAAGCTGTCCAATCTATTCCCATTCCAAAGGATGGAAAGATTTGAAGCCTGAACACAATTCATTACAAGCCGAATAATTAGAGAAGGAAAGCCAAAAAATTCAAGAGTGTGCTCAAGAAAATTCCAATCAACTCTATCATAAGCCTTTTCTAAATCAATCTTAAAAGCCATAGCTCTTTTTCTAGACTTTGTCCACTTAAGAAAGTGAAGAACTTCTTGGGCTACAATAATATTATCAAGCGCTCCTCTACCATGTATAAACCCTCCCTGAGTTGGGCTAACAATCTCATCCAAAAAAGGTCGTAATCTATTAACCAGCACTTTAGTCACTAGCTTATAAATTACATTACAAAGGCTTATTGGCCGAAAATCCTTCAATCTAGTTGGAGGGTCGCATTTAGGGATAAGAACAATCAAAGTTTCCAACAAAGAATGGCTTAAATTCTCCCCTAAGAATGCTTTCTGAACAGTACGCCACACCTCATGACCCACCACATCCCAATATTCCTTGAAGAAAAAAACTTGAAAACCATCCGGTCCAGGAGCTTTGAACGAGCTCATATTATCTAGAGCTTCTTTAACCTCCAACATTGTTACTGATTTAGACAAATTATCACAAGCATCCTGGCTAAGAGATGGCATAGGAATTTCTCCCATGCAATTAACCTCAACAGGCTCAGTAGAGCAAAAAATATTTTTGAAAAAATGAACAACCTCTCTTTGCAAAACTTTCGGATCATCAGACCAGGACCCATCACTGACCAGCAACCCATGAACCTTGTTAGATTTTCTTCTAATGATAGTTTGCATATGGAAAAAGCTAGTATTTCTATCACCATACCGAACCCATTGATCTCTTGACTTCTGGTACCAAAGCAATTCTTCCTGGGCCAAAACTAGATTATACTCAGCTCTCAATTCTTCCTCTTTGTGCTTCAAAATCGGATCATCGTCAGCTTCCATTTTCCGTTGAATACAATTCAAATAAGCCTCCAATTCCCTCTTTTTAATAAAAATATTGTCGAAGACCGTAGAGTTGAATTCCAACGAAGCTTCTTGAACCCCCAACAACTTCCTATGGATACCAAAGTCTGTACTATTCCAAGAATTCTGAACAATGGCCTTGTAATCAGGATGCATTGCCCATGCCGCTTGGAATCTAAAAGGCCGGTTTCCTTTCTTGATAGGAACTCCTTGACATAGGATAAGTAGGGGACAATGATCAGAGTGGGAACGGCTAAGAACTTCAATAAAAGCTTCTGGAAAAAGAAGACGCCATTCTACAGTACAGCAAGCTCTATCCAATCTCTTTGCAATTTCTCTATTTCCTTGAATTTTACGGAACTAAGTAAACCGTCTTCCAGAGATTGTCAGATCAAAAAGACCACAAGAATCTAGAGTACTTGCAAAGACACTACTGCGAGTCGAATAGTAATTACCCCCTTCACCTCATGAACACTTAAAATATCATTAAAATCCCCAACCACCAACTATGGGTCCTGAATGCACAAACCAATATCAAGCAGATGACTCCATAATTCTACTCTATTAGTGGTTTGAGGTTGCCATAAACCGCACTGCAAATTTATCTTCGCCCACCACCATCAATTTCCAAAGTTATACATTAATTCATAGCCCAAAGAATTTTACAAGAAAATTTTAAATTAGCAGAGAGGAACCAAATTTCTCCCTTATGTCCAACAGCATCTACAATCCCTACAGGATAATAGTCTAATCTCCCCCAAAATTCTTTCATAGTTTCAAACCTAATATGAGTTTCCACCAAAATAAAAAAAAGTTGGTTGAAATTTTCGTACTAACTCCTTACAGTGCACCCGAGACATCTTATTTGACGCCCCCTTACATTCCAACTAATAATATTTAAATGGTCACAATCCATAAAAAAAAAAACATAAAAATAAAGTATTGAAGGGTTAGAAATCACACTTTATTCCCTCAATTATTTTTAACAATTGAAAAGATCCATTCACGTTTTCATAGAAATACAATCATATACATGTCAAATACGTAATTCCACTATTTTTGTTTTTTATAAATAGAGATAATATATATAAAATATTTTTTAGATATAATATAATAATATTTTGTAAGTAGAATACCCACAACTAATTGGTCCTAGGATCACTCACTCATATAAATGACACTATCATATTTTTCATCTCTCAAACTCACTAACACTCATAAAACAAAGGAGAGAATTTTTGAAACAAACACTAAGTATTTTGATTCATGGAGAGATAATTAACAACATACATATGAAGCCTTTATATAGGCAAACCTTCGTAATAAAATAGTAATTTTTATAACAACTAAGCACTAGTTGTAATGATTCAAGAAACAAGTAGAAATTTTACTAGTCAAGTTCCTTGTTCAATTTTGTTTCAAATTCTTAGTCATCAATCTTGAAGCTTTCAATTCATGATTCATCATTCTTCTAGTATGGAGGTGATGAGTACAACTTGTTCATGATTTTTCCAACTTGATTTGTAGCCTTCAATTTTGACTAGGAGATAAAGTTTGACTTGTGATTCTTCTAGCTTCTAGTTTCATCACTTATAATTCTTGTAACTTCTAATTTCATGATAGTTCTAGTATGGTGTAGTTGTACTATTCTCTTGAATATTCTTGATTTAATTATCTAACATTACCTCCCTTAAATCAAGCTTGTAGAGTTTATCATTCCAAGCATCTTCTTCAACTTGTTAAATAATTCTGTCTTCAACGGTTTTGTAAAGATATCTGCAACTTGGTCTTCAGTGGGACAGTACTCAATCAAAACTTCTTTCTCATTCACCAATTCTCTAATTTTGTGAAATCGAATATCAATATGCTTCGATCTTCCATGAAATACTGGATTTTTGCAAAGTGCAATAGCTGACTTGTTATCACAAAATATTGTTGTTGGAGTACTTTGTTTCTCGTTCAATTCCTCAAGAATTCTTCTTAGCCAAATCGCTTGTGTTGCACAACTTGCTGCTGCTATATATTCTACTTCTACTGTAGATAGTGCTACTACTGGTTGTTTCTTTGACGACCATGAAATTGCACCAGAACCAAGATGAAATACAAACCCTGAAGTACTTTTTCTTGTTTCTATATCTCCGGCCCAATCACTATCAGTGTAGCCAACAAGGTTTACTTCATTAGTATTTTCATAATAAATTCCATCATTTAAAGTACCTTTGATATATCGAAGAATTCTCTTTGCCGCTTGCAAATGGTTGGTACAAGGCTCCTCCATAAATCTGCTAAGCAAACCAACTCCAAACACAATATCTGGTCTAGTCGCAGTTAAGTACCTCAGACTTCCAATCAAGCTTTTGTAATATGTAGGATTCACTGTTCTTCCTTTATCTTCTCTCAGCAACTTGAACTTCTCTTCGACTGGAGTAGAAACTGGCTTTGAATGCTCCATCTGAAATTTCTTCAAAATATCATTTGCATATTTCTTCTGAGAAATGAAAATTCCATCATCTCTTTGAACGACTTCAATGCCAAGAAAGTAAGACATCAAACTCATATCTGTCATTTCAAAGTGCTTTATCATAGCCTTCCTGAATTCTGCAATTATCTTCAAATTGTTCCCAGTAAAGATCAAATCATCAACATAAAGACACACGATCAAGATATCTCCAGGTTCAACGAACTTGATATAAAGAGTATGCTCAAACGGACATCTTCTAAAACCATTCTCAATGAAATAAGAATCAATCTTCTTATACCATGCTCTTGGTGCTTGCTTTAACCCGTACAAAGCTTTCTTCAATTTATAAACTTTATCTTCTTTTCCAAGAACTTCATATCCTGTAGGTTGCTCAACATACACTTCTTCTTCTAAAGTGCCATTTAGAAATGCAGACTTAACATCCATTTGATGTATCTTCCACTTATTTTGAGCTGAGAGTGAAATAATCATACGAATAGTGTCTAATCTAGCAACAGGAGCAAATACTTCAAAGTAGTCGATACCTGGTTTTTGTTTGTATCCTTTTGCAACTAATCTTGCTTTGAAACGATCAACTTCACCATTGGGTTTGTACTTAGTTTTGTAAACCCACTTTACTACAATCGGCTTCTTATCTGCTGGTAAATCTGTCAGCTCCCATGTGTCATTCTTCTCAATGGCATGAATCTCCTCATTCATTGCTTTCTTCCAATTTTTGTCTTTAAAGGCTTCTTCAAAGTTCAACGGCTCACAATCTGAAAATAGAGCAAAATTTATGATCTCTTCATCGGACGGATCGTTGTCATTGCCAACTTCATAATCTGCTAATCTAGCAGGTAGTCTCCGTTCTCTTTGCGATCTTCTAGATGATTCTGGTTGTTCAGTTATGTCAGGTTGTCTTTCTTCTACTTCGTCACATGTATTTGGAATTATAGTCAGCTGCTTTTCTGTCTCTGTGTTCCAGTTCCACATGTCTTTCTCGTCGAACGTCACGTCTCTGCTGATGATTACTTTCTTTGTTTCTGGATTGTACAACTTGTATGCTTTTGAGTCTGTGCTATAGCCAATAAAGATACACTTCTCGCCTTTGTCATCTAACTTCTTCCTTAATTGATCTGGTACATGGGCATAAGCGATACACCCAAAGACTCTGAAATGATGGATGGAAGGCCGCTTTCCACTCCAAGCTTCCTCTGGAGTTTTATCACTAACACTCTTTGTTGGACACCTGTTTAAAATATGAACTGCTGTTGCGACTGCTTCTGCCCAAAACTCTTTAGGCATCTGTTTTGACTTGAGCATGCATCTGACCATATCCATGATGGTTCTGTTCTTTCTTTCAGCAACTCCATTTTGTTGAGGAGTGTATCTAGTTGTTAGTTGATGTTGAATCCCGTGTTGCTTAAAGTATTCTGAACATGCAAGATATTCTGTTCTTCTGTCTGTTCTGAGAATTTTGATTTTATAGCCACTTTGTTTTTCGACAAACGCCTTGAATGTCTTAAAGACATCACATGCTTCTGATTTCTGCTTCAGAAAGTATACCCATGTATATCTACTAAAATCATCAATAAAAGTGATAAAGTACCTGCTACCACCATTACTTGGAATTTCTACAGAACAGAGATATGAATGCACAATTTCAAGTAATCTTCTAGCTCTCCAAGACTTTCCTGTAGGGAATGGATCTCTGTGCTTCTTTCCCAGTTGACAAATCTCACAAACACAATTGGGAATATGAATCCGTGGTAGACCAAAAACAAGTCCTTTTCTTGACAGGTAGTTTAGGCCAGAAAAATGAAAGTGCCCAAACCGCATATGCCACAACCAGTTATCATCAAGTATCACAGAACTCATGCAAGAGGGATTAACATGTTGAATTTTTAACGGAAACATTCTGTTTGAAGTCATCTTTGCTTTATCAATGAACCTTCCATTGTTGTCAAATACAGTGCAATATCCACGATAAGTTATCATCTTATATCCCTTCTCAGATAATTGCCCCATACTCAGTAAATTGTAATCAAGTTCAGGAGCATAGAAAACATCAGAAATATAACTCAGAGAACCATCCTTCAATCTAATTGGTATGTGTCCTTTTCCTTTAATAGGGATCTTCGTACTATTACCAAACTTCAATAATAATTTAACGGAATCATCTAATGAAGAAAATAACTCCTTTCTACCAGACATATGATTACTGCAAGCATTATCCAAGTACCATATATTTTCATCTTCAGCACATGAATTACTTGTAAAAAATAAAGTTTGAGTACCCGGATTATCATCAGTATTTTGATGCTGATTTTCTGCAACGTGTGCTTGATTGTTATTCACCATTTTGAATCTGCAATATGCTGCTTTGTGTCCATACTTTCCACAATGAAAGCAGTTGAAATTGGTTCTTTCTTGATAAAAATTTCCTCGACCTCTTCCTCGGTTGACAGGACTGAAATTCGTTCCACCTCTTCCTTGATTAGGTGGTGTAAAGTTATTGTAACTTCCTTGGTTGTAATTGCCACGACCTCTACCTCTGAAACTTCCTCTACGACCTCGTCCTTCTTGTGTACGACTTGATTCTGCAACGTTGTTGAAATTCACTCGGCTTTTCAGGGCTTCCTCGATTGATTTTTCTGACTTCTCCAGTATTCTACTGATGTGGCTTTCCATGGTTCCTTGCAATTCTGCAATCGTCATAGTATCCATATCGTGGGACTCTAGTATCGTAGTCACCACATGGTCATACTTCATTGGCATGGTGCGAAGAATTTTCTCCACTACTTTGCTATCGGGCATATCTTCTCCATAGACTCTCATCTTATTGACAAGATCTGTAACACGAGTAAAATATTGCTCAACAGTTTCTGAGCTCGACATCTCATACCTTTCATATTCTCTTCTCAAAGACTGTAGCTTTGCTTTCTGAGCTTTATCTACGCCTTTGTATGACAGTTTCAACGTGTTCCATGCTTCCTTTGCACTTTTGGCATTTGCTATTTTGCCAAACACCGTATAATCTACTCCTTGATGAATTTGAGATAGCGCCAATTGATCTCTCCTTTGTTGGGCAGCATCTGCTCCTTCTTGCAAACCCGGTTCAATGAAACTCCACAGGTTCTGGGCCTTCAAATGGGTAGACATCAAAGTCTCCCAATAACTATAATCAAGTTTCCCATCTAACTTGGGACCAGACCACACAATATTGAAGGTGTTTGCCATACCGACTCTATGAACAAACAACTATGTGAGAACTCTCCCACACCTCACAAACTCTCAAACACCAGGCGCTGGATTAACCAGCTCTGATACCAAATGTAAGTATAATACCCACAACTAATTGGCCCTAGGATCACTCACTCATATAAATGACACTATCATATTTTTCATCTCTCAAACTCACTAACACTCATAAAACAAAGGAGAGAATTTTTGAAACAAACACTAAGTATTTTGATTCATGGAGAGATAATTAACAACATACATATGAAGCCTTTATATAGGCAAACCTTCATAATAAAATAGTAATTTTTATAACAACTAAGCACTAGTTGTAATGATTCAAGAAACAAGTAGAAATTTTACTAGTCAAGTTCCTTGTTCAATTTTGTTTCAAATTCTTAGTCATCAATCTTGAAACTTTCAATTCATGATTCATCATTCTTCTAGTATGGAGGTGATGAGTACAACTTGTTCATGATTTTTCTAACTTGATTTGTAGCCTTCAATTTTGACTAGGAGATAAAGTTTGACTTGTGATTCTTCTAGCTTCTAGTTTCATCACTTATAATTCTTGTAACTTCTAATTTCATGATAGTTCTAGTATGGTGTAGTTGTACTATTCTCTTGAATATTCTTGATTTAATTATCTAACATATTTTAATATTATTTTTACACTAATAAATAATAATATATGTTCTTTAAAAATTATTAGAAGAATATAAACTAAAAATAAGATTAAATAAATGATACTTTAATAGATTTATACATATTAAAACAAATGTTTTTTATTTTTTATTAAGTAGGACTGTAGGACACTGAAAATACACCAACTCACCAAGTGTGCATTCTTAGATTGTTTGGCGTTGGAGACACTTAATATACACAGTAGTATGTTAATGTTTAGAGATTTAAGTTCAGTTTGGGTAACAATTTAATTAAGTTACTTTTGAAAAAATAACTTAAATAATAAATATTTATATTAAAAGTAGTTTATAAATAAGTTATTTTGTATTTAGTTTTTTAATTTTAAAAGTACTTATTTTAAGAGAAAAGTGATAAAAAAAATTTATTATGAGAGAAGTCATTTTTTTTAATTTCTCCTTAAACACCAAAATAACTTTTTAGAAAGTTACAATTTTATTTTAAAAATTATATCAGACATTAATACTATACCTTTTCATAAATTAAAAATTAAAAAAAAAATCACTTATAAACCTATCCAAACGGACCTTAAAATTAATATCCCATATATTTAATCTATCACATAAATTTAATTGTACGTTTAAAAGGTTCATCGAATCACCCAATAGTTAAACTCAATGATTGAAGGGAGTCATTTATCTCAAACAATAATATATTATTCACTAATAATTAAATTAATAACTATTGACAGATTTAATCCATGGTAAATCTATCAATAAATTTAAATTTTTTTTTATAACAATCCAATTCAATTTTAAATAATAATTTTAACAACAAAAAAGAAGTCTTAATATAAACATAAATCTTGCAAATCAAATTTCGAATGAAATAAATTCAACATACAAAGATAAATAACATATCAAATTTTAATAAAAAATATTATTTCTTAAAAAAATATTGTGAAATGCTTAATCACGTACGAATAACAGAATATTTAAAAAAATATTGTTCCTTTCTACTTCTTATTTTAACTGTTTTTATTTATCTATGGATCATTTTTAATTTCCTTAAACCAATGATTTGATAGGATTTTAATCTAACTCTTTTTTTGGGTTGAAAATAAACGACCTTTTTTTAATGCGTTGATTGTTAGAATTATTTATTTTAGTCGAATAAAAACTGAATTGAATCGCGCTCAATTTTAAATTTAATCAAATCTAATCTAATCTTTTTTAATTTTTTTTGGTGATAATCTTTTTTCATTTTACACCTTTTCTTTTCGGTTTACAAACTTATCTAAGTGATCATAGAGCCATAAACTGGAGCATCTAGATTGGATTAGTTTTCACTTTTTTTTTTCGTCATTGAATTAGTTTTCACTTTTCACTTTTCACTTAAAATTACCTTTCTCTCTTCTTTTTCCTTTCTTTCTTTTTTTTTTTTTGAATACTCTTCCGTTTTCTTTTAGGTCTTGCAAGATGAGCAATGTTATTGGGCTTGTGGTTCAGTATCAGATTATGGGCTAAAAGCCCATTAATAAAACATGGGATTGATGTGGGTTGTTTGTTACAAGCTGGCATGGATATGAAAATGTTTTCTGGCAATTAATCTGACCTAACCCCACTTATTAATAGTTATAATTTTATACTCTCGATTTAATTTTTAAAATTTTTTGATATTATAAATTTAAATAAATTTACTAATTTTATAAAAATTTATCTAAGTACGATCATTTTAAAATTTAAATCTCGTTATAATTTCATATTTTACTTAATTTATTTTTTTTAATTTTACTTAAAATATTGATTGTTTCTATCTTGTCATAGATTCCTAGTTTAAAAACCAACACAAACCAACACAGAATGAGAAAGGAAAATTTTACTATGCTGAAGGCTTTTCCTTTCTTTAGGTGCGCAGGCTGCAGGAATGACACGCGGTGAGTGAGAAAGCATGGAAAAATCGAGTCTCTGCTTTATAGTAGATCATGAATCCCATAGAGTAGCATCTGTCGGTTACTTACACACCTGTTTATAATTATAATGGGTTAATTCTTGTAGTAACTAAAGTGTGTAGTATTTTTATAACTGCTATTGGAATTTATTGCAAAAACTGTGTTAGGTTATTTTAAAAAAGAGTAATTCGGAGTTAGAAGATTAATATGTCTGGGCTTAGCCAAAAAACTTTCGTCTTATTAAAATGCTATTTGTAGTACATGATTTAAGAGTGGATTGTAAGACCAAAAAAAAGATAGGACTGGATTGGATTGACCAAAATAAAAAAAAAAGAGTTATGCTTATAAATATACATAGTCATAAAGACTATTAAATAATCATAAAATTAAATAATTAGTAAAGATTATTAATATACATAGTATGTGTTACGTGGGTAACCTAAAGTTAGTGGGTTGGGCTTGTGAAATTGGCCCACGCATTGAGTGGAGGTAATCTCCGACTAGGCTTGTGTACATGAAAGAATGGGGGGTGGTACCTGCAAAGACACTCCGATGCCTAAGTTAGCAAAGGGTTTTAGCAGGTTTAGAGAGTATTGGAACTTAGAGATACCTGAGAGGTGTCAGTGTATTTATAGTGGTGAACCAATAACCACCGTTGGAGTAGTTCCACCTTTTTAGGTGGATAACCGTCCCTTTTATCTTAGAGAAGTTGAGATATGGCTCATGGAAGCGGGTTGAGAGATTTTAGGGGCAGTTATTTATTTGAATAAGGGTTATCTGCCAGCTAACCTTCGATCCCGACTTCTTTAGAGTGGAGGGCGTGTCGAATCTGACCTCTTCTAAGGAGGTCGGTAAGTAGCAAAGGCCAATCCTTGGATTGGGTCTTTTTGGCTTATTTAGATCTGGGCCTTAATGTTGGGTCAGGGTATAAATAGTGTCCCTACTCGAGTCTAATCTCTTTTAATTATGAGTTGGATTCGAGTATTTGAACTCGGGCTTGTAGCCGACATGATGCAGGAACCGACATGATTTAAAGATTTCCAACAGTCGTGTCTAATCAAATGTCGCGTCCGTTAGGAGTTTTGTATTTACACGTGGGGAGCAGTTACATTGGTAACGGCGCGTATCTTTAATGATAGCCTCATTTTACTATTTTGCTCCTGGTGTATTTATAAATACTTTTTCCTCTCTTTCTTCTGTTTCTTTCGTTTTCTGAAATCTCTTACTTCGACTCCTTATTTTCTCAAAGAGAAAGCTTTTTAGCCCTCCTCCTTGCTGTGACTGCTGTTGCCTCTGCTTCTCTTCGCACTCATCAACAAAGGTTAGTTCTCTATCATTCTCCTTTTATTATTTATGCTTGATACCTTTTGCGTGTTTAGAGGAGGTTTTGCATGCTGTTAGTGAGTGCATTGGTCTAGCCATCGTTGTTTTCTTGCCCTTGAGAGAGGCTGTTTAGTCTTTTTAGAGTTCTTGAGTATGACCCTTTTCCATTTTTCTTTGTAGGTCTCGTTGCCTTTTTATCTATTTTTTACCGAAAAAGATGTCTTCTCATGTTTTTGAGTGGGTAGATGATACCGTTCTCGGGGAGGAACCCTTAGTGGATACCAATTATCTCTCCAAACTTCGCGTTCATCATAGGATTTGCCTCTTAGAGGAGGATGAGCCCAAGTACGAGTTGTTGGCCCCGGGTCTTGATGACCGGGTCTGTTGTGGCAGGGTTACTGATTCTGATCCCCATTTTCTTTTCATGTATGATTGCTTTTTCACCCGCCTCAGGGTTTCTTTGCCTTTTTCTCCTTTTGAAATGGATGTTTTGAACCACTGCCAAGTTGCTCCCACCCAACTCCACCCCAATTCTTGGGGTTTTATGAAGATTTACCAGCTTGTTAGTCGAGAGCTGGATTTTCCAACATCTTTGAAGATCTTTTTCTATCTCTTCCATATGACCAAGCCCTTCAGTGGGTAAAATAATAAGCAATAGTGGATCTCTTTTCGGGCCATTCAAGGTCGAAAAGTTTTTTCTATCTTTGATGAGTCTTTTCATGATTTCAAAAATTTCTTTTTTAAAGTCTTAGCAGTAGAGGGTCACCATCCCTTCTTTCTTGATGAAGATTCTAATCCCCTCTTTCCCCTTTACTGGCTGAAGGTTTCTCCTGTAGAGAAGTACGGCCTTGATGACTTGGACAAAGTTGAGGAGGCCATAGTGGGGTTCTTCCGTGAAGCTTGGGGGAGAGCCCCTTATTTGGATACAAAAAGGTTTCTTCAGGGGTCTTCGAGTTTTGTGCGGACCCAATTAGGTAGCTTTATTGTTGCTTTTGATAATTATCGACTTGTAATCTTTCAATTAGTTGTTTCCGACTTGTAGTAGTCTAACTCTTTTGTTTTCTTCTTTTTAGAGATGGTGAAGAAAGGTTCCAGTACCTCCTACCAGAAGGTCCAAAATGCTAAAAGGAGGTCTCGGGCTCGGGTTGATGCCGCGAGGGCTGCTGGCACTCCTCCTCCTCCTCCTCCTCCTCCTCCTCCTCCTCCTCCTGATCTGGGGACCTCTTCTCTTCCTCCTCCCATCCTTCCTGCCCGAGCTTCCCCTGACCAAGAGAAGAAGAAGCGCAAGACCTTGGGGTCAAGCTCTTCTTCTAGGGATTTTGATGGTCCCCAATTCGTTCGGAATCACATCTTTTCCCACACTCATATTAATATGGATGATGCTTCCGTTCGAAACCATCTTAATATCCTGGTTCATGGGAGTGTTCGGGCTGCTGGGGTGTGCACAAAACATCTTGATATTTTTGAGAAGACTCCCCTTAGCTCTTTGGGTTCTGTAAGACCCATGATTTTTTTAAAATTCTTATTATGAGTCAATTTTAATTTATTTATTCATTAAAGACTTTATTTTAAGAAATTATTTTATTAAAAATAATTAAACCAAGTTTCGAGAATTAAATTAAAAATTTTATTTAATTTTATCATTACTGGATAATTTTCTATATTTAAACTATAAAGCTTAGTAGTTGTAAAATAGTAAGAATTTTATATGATTTGATTTAGGTAATTGAGATTTTGAAATTTAATATTTTAAATTTTAAATCTTGTTAATAAAGAAAATTAATTATATTATTGTATATTCTAAATTAGAGTACTTAATTGAAGGCCAATTATTAATTTGATATAATAAATAATATTTTTAAAATAATTTTAAAGGATTAAATTAGATTTCAAATTAATACAACATACCCTAATTTTATTAAAATTACTAAACTCTAATTTTATTCAAAATTCTCAAATCTAATCCTAATTCTAAACAAACAAAACCCCAATTTTTATCCTAACCATCACTTTTGCCCTCCTTACCACCGCCATTCACATACCCACTTCAAGAACAGAAAAGAAAAGAAAGGGAAGAGAGAAAGGGGGGAAGTTGATCGGGGAAGAGGGGAGAGAGAGAGTGAGACCCGAGAGAGAGAGAGAGAGAGAGTTGAACGGAAGAGAGGGAGATCCAGAGGAGGCGCCGCTGGAAGGGTCCTCGCCGCTGCCGCCATAGCCACGCAGCCGCTGTTTGGTCGTCATCGTTGTCGCGCTCACCAGAACCGAGGCAGAGAGCAGCGTCGAGAGGAAGCCCGTCAACCCCATCGCTGCCGTCGTGCTCGCAAGTATGGAGGAAGCCCATTGCTGCCAGCTTTGTCGGATCTCTGTCATCGAACTCGTGCTTGCCGCCGCCATTGGAGTCGCGAACGGAGGAGGGAGAAGAGGCGCGAAAGGGAGCGTCGCGGTGTTGCCGTGGTCGTCGAGTGGCTGGGCTTGCCGTCGTCGCGTTTGGGTAGCTGTTGCGCCGCCGTTCGTTGCTGCCTTATCGCCATTGAAGCTTCGCGTTGTCGTTCTGACCGCCAGTAACCACCGGTGGAACCCCATCTTCTCGGTAAGCATTTCATTCTGGAATCTTTGAAAGTCAGAATTCTGTTATGAGTTATTGAAGGTTCTGAGACGTTGGTAACGTAGGTTCGAATTTCGAGTCTTGCATGTTGAATTCAATGGTTGTTGACTGCGACATCAAGCTGCTGTGTCATCACCGGAGCTGTTGCTGCTCCATGTTCTCGGTCAATCGTAAGTCCGGTAAGCTGTCCCTTGTTCCGAACTCTGTTAGTCACTATTTTGTTATATGTTACTAAGATTCTTGCGACGTGAATGCCTTAGGATCGAGTTCCGGTTATTGTATGTTACAATTCAAGCTGTTTCGGTTGTTGCGGAAGTGGATAAAGCTGAGATTACGGTTGCTGCTGTCGCTGGCCGAGGAAAAAGGGGGTTTTTGACGCGTTTTGGTTTTGCGAGTTTCGACTTTGAGGTAGGGGCATTTTTATTAAAAATCATTTTTGTTCTTAAGAGTTGTTATAAATTGATATTTAGGCGAGTAAATATTTTTGGTGATTATGGAGTCTTATGAGTTGAACTGAACTGCCTTGAATGAATGTGATTGCTTACTTGCCTGTGGCTAGTTCTGAATATTGAGTTGATATTGAAGTAGTGAATGAAAGATTAATTTGAAAATCTAATTCGAATGTTTACCAAGTATAATTTGAGAATTGGAAAGTGATTTGATGTTAGATTTAGTTTGAATTCGGAAAATGATTTGAGATTTGTGAATGACTTGGGTTTGAAAATGTTGGAAAGTGTTTGAGAAAATGTTAGTTGACTTTGTTGGAAATGAATTGGAATTTGGAAAGGGTTATAATATTGGAAATGAGCTTAATTTGTAGAAAAATGAATTTGAATTGAAAATGGTTTGAGATATTGAAATTGTTCTGATTTTGAAATTGAGTTGAAAGGAGTTTGAGAAATGGTTTTGTTGGGACCCGAAAAGGGTGGCAGTGTCTGAGTTTTAGAGGAGATGCTGCTGAAATTTTATAAAATTGAAAGTTTTATTTGGAGTATTTAATTAAAAAGATTTGTTCTTAAACATTGTATGTTTTTAAGATTGATTTATTTATCAGAGAAAGGATTATGCTTTGAATGGGAATTTGTTAATGGATGGAATGGAAAGAAGGATAATGGGGATTTGTTAATGGATGGAATGGAAAGAAGGATAATGGGGATTTTTTTTGAAATATGGTTTTGGAATGAATTTGGAAATGAGATTTGGATTGATAAATGATTATGACATTGAGAATGTTGAGATATGAACTTTGAATTAATCACATGGCTTATGAATTTGAATTATCTGAGATACGAGGTTCCCTGGATAAAGTACCATGGCTTGCCACCACGTGTACCAGGTTGAAAACTCGATACTCTGTTGACCCTACGACGTAAGTGTGACCGGGCACTATATAAATTCCCGAGAATGTTACCCCCATTGAGCAATATTGATTATTTGAGAAAAATCTATGCATAGACTCTTGGGGATGCACGTCGGGGGACAGTCTAAGGACAATTCAGACTTGTCGGGTTGGCTGGATAACCGACAGATGAGCCTCATCAGCCATAGGACAGGCATGCATCATATGCATTTGTATGTTTTGCTTGGGTTTGAACTTGTTTTGTTTTGCCTAATTGCTAAACTGTTCTTAACTGCTACTTGAACTATTTGCTGTAACTGCTACCTAAACTTGTGCTTTCCTTGTCTGCCTTGCCTGTGTTTGCCCTGGCGTGCTACATTTGAGAATGAATTTTGGTGCTGAAATAATGATTGTGTTGTTTGATTGTGTGGTTGGTTTCTGATTAAGACCTTCTTATAAGAAAGGAAAGGTTTTAGATTTCTGAAAGATTAAACATTGTTTCTTTGAAAAGATTTTGAACGATTACCTATTGGTTTTTAAAAGATTCATAAGGCAATGATAATCACTGAGCTTGAAAATAGTTTTCTTATTAAATATCTTCTTATGACAACTTTGAAACTCCGTGGTGAGACCGTGTGGTTAGGTTCTCACCCCCTACAGCTTTACCTTTTCAGGAACCGGATGAAGCATTATGAAGAGCTATACTGCATTTGGTTTATATGTTGTTGTATTATTTAGATTATTTTTGTCCCTCGTCTTTGTTATTACAAGTTTGTAAGAGGGATAGGAGTTGTATGTTTTATATGTATATTATATTATAAGATATTATGTAAGGAGTCTTGTATATGAATATATGCCTGCTTGTATTTTTCTTGAGATAAAGTATTTATTTCCGGTTTTTCAAAGAATTCAGCGATACGGTGTTGAGTCATAGGCTCCTATGTTAATATTTAGTATATAAAGTAGTCGTAATACTCCTTGCTATCAGAGTGGCGCAGCCGAAAGCGTGGCATTCTGGTAGTGAGGGTGTTATAGGTTCTACCCAAAAAGTTGAAGAGCTAGAGGGGAGGATTCTCCTTTATCAGGAGGAAGAGAAAAGGCTTTTGGAGGAAGTTGCTGGTTTGAAGGAGGAGAGGTCCCGACTTTGAGAGAGGAAGAAGAAATTGATGGCCCAGTGCGCTATGGCGGAGGGCCTGAAGAAAAAGGCGGAGCAGAATTACATCATGGTTTTTACCGATAACATTGACCTTCAGCGGGAGTTGGAGAAAGGTTGGGAGGCTTATCAGGATCTGGAGGACTCCGTAGCGGAGAGCTCGGAGGAGGCCTAGAGGATCTTTAAGGAACAGGTCGGAGTTATTGCTCCTGGCCTGGACCTTTCTCCTCTTGATCCTGATAAGATCGTTGTAAATAGGGCTATCGTTTCTCCTCCCCGACCTGAGACGGATTATGAGCTGAAGACCCGTGGTCAAAGGATTGTAGAATCTCCTCCTCGTGAGGATCAACGAGAGGGATCTCAGCCGACGTCTTCAGGCGTTCCGACTCTTGCCGCTGAAGAGACTGCTCCGTCCTCCCCTGCTGCTGACCTTCCTTCCATTAATTGATTTCTGGCTATTTTGGGGCCCGGCCTGTGGGCCCCATCTTTGAACAATTTTATCTTTTTTATTGTTTCTGTAATGGTTATTCTTAACTCTTTCTGGTCTTTTATGGCCGTAAACAAAAAATATTTTAATTCCTGCCCCTTTTTTGGATAAGGGGTTTAAGCCTCATTGTCGTGTGCATGCTTTCTACAATTTTTCCTTTATAAAAAAACCCTTTTGATAGATCTTTTTGTTTTGGAAAAAAACCTTTTATCTGGGTAGGCTGTGCTTTGTCTAATCTGTCTTAGGCTTTCCAAAGACTTGAGCCAGCTTCTGCTTTTGATTTTTGATGATTTTTCTTTTTCTCTTTTTGTATTCCTTATGAATTCAAATTTCTCTATCTAAATTGTTCATAACTTAGGTTATTTTCGCGATGCATTTCAAGTTTTCTCAGTTTTTCTGACTTGTTAGTCGTAACACTTCCGAGCTATCATGATCTGCTTTTATAACCTCTTTACACCGACTTGTACCTCGTCATTTTACTGCCGGCCACGTAGGTCGGGCATGGAATTTTCACGTTTTGTCGAGCATAAGTCAGGATGTTTCGTAGAGAAAGGATAGTAACTTAATGGGATGTACAAAGAGATGTAGAAAAAGATCTTTATTTATTGATGAAGGTACTTTTTGCTACTAAGGGGTTGAAAATTGTTCCCCCTTAGCCTCTATTTTGATACCTCATTAAAACCTCCTTCAGGAAAACCTTTCTTTTTGGGAAAAAATCTTGAAGTCATTTTGAACGATCGGATTTTCTGTTAGTAAAGAAATTTGCAAATAAATTCTCATTGCAAGTATAGTTTCTAAACCAACAAAGAATCCTTTCGTACAAAAGTTTGGTTGTCACAAGTAACAAAACCCCAAAAAGGTAATAACCGAAGTATTTAAACCTCGGGTCGTCTCTCAAGGAATTGCAGGGAGGTGTAGTTATTATTGGTTATGAATTTTTTGAGAAATTTTGGAATGAGGAATTGGAAAATAAATAATTATAAATTAAAGTAATGAAAATTAACAAGAGGTTTTATGTAATTAAAATAAAAAGCCTTGACTAGAAGAATGATTAATTGGAAGTTCTATCCTTGTTGGGTTTTCTCAAGTGTAGTATCAAAAGGTTGTTATTTTCACTTAGTTAACACTTACTAAATAAAGGAAAGTCAAGTGATTGAGCTAACTCTTATTCGCAAATCCTAATCCTCTCCCTTGGGAAGGACTAGCGTTAGTAAATAGAGAATTAGCCAATAACTTCCAATTTAACTAATCACTTGAGCATTCCAATTCAAGTGTCTCCTTTTAATCAACTTCCAAGTCAAGTTGGGAGTCTACTCTGTCAACATGCATACCATCTTCGTTGTTGGGAGAAGGGAGTAGAAAAGAGACATGATAATTGAAATAAAATTGGAAACAATTAAATAAACAATAAAATTAAATGAAAAAGTAATCTTTGCATTAATAATTTAAAGGAACATTGAACCTGGAATTGAGAAGAAGAAGAAATCCTAATCCTAAAACCTAAGAGAGAGGAGAGAGCCTCTCTCTCTCTCCAAAACTACATCTAAAAATCTAAAATTTTGAATAATGAATGTCCTGAATGAATTCATGCATTCCCCCACTCTGTAGCCTCTAATCTGTGTTTTCTGGGCCAAAAACTGGGTCAAAAACAGCTCAAAATCACCCCCAGCAATTTCTGATATGTCCAGCACGTGGCAAAGTCACGCGTACGCGTCGTCCACGCGTACGCGTGGATTGAATTTTCTCCAGGTCACGCGTGCGCGTGATCCACGCGTGCGCGTGATCCACGCGTACGCGTTGCCTAGAAACGTGGAAACTATGGTAAATTATATATTGTTGTGAAGCTCCGGATGTTAGCTTTCCAACGCAACTGGAACCACCTCATTTGGATTTTTGTAGCTCAAGTTATGGTTGATTTAGTACCAAGAGGTCAGGCTGGACAACTTTAGCAGTTCCTTCAGTTTCTTGTATTCTTTCTACTTTTGCATGCTTCCTTTCCATCCTCTAAGCCATTCCTACCCTATAAACCCTGAAATCACTTAACACACATATCAAGGCATCGAATGATAATAAGAGGGGATTAAACATAGCAAAATTAAGGTCAAAGAAGCATGTTTTCAATCATAGCACAAAATCGGAAGGAAAATGTAAAACCATGCAATTAGTATGAATAAGTGTGCAAAGATTTGATAAAAACCGCTCAATTGAGCACAAGATAAACCATAAAATAGTGGTTTATCATCGGAAAAAATAGTACATCAAAGAGTGGAGTTCGCTTTTAACTATAGTACCTTTTCACATTACAAGCATGCCACGACCTAGGTAGTTCGGTACTGCTCAAGTCGGTTACCTTGTAGTATCCCTTTCCTAAGACTTCACTTATCTTATATGGCCTTTTCCAATTGGCAGCAAGCTTTCCTTCCCCCGATTTGTTGACTCCGATGTCATTCCTGATCAAGACCAAGTCGTCTGGGGCGAAGCATCATAGAATGACTTTCTTGTTGTATTTGTTTGTCATCCTTTGCTTTAGCGCTGCTTCTCTTATCTGGGCTTGTTCTCGGACTTCAGAGAGTAGCTCGAGTTCTTCTTTGTGCCCCTGTACGTTGCCAACCTCGTCGTAGAAGCTCACCCTTGGGCTTTGCTCGTTAATCTCAACGGGTATCATGGCTTCTATGCCATTAGCAAGTCGGAAGGGTGTTTCTCCTGTAGCAGACTGAGGTGTAGTCCGATAAGCCCATAGTACTCGAGGGAGTTCCTCAGCCCATGCTCCCTTTGCATCTTGCAACCTTTTCTTCAATCCTCCCAGTATAACTTTGTTGGCTGCCTCGGCTTGCCCATTTGCTTGTAGGTGCTCTACCGAGGTGAACTGATGCTTGATCTTCATACTGGCTACCAGGTTTCTGAAGGTAGAGTCGGTGAACTAAGTGCCATTATCAATGGTAATGGAGTGGGGGATTCCATACCTTGTGATAATATTCTTGTAGAGAAACTTTCGACTTCTCTGAGCGGTGATGGTGGCCAATGGTTCTGCTTCGATCCATTTCGTGAAGTAATCTACTCCCACTATTAGGTACTTTACTTGTTCAGGCACTTGGGGAAAGGGTCCTAATAGGTCCAATCCCCACTTCACGAAAGGCCATGGAGAAGTTATACTAATGAGCTCCTCGGGGGGGAGCGACGTGGAAGTTTGCATGGATTTGGCATGGTTGACACCTCTTTACAAACTCGGTCACGTCTTTCTGCAAAGTTGGCCAGTAGAACCCGGCTCGAATGACTTTCCTAGTTAACGACCTTGCTCCGAGATGATTCCCACAGATACCATTGTGGACTTCCTCCAAGACTTTTGTCGTCCTTGAAGTCGGGACGCACTTCAATAGTGGTGTGGATATTCCTCTTTTATAGAGGATATTTTTTACCAAAGTGTAGTTTTGTGCTTCCCTCTGGATTTTCGTGGCCTCTTTTTCTTCTTTGGGTAGGATGTCGAATTTCATGTATTCGATTAGTGGGTTCATCTATCTGAGGTCCAATCCGGATACTTCAACAACGTCTTGTCTGCCCTCTGTTTTTTGTAACTGAGGGTTCTTGGAGAGTTTCTTGAATCAGGCTTCTATTATTCCCTCCTAGCTTGGTACTTGCTAGTTTGGAGAGTGCGTCTGCTCTGCTGTTGAGATCCCGAGTTATGTATTTAACCTCGGTTTCTGCAAAACGCCTAAGATGCTCCAAGATTTTGTCTAAGTACCTCTTCATGTTGGAGTCTTTAGCCTGATACTCTCCATTTATTTGGGAGATCACCACCTGAGAGTCGCTGAATACAACTACTTTGGTTGCACCGACTTCTTCTGCCAGCTTTAATCCTGCAATTAAGGCTTCATATTCTGCCTGATTGTTAGAAGCTGGAAATCAAATTTGAGGGAGATCTCTACTTGCGTTCCCTCTTGGTTGACTAGTATTATGCCTGCACCGCTTCCGACTTTGTTGGAGGATCCATCCACGTATAGCTCCCATGTAGTGGAAGCTTCCTCTTGATCCCCTGCATATTCGGCTACGAAGTCGGTGAGGCATTAGACTTTGATTGGCATCCTTGTTTCGTACTTGAGGTCGAACTCGGATAGTTCTATGGCCCATTGAACCATTTTGCCCGCAATGTCTGTTTTCTGAAGGATTTGCTTCATGTGCTAGTTCGTTCGAACTCTTATCGTGTGTGCTTGAAAGTAAGGTCGTAACCTTTGAGAGGCTACTATTAAGGCATATGCAAACTTCTCAAGTTTTTTATACCTTAATTCAGGGCCTTGTAAAACTTTGCTGGTGAAGTATACAAGATGCTGCCTGACCTTGTCTTCCCGTATTAGAGCTGATGCTACAGCTTTGTCGGCTACGGACAAATATAAGACGAGTTCTTCCCCAATTTTAGGTCGGGTCAGAATGGGAGGCTGGCTTAAAAACCTTTTGAACTCCTGGAATGCTTCTTTGCATTCAGGAGTCCATTCGAACTGGCATCCTTTTTTTAGTAGAGAGAAGAGTGGTAGGGATCTTAATGCTGATCTTGCCAAGAACCTGGAGAGAGCTGCGAGTCGGCCATTCAACTGCTGGACTTCCCTTAAGCAAGTCGAGCTTTTCATTTCTAAGACTGCTTTGCACTTGTCGGGGTTGGCTTCAAATCCCCCTTTGTGTAAGCATAAATCCTAGAAATTTTCCTGCCTCCACCGCGAAGGTGTATTTCGTGGGATTTAATCTCATCCCATGCATCCTAATGGTGTTGAAGACTTGCGAGAGGTCGGCCTCAACCTTGGTTTTTACTAGCATGTCATCTACATAGACTTCCATTAAACTCCCAAGGTGATGGGCAAACACCTTATTAATCAGCTTTTGATATGTGGCTCATGCATTTTTTAACCCGAAAGGCGTGACCACATAGCAATAGTTTGTTTTTGGCGTGATGAAATATGTCTTTTCTTGATCCGGCTTGTACATAAGGATTTATTGTATCCTGAGTACGCGTCCATGAACGACAAGTATTGATACCCCGAGCTGGAGTCTACTAAGGTATCAATGTTAGGAAGTGGATATGGGTTTTTAAGACACGCCTTGTTCAGGTTAGTGTAATCGACGCACATCCTCCACTTGCCGTTTTGCTTTTTGACCAGCACCACATTTGCCAGTCGAGCTGGATACTTGACCTTTTTTATGAAGCCAGCTTCTAGGAGGGATTTTACTTGCTCTTCCACCACTCAAGCTCGTTCAGGTCCGAGCTTTCGTCTTCTTTGCTGAACAGGTCGTGATCCAGGGTATACTGACAGTTTGTACGACATGAGTTCGGGATCTATCCCTGGCATGTCGGAGGCTTTCCAGGCGAAGAGGTCGGAATTCTCTTGTAGGAGCCTTATAAGCTTTTGCTTCAAATCTTCTTTCAGGTTGGTTCCTATGTTGGTGTTTTTTACTTCCTCTTTTCCAACCTGTACCTCCTCAGTTTTTCTCTCGGGTTGTGGTCGCAACTCTTCTTTAGCTCTGATCACTCCGAGCTCAATTGTGTGCACCTCCTTACCCTTTCCTCTCAAGTTCAGGCTTTTGTTGTAGCATTTTCTTGCCAATTTCTGGTCTCTCCTAATCGTTGCTATTCCCTCTGGTGTTGGGAATTTCATGCAAAGGTGGGGGGTGGACACCACTGCTCCGAGCCGATTTAAGATAGTTTTGCCTATTAGGGCGTTGTAGGCTGAACCCACATCGACGACTATGAAGTCGATACTCAGAGTTTTGGATTTTGCCCATTTTCCAAAAGTTGTGTGGAGGGGGTATGAATCCCAGTAATTTTATTGGTGTATCCCCCAACCCATATAGGGTATCAGGGTAAGCTCTTAACTCCTTTTCATCCAGCCCCAGCTTATCAAATACCGATTTGAACATGATATCGGCCGAGCTCCCCTGATCTACCAGGGTTCTGTATAGATGAGCATTGGCAAGGATCATGGTTATCACCATTGGATCGTCATGTCCGGGAACTATGCCCTGCCCATCTTCTTTAGTAAAGGAAATGGTGGGGAGGTCGGGAACTTCATTTCCGACTTAATAGACTTCCTTCAAATGCCTTTTTTGAGATGATTTTGTGAGACCGCCTCTAGCAAACCCTCCTGAGATCATGTGAATATGTCTTTCCGGGGTCTATGGCGGTGGGTCTCTTCGGTCCTCGTCATCTCGCTTTCTCTTGCCATGATGGTCCGACCTTTTCCTGAGATATCTATCCACCCAGCCTTCTCTGGCCAACTTTTCTATCACATTTTTAAGGTCGTAACAATCATTTGTCGAGTGACCATATAGCTTATGGTACTCACAGTAGTCGCCACGATTCCCCCCCCCCAATCTTTTATTTTTGATGGGCCTAGGGAAAGGTAGTCTTTTAATATGACAAATTTTCCTGTAGACGTCAACTAGAGAAATTCGTAGAGGAGTATAGGAGTGATATCTCCTAGGCCTTTCATGACCAACTTCCTCTTTTTTCTTGGGCTCTCTCTTTCTCTTTTGATGAGTGAGAGTGCCCAGGTCACCAACTTGTCTCTCGAAACCTGGCGTTTTCTTCCATATTGATGTACTTCTCAGCTCTCTCCTGTACATCACCCAGGGAGGTAGGGTGCCTTTTCGAGATGGACTGGGAGAAGGGACCTTCTCGGAGTCCATTTACTAGGCCCATAATTACTGCCTCTGTGGGCAGGTCTTGAATCTCCAAGCACGCTTTGTTGAACCTTTCCATGTAGTCCCTTAAAGGTTCTTCGACCTCTTGTTTTACTCCCAGGAGGCTAGGTGCGTGCTTTACCTTATCCTTTTGGATTGAGAATCGCATGAGGAACTTCCGCGAGAGATCGTCGAAACTACTGACTGACCTCGGGGGGAGTCTATCGAACCATTTCATCGCTGCTTTAGTCAGGGTTGTCGGGAAAGCCTTGCAGTGAGTAGCATCAGAAGCGTCGGCTAGGTACATCCGACTTTTAAAATTGCTTAAATGATGCTTTGGATCCGTAGTTCCGTCGTGGAAGTCCATATAAGGGCTTTTAAAGTTCCTTGGCACTTTTGCCCTCATTATGTCCTCACTGAACGGATCTTCTCCACCCAAGAGAGAGTCTTCTCGGTCACTACGAGAGTTTTGACCTTTGAGAGCGGACTCTAGTCTTAGGAGCTTTTTCTCAAGCTCCTTTCATCGCTCAATCTCGTTTCTCAAATTTTTCGCTACCTCTCGTTGTCGTTCCAGCTCTTGCTCCAACTGTTCTAGCCGTCCCTGGTGGCCATGAAACATTCCCATGAAATCAGTTGCATGGGGTTGCCTTTCTTTGCCTGATTCATGTTCCTCAGAGGAGTTCCCTTTTGGGTCCTTTACCCCTGAGGTGCCGTCTTTGTTCTGGTTAGTCACCCCTTGGTGAGTGACTATTACTCTGTTGTTATTACCAGCGTCCTGATTCTCTTGCTCAGAATCAGATGTTGTGTTTCCATTCTCGTTGAATTCGTCCGCCATCATTGGTTGATCTCCAAGTCCCCAGCAATGACGCCAATGTTACGTGGGTAACCTGAAGTTAGTGGGTTGGGTTTGTGAAATTGGCCCACGCATTGAGTGGAGGTAATCTCGGACTAGGCTTGTGTCTGGGAGCTACCATCCGACTTGTGTATGTGAAAGAATGGCGGTGGTACCTGCAAAGACACTTCGATGCCTAAGTTAGCAAAGGGTTTTAGCAGGTTTAGAGAGTATTGAAACTTAGAGATACTTGAGGGGTGTTAGTGTATTTATAGTGGTGAACCAATAACCACCGTTGGAGTAGTTCCACCTTTTTAGGTGGATAACCGTCCCTTTATTTTAGGGAAGTTGAGATATAGCTCCTGGAAGTGGGTTGAGATATTTTAGGGGCAGTTACTTATTTGAATAAGGGTTATCTGCCAGCTAACTTTCGATCCCAACTTCTTTAGAGTGAAGGGCGTGTCGAATCTGACCTCTTCTGAGGAGGTCGGTAAGTAGCAAAGGCCAATCTTTGGATTGGGCCTTTTTGACTTATTTGGACTTGGGCCTTAATATTGGGTCAGGGTATGAACAATATGTATATTAATAATCTTTACTAATTATTTAATTTTATGATTATTTATCTTCATAGTCTTCATATTTTTATTTTAATTTATTTTTATAACCTTTCTATTTCTACTTTTTTTTCTCATATTCATGTTCCTTATTTTTATTTGTATTTTCATTCACTTATTCGTGTTAATTGAAATTATTAACAATTTAGAAAAAATAAAAATTATAAATATAACGATAAAAAAACTGAATAACAAAATAACTGAGGGTACCGTACTCTTTACGTTATAAGTAAATAAAGGTGATTGCTATTAACAAATAATTTTTAAGAAATAGTGTTTAGTTTCATAAAAAAATTAACACTTAATTTTCAATCCAAAAATTATATTATCACTATCTTTTATCCTGTCAAAAAATGTGGTCACAACTTTAATTATTAAATTACATATCTTTATAAACTTTTTTTTATGACATTTTTATTTAAGACTTTTCAAGAAAACAAGAAATTTTCTAACATGATAAGCATAACTCATTTTTCTTTATTTTGGTCAATCCAATTTAATCCAGTCCTTTTTTTTTTGGGTTTTGCAATCTACTCTTAAATTATGTACTACAAACAACATTTTAATAAGAATAAGATTTTTTGGCTAAGTCCAAACATATTAGTCCTCTAACTCTCGAGTTACTCTTTTTTAAAATAACCCATCACAATTTTTAAAATAAATTTCAACAATAGTTACAAAAATACTACACACTTTAGTTACTGCAAAAATAAATCCAATGTTATAATAATAAACAGGTATGTAAACAATCCATAGATGCTATTCTATAAAACTCATGATTTATTACAAAACAGAGACTCACTTTCGCCATATTTTCTCACTCATCGCGTGCTGCAGCGTGCACATGTGTCTTCAGCACCTAAAGAAAGAAGAAACCTTCAGCATAGTAGAATTTTGTCATGCGCAATTGTGTTATTAATGGTATTAGAATTTAACAATTCAAGCCCCTGTTATGATTATGTCAATCTATATGTCGTATCAAATGGAGATTCATCAATGATAATGTTGATTAATCTACTTTCCTTTGTCATTTTTTTGTCAACACAATGTTCATTTATATCCTTAATCAATTGGACTTTTTTTTGTCCATATATATATATATATATATATATATAATGTAATAATAATAATATGATAATTATTTTATATGTTACATGAATATAAATATTTCTTTGTGAATTTAAAAAAAATTTTATAAGTCTTTAATTTTGTTATTGATTTTTTAGTATTAAATCTTCTATTATCAATTTGATTCATATATAATTCAGATCATAAATTATTTAGTGATGTACTTTTATTTTTACTGTGACATATTTATTATTATTATTATTATTATTATTATTATTATTATTATTATTTTGCACATTCAAAAATTCATAGATAAAAATAAAAAAATCATGAAGTGCAATCATGACTTTAAAAATAACAAGGTCAAATTATTGCTATAACATAATGGAAGTATGGAAGTTTATCATTCTCCTCTAATGGAGAAAACAAAATTCCTTTTAATAGTTTATTTAACGTTTAATAGAATAAAAATGAATTTTACTAAAATAAATTTAAGTACAAGTTTAATATTTTTATTCATCATAAAATATTTATAGAATTACTCGTAGATAAATTTTAGAAAAAAAAAAGAAAAAAAAGGCATGATTTTTAATTTTAAAATAAATTTTAATTTTATCTTTTAATAATATTAACTTTTTATTACCGTATATAATTATTTAATTATTTTTTAATTACATCTAAATAAATTACTCTTAATAAAAATTTTTTTGTGTTATTCGATTATTTTTTTTAGAAAATAATTAAACTTTTCACAAAAAAAATAATAAAATTATGAACGAAAAAATTAACCATCATGATAATGTTTTGTATTTTTATTCATATTTTAATTATAAACATAAATATAATTTGATTATATTATTTATGAAATGTGACTATAGATATTGATAAAGTTTAGTTATATTACTTATATATAGTTTTATTGTATTGCTTATAAAGTTAGATTATAATTATGATTATAGAATTGTTTTCGTATTTTTGTATGTGTGGCTAATTGATGGTGTTGAAATATTATCCTTAATTATAAATAAGGTTTATAATTTAAAATATCAAAAACTCAATTAAAAAGATACGAAAAAATAATATTAAAATATTCTAACTCTTTAAAATAAGAATATTCAAAATTTAATTAAAAATTATTTAAAATTTAAACTCAACAAAAGTTTATATTCAATGTGTTTTATATTAAATATATTTAATAACCTATTATATCGTATTGGTTAAAATTAGCTTTTATAATGTTAATTTTCTAATAACACTTTATTAGAAAGAAACTATTTTTCCAAAATTTTTTAAAAACTAATTAATATGATATATATTTTGCTACACTACATTTAGTTATAAAAATTTTATTTATTTCTAATGCTTATATTAAAAATAAAAATAAATTTAAATTAGTGAATTTTAATCAATAATAATAATAATAATAATAATAATAATAATAATAATAATAATAATAATAATAATATAATTATTTTATATATCGCTCGAATATAAATTATTTATTTTTTATTTGTAAAAATTTTAAGAGATTTGAGCTTTTTATCGGTATAACTTGTAGATAAATTTTACTTTATAAAAATTATATATATATATATATATATATATATATATAATATTGAATGATGAGTGTGGCATATTTTTTTATATAAACAATTTTAAAAAAAATCTAATAGTTAATCTATTATTTTTTTTGTTTTAGTCCAATTTAAATATTTTTTATTGTTTTTGAAAAGAAAATCTTTTAAGGAATTTAATAATATTAATATGCAACACAAAAACATCTTTAGCAAAAGATGAAATATGCATCTTTATTTGAGTGTTTTCCTATTCTTAATATGTATTTTTTAAATGAGTTTAGAAATAATATATATATTTTTTTGAAACAAAGGAGCTCAAAAATAATATATTCTTATTTGTTTATTATTTATTAAAATAAAAAATATTTTAAATACTTTATATAATTAAAAGAAGACATAAAAATAATAAAAAAATATTTTATATTTTATATTATTATAATTTATCTAAAAAATACTTTATATATAAAATATTTTTAGATATAATATAATAATATTTTAATATTTTATTAATATAAAATATAATTTTTAATTATATAAAATATTTACTATTATTTTTATACTAATAAATAATAATATATATTCTTTAAAAATTATTATAAGAATATAAACTAAAAATAAGATTAAATACATGATCACTTTAATAGATTTATACATCTTAAAAAATGTTTTTTATTTTTTATTAAGTAGGACACTGAAGATACACCAAGTGTGCATTCTTAGATTGTTTCGCGTTGGAGACACTTAATATACACAGTAGTAGGTTAATGTTTATAGACAAGTTAATCTCCCATATATTGAATCTATCACATAAATTTAATTGTATGTTTAAGCTTTAAAGAGGTTCATTGAATCACCCAGTAGTAAAACTCAATGATTGAAGGGGCGAAAAACACACTGGAAGAAACTTTAATTTCATGCAAGAAACTTAAAAAGAAGGAGCAACAATGAGAAAGTAAATAAAATAAAAAGAGCACTATGCTGCAATTACATTATGATATAGGTGAAGTCTCTGGTGGCCAAAATACTAATGGCTAAAGATGGCTAAAAGTTGACTTTCAAATAAAATAGTGATACTTGGTGGGTTTGGTTTTATAACTTTTCAATATTCTAAAAGGTTAAGTGAGTGTGCAATAATTACTAAAAAATTACCTTGTGGATATAATTGTCATTTGAGATTATCTCATGTGTTGTTGGATCTTAGACAAAAATATTATTGGGCCATTATACAAAATAAAATCAAAACTCCTCAAATATAAGGTCCAATAATTTTTTTGGTTAGATTGTAAAATAAAGTTTATTTCTTTAATAATTTGTTCCTTAATTTATTTGTATTTCTCTACAAAAAAATAACCGTAAAAAACATTATGATACCCTAAAAATTTTATTAAGAGAACAAAATTAGTATTTTTTACGAGATATATTTGTAAGCTTTATTTTTTATATTTGTTTAAAAAAATGTTGGATTGTGGGAGTGTTCGTTTTTTTTTTTAATAATGATACAAGAAAATAATAATGAATTAATATAAATATATAAACATTTCTAAAATTAAGTATATTAATAAAATTTTAATAACTTAATTAACATATCAAAAAATTTAATAATTAAAAAGTATCTTCTTGCTATTTTAATATGTTGACAATATTGTTTATAATACGTTTAATAATAGTGTCTTCGTAAATATTTTGTGTCATTATATTTTATTGGTTATCTTTTGTATAATATAAAAAAAAGTACATGTCAATATATAATTGTGTAAGAGAGATAAAAAAACATAAATTTAAAAAAGACTAAAATTCAAACTAAACAATCACAATTTTTTTTTTTAAATTTAGGTTCAAATAATGAAATCTCTTTCTCTTTGTAAATTAATTATTCAATAAATTTTTGTGATTTGATTGCATAATTGATTCTGTATAAAATTTACAGTAAATTTTTTTTAATGAAATTAACCATTCCATGCAAGACTAAAACTTCACTAAATAAAGGGTTATGCTATATGTACATTAAAATTAGTCACTAAAGTCAGCCACCAATATAAAATATATATTAAAATATAAATACACATGTATTATATCTATTATATACTATTAATTTTACAACCAAAATGTGTCACATGTCAATTTTTTATTGCAATTAAAATAAATTTTTTTTCTAAAATTAACGAATTCTTCCCTCATCTCTCACCCTTTCTCTATCTCTCTCATTCTTTCACTCACTCTATCTCTCTTATATATCATTATTAATTATTAATTATAAATTTGACAATCAAAATATACAACATGACATTCTCTAATTACATTCAAATAAAATTAAAATTTTAAAATTGAATATAGTTATATTATATATTGTATTTATATATTACTAATTAATTTAATAACTAAAATGTGTCATATGACACTCTCTTATTAAAATTTAGAGAAAAATATTTTCTTCCAAAATTACTAAACCTTCTTCTTACATTCTCTTATCTATCTCTCTTTCTTTCTGTTTCTCTCTATCATTCGCATTCTATATATAATTTATATTTTATATTAGTAATTTGACAAATCAAAATATGCCGCCCAATATTCTTTTATTGTAATCAAATAAAATTTTTCTTTAGCTTCCAAAATTAACAATAAGTTTTTTAGTATTTCATATGAAAGAGTTTAACTTTTTAATAATAATTAATTTTAACATTCCTTATCTAAAATTTGAAAGAATTTATAACTTGTATATTCTTAAATTTAATTAGGTGTTAAGTTTGTTGTACAAATAAAAATAATTAATTTTATACTTGTTATTTAAAAATAATATTTGTTACTCTATATATATATATATAAAAATATAATTAGATATTAGCATAAAAAAATTTATATCAATTCTAACTTTTAATCACAGTATTAGTATTTTTTTAAATTATATACAATAAATATTTGAAAAAAAAAGTGAAAACATAAATTAGAAAGATAATAAGTAGAAAAAATTTAAAGTTAAATAAAAAATATGTATATAATAAAAATTTTTAATTAAATTATATTATGTTGTTAATTTTATTTTTTATAGAACAAAATGGTAGAGAAAGATAGACAATGAGAGAAAAGAGAGAGAAAGATAAAAAAGAAGAATGGGAATAGGAGTTTGTTAATTTTTGAAGTTAACAATTTTTTTATTTTAATTACAATAAAAGAATATTTGGTGGCATATTTTTTATTTGTCAAATTTCTAATATAAAATATAAATTATATATAGAGTGCGAATGATAGAGAGAAATAGAAGAAAAAAAGAGGTAGATAAGAGAATGTAAGAAGGAAATTTAGTAATTTTAGAAGAAAATATTTTCTTTAAATTTTAATAAGAGAGTGTCATGTGACACTTTTTAGTTATTAAATTAGTTAGTAATATATAAATATAATATATAATATAGCTATATTCAATTTCAAAATTTTAATTTTGTTTGAATGTAATTAGAGAATGACATGTTGTATATTTTGATTGTCAAATTTATAATTAGTAATTGATAATGATATATAAGAGAGATAGAGTGAGTGAATGAATGAGAGAGATAAAGAAAGGGATAGAGAGAGGAAGAGAGAACTCTTTAATTTTCGAGAGAAAAATTTGATTTTAATTGCAATGAAAAAATAACCTGTGGCATATTTTAGTTGTAAAATCAGTAGTATATAATAGATAATAAATATGTATTTATATTCTAACATATATTTTATACTGGTGACTGACTTTAATGTTTATAATATGTATTTTACAAATATTAATATATTTATATTAATTCATTATTATTTTTTTGTATAATTATTAAAAAAAACCGAACACTCTACAATCCAACAATTTTTTAAACAAATATAAAAAATAAATCTTACAAATATATCTTGTAAAAAAATATTAATTTTGTTCCCTTAATAAAATTTTTAGGGCATTATAATATTTTTTACGGTTACTTTTTAGAGAAATACAAATAAACTAAGGAATAAATTATTGAAGAAATAAACTTTATTTTATAATTGTGCCAAAAAAAATTATTAGACCTCATGCTTGTGCAGTTTTGATTTTATTTTGTATAATGACCCAATAATATTTTTGTCCAAGATCCAACAATACATAAAGTAACTTCAAATGACGATTCTATCCACATGATAATTTCCTAGTAATTATTGCACACTCTTAACCACCCTTTAGACTATTGAAAAATTGTGAAACCAAATCTACGGTGTCATTATTTTATTTGAAGGTCAACTCTTAGCCATTTTTAGCCATTAATATTCAAACCACCAGAGACTTCACCTATGATATATTCTATAGTAACTAAGTAAACAAAGAATTAATGACAACAAAAAATAACGTGGCTGTTTAGCTGTTAGTCTCTATAGTTCATCAGCTGATTCTTCATCATCGAAGCCAGAGGAGCTACTACCACCACTCTTTTCATACACCTCCTTGATAACAGGATTACACACTGCCTCAACCTCCTTCAGCTTCTCTTCAAACTCTTGTTTTTCTGCGTTTTGGTTATCATCCAACCATTCAAGAACATCCTTCAGCGTGCCCTCTATCTTCTCCTTATCATCCGAATCAATCTTATCAGAGAGCTTGTCTTTATCATTGATGGTGCTCCTCATATTGAAGATGTAAGTCTCCAACTTGTTCCGGGCATCGATTCTTTCCCTAACCTTCTTGTCCTCTTCAGCCAGTTCTTCAGCCTCCTTAACCATCCTTTCAATCTCTTCTTGGCTTAAACGTCCTTTGTCATTGGTGATGGTGATCGATTCCGATTTCTTCCCTGCCTTGTCCTCTGCTTTCACATGCAGGATTCCATTGGCGTCAACCTCAAAAGTAACCTCAATTTGTGGCACACCCCTGCAACCCCAATAACAGTGAGTGAGAATAATGCAAATTTTATTCTACTATAATCTATAGTATAATGTTAAAAAACACAATGGTCTCTATTGTTGTATACCTTGGGGCAGGTGGAATGCCAGAGAGATCAAACTTCCCGAGCTCGCGACAATCCTTTGTTAGGGCTCTTTCGCCTTCATAAACCTGAAAAAATCATGGGCACTAGCTATTATATATGGCACCAAAATATGCAACATTATAAGAATATGATCAGTAATGCAATGTATGTGCTTACCTTAATGGACACAGTGGTTTGTTGATCTTGGTAAGTAGTGAAAATCTGAGACTTCTTAGTTGGAATAACGGTGTTCCTTGGTATTATTTTTGTCATGACACCACCAACTGTCTCTAATCCCAAACTTAAAGGAGCAACATCAAGAAGGAGAAGGTCTTTGGTTTCTTCGCCGCCTTCACCACTAAGAATTCCACCTTGGATTGCAGCACCATAAGCAACAGCCTCATCAGGATTGATACCTTTGTTGAGTTCCTTGCCCTCAAAGAAATCCATTAATAGCTGTTGAACTTTGGGAATCCTAGTGCTACCTCCAACCAACACAATGTCATCAATATCTGTTTTCTTGAGCCCTGCATCTTCAATAGCTCTCTTGACAGGCCCCATTGTCTTCTTGAACAAGTCCATGTTGAGTTCCTCGAACCTGGCCCTTGTCAACGGCTCAGAGAAGTCGTTGCCATCGAAAAGAGACTCGATCTCAACCCGGACTTGGTGCTGGCTACTCAAAGCTCGCTTGGCTCTCTCACACTCCCTTCTGAGCTTCCCAATTGCCCTATTATCATTGCTGATGTCTTTGTTGTACTTCTTCTTTATCAATTTGATGAAATAATCCATGAGGCGGTGGTCGAAATCCTCTCCTCCTAAATGTGTATCTCCACTTGTAGCCAAAACCTCAAACACACCATTATCAATGGTCAAGATGCTAACATCAAAAGTACCACCACCAAGATCATAGACAAGAATGTTCTTCTCTCCTCCTTTCTTGTCCAAACCATATGCTATAGCAGCCGCTGTTGGTTCATTGATTATCCTCGCCACGTTAAGACCGGCAATGGTGCCAGCATCCTTGGTGGCTTGTCTTTGTGCATCATTGAAATATGCTGAGTTACGTTAATCAACCAAATTAATTAATTAGATCCTACTCCCGTAACCACAGCCACATTCTAATCAAAATCATTATGAAATAATAAAGTAATAGTAATTGAGCAACTAGTACCTGGAACAGTGATGACAGCGGATTTTATCTTCTTCCCCAAGAAAGATTCAGCGGTTTCCTTCATCTTAGTTAATACCATGGCGCTTATCTCTTCGGGGCTAAACACCTTGTCTTCACCTTTGACTTGGACCTGAATATAAGGCTTTCCATCCTTGTTCACAATCTTATATGGTAAGTACCTTACGTCTCTCTGAACCTCAGGGTCATCAAACCTTTTCACGTTAAAAACCAAATTCAACAAACTATTAGATCTTTCTAGACAAAATCAGCTACCAAATTAATCATAAGAAACAACACATATTTTTATACATAAATGTATAATGACTGATTTAGTAACTACTTCGAAAAGAAAAAAGTAATTAGAAAAATTGAATTTGACATACTTCCTCCCAATGAGGCGCTTGACATCGAAGATAGTGCGTTTAGGGTTAAGAGGAGCTTGATTCTTGGCCGCTTCTCCGATGAGACGCTCGGAGTCGGTGAATGCGACCCATGAAGGAGTGATCCTGTTGCCTTGGTCGTTGGCGATGATCTCAACGTGATCCTTCTTATAAACACCAACACACGAGTACGTTGTTCCAAGATCAATACCAATCACTGTGCCCACGTTATTAGCTGATTCATCCGCTGCCACAACCATTCCTATCATAAATTCTGCCACAAAAACGATAGCAAAATAAATACTCTCAGTTACTTCAAAATTTCAGATACATTGATTTATAACAATGTAATGCTAGCTTACCTAAAGCAAAGAGAAGTAGAAACGCCATTGCTTTGGTCTTTGACATCATTGTGATCGAATTTGGAATGAAAATAGAGGTAACAGGGATTCTATATATAATGATAATTAGAACTTAGAAGTGTAATTGCTGTTGCTACTTGCTAGAGTGTTCTGTCCAGTAAGGAACGCCCAAGTCCATATTTTGATGATGCGCGCCAAATATATTGACTCATCTACACGCACAACAACCAATGGCTTTCTGACACGTCACCTAAATTAAGAGTTGCCAGGGTCATCCCGAAAGTTCTTGACCTCTCATGGCTTTAGAGTTTAGATTTTCTCTCTTCCTTTTTCGTTGTCTTTTTTTTCGACTTGTCTTCCGTTTTCTTTTAGGTCCTACAAGATGGGCAATGTTATTGGGCTTGTGGTTCAGTATCAGATACTGGGCTAGAAGCCCATTAATAAAACATGCCATTGATGTGGGTTGTTTGTTGCAAGCTGGCATGTATGTGAAAATGTTTTCTGGCAATTAATCTGACTTAACCCCACTTATTAATAGTTATAAATTTATAATTTCGATTTAACTCTTAAAATTTTTTAATATTATAAATTTAAATAAATTTACCAATTTTATAAAATTTGATCTAAGTACGGAAATTTTAAAATTTAGATTTCGTTATAATTTCATATTTTACTTAATTTTTTTTTAAATTTCACTTAAAATATTAATTGTCTCTATCTTGTCATAGACTCCTAGTCCAAAAACCAACCCAGAAAACACGCTTCTTTCATCCTGCCATTGATTTTGTCATGCACAATTGTGTTATCATGTGGTATTAGAATTTAACACTTCAAGCCACCTGTTATGATTATGTCAATCTATATGTCTTATCAACTGGAGATTCATCAATGATAACGTTGATTAATCTACTTTCCTTTGTCATCCTTTTTGTCAACACAATGTTCATTTATATCCTTAATTACCAATAAATCTGACCACAATTAAACCAATCTTAATTATGATTAACTAAAGTCAACAAGAATACACAACTTTGATACTTTCTTCCATACGAATAGTGAAATAGATAGATGATATATATTTTCTTCATTACAATAAGATGGGTAGGCCTTATCGCTGACTAAAATGTTCGTAGCCTTGATTAAGTTCTTTAAATTCTATGCTGCTATTTTGTGTAATTTATCTCCTGCAAAAACAAGCAAATATTAACAATTGAAATATTTACAGTTTAACTCATCATTATACTTATACGTGATATACCTTTGGTCCGTTTAACTACTATTTGAAACTAACCAAGAACTTCAATGAAAGCAAGTGTGAACAATTGAATCTATCATGATCTAATAAATATTTGTTACGTACGATTCAATCACATTTCAAACCAATAGAATTTCGACAATAGGGTCTTCGGATTAGGCACAAGTCCACTTAATTTGTTGTAACAAACCAACACGTACTATACACTTTATACTAGAACACGCATGAATGAATATCCATGAATTTGTTATATGTTCTCAGTGGAATTTTATTATTACATGGACACTGTGTGTACAAAATATTGGGCTAATTTTTTGTTTATACGGAAAAAATATTAGTGTTTGTTAAAAATAAAATTATTTGATGTAATTATAAGTGGATAAATTTTGTAGGTAAATTGTATATTGAACATGTATCAATATCTTATGGTAACATATAAAATATGTGTTAAACATTTTTTTTTACACATCTATAATATTATAATATATTTTAAATATCAATATTAAAATAAAATACCATTTTTATTTTTATATTAAAAATAATTTCTGAAAATATTGCGCTCAACATTATTAGCACGTGTATTACTTCAATTTTGATGAATATCTTTGTTTTGTTGCGCCGCCGCTACAGCTGTGTATATATTATTCTTAGTCATAATCCCATTCTATATTTTATTATTTGTTTATCCGCCGTTACATGTTACAGGAATCCGCCTAGGCTTCCATCAACGTATTCCTGTTTGCGCTTTTATCAGAATGACCATTAAGTACTGATAAAGACATAAAAGTATTTTGTAAATATATTCATATTTAATATGAGAAGAATTTTTTTTAATTATAATCCATCATAAATTAATTTTTTTTATTGATTGATTATAAATATATCACCCATACATAATATCTACAGAAATTTTAAGGTACTGTGAGAGAAAATCAGTATTCTTGATATGATCAATTAATTATCTTTTGGGTAAAGTATATTTTTTGTCTTCGAAGTTTGGCAAAAATTTTAAAAATATCCCAAAATTTTATTTTGTTTCAATTTTATTCCAAAAGTTTTCGATTTGCATTAAATATATCTTCAGAGGCTAAATTTTCAAAAAATTTAAGACCAATAGAACAATAATACATGAAAATTATGCTTAATTTGCTTGTGTTGAGGGGTTGTTTTTATGAAATTGTTGTTAAATCGATCTTAAATTTTTTGAAAAATTAACCGTCAGAGGTATATTTGATGCAAATCGAAAACTTTTGGGACAAAATTAAAACAAAATAAAATTTAGGGATATTTTTAAAATTTTTATCAAACTTTAAGGACAAAAAATATACTTTATCCTTATCTTTTATATCAATATTATCGGTTTATTATTATTTTTAATTTAAATTTTAAAATATCAATAAGACAAAAATAATTACAAATAAAATATATTAGAAATCAAGAAATTACAAAAAAAATCGTATTATTATCTATCCTGTAATAAAAATTATCACTTATTTATAAGTGTCAAATAAATACAAAAAATCATAAAATTAATTGTCCAAATTAAATGACAAAACAAGAGATTTATTTGGTAACAGTAGAAGCTAAAGATTCAAAAATAGAAATAAGAAACTAAACACCACTAAAAAGAGGGACAGAAGCTATATCAGAAGTTAGAATGTGAGAAATCTCGTAGGGACTGAATCAAAAATATGGAGGTCAAGAGATTGATGTTACCTTTTCTTTGCTAGTTAATAATCCACGACAAAGTTAGCTTCGCAAGGCACATTATTCCAATACACATGAGGGATGCAGTTTGCTTGGAGCTTGATTTCCTCAATAAGGGAAGAACAGGAATGAGTAGCTAGATAACTTTGGGTAATGAACTTTAACGCTGTAGCAGAGTCCGATTCCACAACTACACAAGAAAGATTTAGAGAAGTAGTAATCCGAAGACTATGGACAATCCTCCAAAGTTCCGCATGCATGATGGAGCAGCTCCCGAGATTGCAAGAGAAGCCTTTGATAATCCTCCAAGATAGTTCCTAAGGATCCCGCCACATGCAGCATTATTAATTGGTGCCATATAGGAGACATCTACATTCAATTTAACAGCATCTTCACTAGGAGACTTCCAACTTATTAATCGACCATGATTGGCATAAGAAACATTCTGGTGCACTTTAGATTTTGAAGGACGGTTGAATTCATTGAACTTTACTCTAATTTGAGCTATAACCGAGGCCGTTGTGGTTAGGGGTGTGCATGGTTCAGTACTGCACTAAACCATTTTAAATGGTTTAGAAACTGAACCAAACTGCTTTGTCATATAAGAAGCTGGTTTTAAACCAGTTTATAATACAGTGCATCAGTTAATTAAAAAAATCAGTTTAAACTGGTTTATAGGCTAAAACTAGTTTTCACACCCTCTCTCTCCCTTTCTTCCCTTCCTCTCTCTCTTTTTCTCTCTCTCTCTCCTTCCTTTCTCTCCCTTTTTCTCTCCCTTCCCCCCCTCTCTCTCTCTCTCCTACCCTCCCTCTCTCTCTCTCTCTCCTCTCTCTCCCCTACCCCTTCTCTCCCTTCTCTCTCTCTCCCTCTTCCTCTCTCTCTCCCCCCTTTTCCACTCTCTCTCCCTTCTCCTCTCTCTCTCTCTCTCCCTTATTCTCTCTCTCTCTCTCTCTCCTCTCTCTCCCCTACCCCATCTCTCTCTCCCTTTCTCCCTTCTCTTTCTCTCCCCTTCCCCTCTCTCTCCCCCTTCCTCTCTCTCTCTCCCCCCCTTTCCCACTGTCTCTCCCTTCTCCTCTCTCTCTCTCTATCTCTTCCCCCTTCTTTTCTCTCTCTCTCTCCCCCTTTCACTTTCTATCTCCCTCTCTCTTCCTCTCTCTCTCTCCCCTTTCTCTCTCTCCCTTCCACTTTCTCTCTCCTCTCTCTCTTTCTCTCTCTCCCTTCTACTTTCTCTCTCCCCTCTCTCTAAATCAAAAGTTGAAAGAATCATAAAATATTCACATACTAATAAACTAAAGCATGGTCTTCCTTTTTGTTCAATGACAACATTCAAAATATGATATAATATGACACTAACCTAAATGAAGTTAAAATAAACTAATTCAAATCTAACACAATTTTGGCCTATTACAATATTCTAATCATTTTCAAGAGAAATAAGCGTGCCAACATTTGTTGAAGAATTTCTCCCTATATAAAAAAAATATCTCATTAATTATAGAAAACTAACAATTAGTAACAAACAAGCAATAAGAAAAAAAAATATATTACCTTGTTCAGCTTTTTCGATCTCTTCAAAATTTTCAATTGGTCCAAAAGGGTCATCTATTACCCAATCTTGAGTGCATACAAGAGCTTCCACCATATATGGTGTCAAAGAGCTCCGATAAGGGTCAATAATCCTTCCTCCTGTACTAAACGCACTCTCAGAAGCAACTGTAGAAATCGGTATGGCTAAAACTTCTCGAGCCATACGTACAAGAATAGGAAATCGGGTTGAATTTTTCTTCCACCAACCTAAAATATCCAACTCTGTCGACTTGTTTCTAGGCTCACAATCTTCTTTCAGATATCTGTCAAGTTCAGATTTAGCATCTGAATCACGTCCAGTTGACTACAAATAAATATTCAGGATATCATCTTCATCCTCTTCATTGATCATTACATCTTGATTGCTTTGAGATTCATCTTCTTTGCCTTGGTAGTGATTATAAAGGAAATTCAAGCAAGTAGACAATTTTGACTTGAGTTCTCCTCCCTTTTTAACACGAAATGACTCATCCAAAATCCAATTTACAAAATCCAACTTGTGACATGGATCAAGCACAATTGCAATCAACAACAACATGTTAATGACATTTGGAGTTTTCCAATACTTATCATATTTCCTTTGCATCTTGAACGCCATTAATCTTATGCTCAAATCAGTATTTTCACAATGCAACTTGATTTTTCTTTCGATGCTAAAGACTTCTTTCATGTATTTATTACTAGTGACATACAAACTCCCAGAAATGCGCAATGTAGCATCATAGAATATTTTTAAGAATGGTAAAATTGACTCCGCATAAGTCCAATCATCATCTGTAGGCACACCATAAGATTTGCTTAGCTCATTAATATATTTATCATCTTGCAACTCAAGCAAATCAAACGCTGCTCGAAGCTTCAATGCTGCCTCCAACATTAAATATGTCGAATTCCACCGAGTTTCGACATCCAAAGAAACAAGCCCTTTATAATTGATTCTCTCCCACTCAATGCACGCTTTGAAGCTTTCACATCTCATAGGAGATGACTTGACATATTTTACTGCATTGCGAATTCTTGTAATTGAATCATCAATCTCTTTCAAGCCATCTTTCACTATCAAATTTAGGATATGAGCACAACAACGCATATGAAGATAGTCCCTCTTTAAAACAAGACTATTCCATGCATTTAATCTCTTTTTCAAGTATAAAATTGCACCATCATTAGAAGTGGCGTTATCAACCGTTACAGTAAAAACTTGATGCAATTTCCAAGTATCCAAACAACCTTCAATAACTCTACCAAGTACCTCTCCTGAATGACCCTCAACCCGACAAAAATTCCATATCCTCTTTTGCAACTTCCAATCATTGTCAATAAAGTGTGCCGTTAGAGACATATAAGTCAAATTTTGACTCGATGTCGTCCAAGTGTCAGTTATAAGGCACACTTTTTGACAATGATGAGAGAGATAACTTTGTAACTTCATTTTCTCTATTTCATAAAAAGAAAGTATATCACGGGACAATGTAGTACGCGAAGGGATTTTAAACTTAGGTTGCAAGCTATGCAAGAGCCTTCGAAACACATTTCTTTCTACAAATCAAAAAGCTAGCTCTTCAGTCACAAACATCTCAGTGAGGATACTTCGAGATACTGCTTGGTCAAACTTTGTAACACTTGGTGAAGATATAGGACCACTTGTTTCCCCTTCTATCCTTTGTCTCTTGCTCTGTTCATTGTTCGAGTCAAAACATCGCTTCCAATGTTGCCGCATAGCACTTGTTTCCCCCGCATATTTTATTTGACCGTTGCAGTTTTTACATCTCACATACTTCTCTATCCCTTCGATTGGAATGAAATATTTTCATATCTCTGATCGATTCTTACGCCCAGAAGATCCACTAGGTTGAGGAGGTAATGAGGGATGAGCAGGAGGAACAGCAGGATTTGAATGCTCCTCTCTCTCAGACATCTTTGGCAGCCCAATGTGTTGAATAATAAATTTGTTGTATGTATTCCTGTCTGTTGAACATAATTAAGATTCTCAATTTAATAATAAAATTTATTTTCATTTTGTAGTTACTACATACCCTATATATATTTTTGTTTTACAATAACTACATCTAGCATATAGTTTTACCATGGTACCTTAGGCAAAAATACAGAGACAGGAAATTCCTTTCTTTACTTCCTGAAAATTGCTACAAAAGCGAAGTGAAACAAACTATGGCTGGTCCTTTATTTTTAAACAAAGCATATAGGATAGTTGCATATCAGAAACAAAAGAACCATGTATCTAACTAAAGCTGCAAGTGTCTGAAATGCTAAAGTTAATGATACCCTGCATCTAACTATCTAACACGGCAATTATATTTGCCTCAGGAACACACGAAATAATACAGCACTAGAAAGTGTTACACTAACCATAACTCATAAGCAACTCATCACACACATTAGGAGAAATACTTGAATATGATCAACATATGTCACCTCCAAAAACATAACATGCAGAATACACATTATAGATACATTTTATTTAAGGTCAAAATGTAACAAAGCAATGCTGCCATAAAAGAAATGAAAAGAAAAAAAGCCTCAAGAGTTGCTAGCCTGAAAACAACATGATAATGCAAATTAAAGCAATACCGTCAAAAGATAGGCAAACATACCTAACAATGAGCAAAATGCAACATATTCAATTCGTTGAAGATGAACTGGAATTTCGTTTGTAATATCATGATGTATGATTGGAAAAAATGGTGGCCAATTCTTCTCCTCAATTACAATTTCAGCTGCAAAACAAAATGTAATGGAAGATTATTTCCCAAGCAAGAAACATGAGTTTAAGCTTCATAGAATTCTGAAGTGGCAACATTGCAACAATCAGATACAAGGACAAGGAAACTTATCTCCCCCCCCCCAAAAAAAAAAACTACAATGTTTACAATTAGACAACATACATATATACATGCATAGAAGACGTCATCTACCAATCACATAAGATAAAACTACCAGAAGAGACAAGATTAAATGTTGCATTTATGCTAAGAAATGACGTGAAAGTTATGAAATGTAATTTACTGTAGTAGAATATCAAACCGGCAATGTGTCATGTTAATCATTCCAATAATAAACATTTCAGACTCTTTTTAAATTGTTGCTAGTGTTAGTACATCTCTATGTAATAAAAATTCTTAGTTACTACTAAGAAAATACCAAGTTCATTAAACCAAGATGCTAAAATTAAATTGAGAAATCTAACTCACAAGCAATACATTCAGTTCTACAAAATAGTGAATATATTCTGCTAAAAAAAGCAACAACAAAGGGGCATTAGGGTATAATCATCAATTGAGCAGGTTCAAGATTAAGTGGGGTTTGAGCCTTGAATTGGTGGCAGGGGCAACACTTCTAGGATTCTGCAACTTCAAATCATTAGGATGTCTATGTTTATTCTGATAGATCCTTGCACCAAGAATACGAGGTATGCAATTAGTTACCTACTCAATTCAATACCTAGTCTTGATTTTAATAGCAGTTTTGTTTATATGCAAGTCTTTTGTGAGTTGGGTTTTGGTGAACAAGCTCAGAATCTTACTATAATCTTTTACTAAAAGCTATCCATTTTGCTTCCGTTTCCTCCAACTCCCAATTCCCAAACACGAAATTCTTGAATCAATCGAGATAAATATATATCATAAAATACTAAAATGCCATGAACCTAAACATACCAAAATAAAATCAAAATGCCAGAATCCAAAAAAACAAAAAAGCTGTAATAATTAAATTAAAATAGAAATGGGTAACGACGGTGATTACCTACTGTGTTAGATGGCAGCAGCAAGGGTTGGTAGCGACGGTGATGATGGCGGTGGTGGGTTGGTAGCGGGCTAGCGGCGGCAGCAAGGGAGAGACGAGAGAGGAATGGTAGCGACGGCAGCAACCAGCAAGGGAGAGATGATACTGTTAGAACTTGAAGTTATAGAAGTTGACGAGTGACGACAGTGAGCGATAGCGGCGACTAGTTCAACGGCGGCGAATAGTTCGACGACACCGACTCTGACGGTAGCAGCAATGGGTTGGTTGCGGCGGCAGAAGGGGAGAGACGAGAGAAGAGGTTGAAACGGCGATTAGGGTTTTTGAGTTTTCACATTTTTCAAACCAGTTTTGATTTGGAAGATTGAAGTTACTGATGTGAATAAACCAGTTTTTATTTGGTTTAAAACTAAACTGAACCATAAAAACTGGTTTTATAAAAAAAACTATGATTTCAGTTCAGTTTTTTATTTAGAAAAACTAGTTTATTTAAAATAGTTTCAATTCAGTTTCAGTTCAGTTCAGTCAAACCAATTTTTTTTCACACTCCTATTTGTGGTGGAGTTTCTTTCAAAAATCAGCTTATTTCAGAAGAACCAAAGAGAAGATGTCACCACTCCAAAAAAACATGCCAATTTCTAGAAGTAGAGAGGTTGGAGCTCAACCAATCTTAAACGCTTGAGTTGAAGAAGCTTTGTTTCCATACCAAAGGCAGCAAGTTATCCCAGACCGTTGATGCAAACCCACAGTCATTAAGGACATGGAGGGTCGTTTTGCTGTGAATGTTGCATTTGGAACATGATGACGTAGTTGAGAGGTGATGTCGTTGTCTTTCTGCATTAGTTAGAATTGCATTATCGACAACTAACTAAAGAAAAGATCGAACACGTTCAGGACCACACCAATGCCAAATCTGATTGAACATTCTATTATAAGGAGGAGGAGTGTTGCAAAGTGCTTGATAGGATTGTTTAAGATCGAAGGAGCCATCCGATGACAAGTTCCATGCCACATGATCTGGCATCTTCTATGGAGATGGTGGAGAGATGGTAGCAATCTTCTTCACCATATCTTCCGGCAACCAACTATTGAGTTTGTTCAAATTCCAATTACCTGAAATGTCAAGGAAGTCCATCAATGAACTAGAATAATCTACATAATTAATTCTTACCTGCGAAACATGCTGATCAAGATTGCCCAAATTGAAAACCCAGTTATATTGCCAAAACTTAATTATAGAGCCATCACCAATACGCCAGATATGGTTTTGTTTCACATCTGGCCATGACTTGTATATTCCCTTTTGCATATTAGAGATATTAGGCTTTCGCTCAATAATAGGAATGATATTCTTCCTAACTTTATATTTGGATCGGAGCACAGTGGCCCATAAAGAATCTATTTTTTCAACTAGCCCTTAGCCAACTTTTATCATGAAAGTATAGTTCATTTTGCTTGCATGTCTAATGTTAAGACCTCCTGCTTTCTTGGGTTAACAAATTTTATTCTAATTCATAATATGAATCTTTTTTTATTGATCAGTATCGTTCCAAAGAAAATTCTGCATTTACGATCAATAACATTATAAGTAGAGACAGGTAATAAAGGAGTTTGTATAGTATAAAGAGGAATAGAAGAGAAGACAGATTTCACTAAGATAGTTCTACCTGCAAATGAAAGAGAGGATAATTTTCAAGAATTTAGTCTGGAGTTGAGCTTGTTGATGATGTCATTGAAAGTATACTTGGATACTTTAGAATGTAAAAGAGGAACACCCAAATATGTTTTCAGGGTTATCTATTCTAGCAAATTGGAGAGCTTCACTGATCTCAGTTCTAACTTGGTATTTCACGTTCTTAGAGAAGTAAACCTGAATTTTTTCATTACTAACTTTCTAGCCAGAGCTGTCACAAAAGGCTTTGAGGCATTTATTGATAATATCCACTTGTTGGAGATTAGTTTTTGCAAAAAAAAAAAAAAATTAAATCATCCGCAAAGCATAGGTGGGAGAGCTTAGGACCATCCCTGTTCAATTTGATAGGCTTCCAAAACCCATGATCAACAGCAGTATTAACCAATTGAGAGAGGCATTCAATACATAGTACAAAAATGTAGGATGAAAGGGGGTCTCCTTGGTAAATACATCTGGATAGAGAGAATTCATCTAATTCCTCACTATTCCAAAGAACTCGCATTCTTGCTGTGGAAATGCAAAGACATAATGAGCTTGATAATATGATTTGGGAAACCAACATCCATAAGAATATCTCTAACAAAGCTCTATTTAATTCTATCATAAGCTTTTTCTAAATTAATCTTGATAGTCATCCACCCTTTTAGACCTTTCTTGCTTCTCATCGTACGAATGACTTCCTGAACAATAATGATATTATCTGAGCTATGTCTGCCAGAAACAAAATTGCACTGTGCGGATTTGACTAACTTCTTCATGAGGCTTCTGATACGGTTAGTAAGAACTTTAGTGACAATTTTATAGGAGACATTACATAAATTGATGGGTCTCATTTATTTGAGGCTAGTGACAGGTTCCACCTTAGAAATAAGAATAATAAAGGTTTTATTTATTTCTTGGACTCTTTCATGCTCATAAAAAATACGATGTATAAAGGTATAAAGGCCAGATCCAATTTTATTCCACTTATTCTGATAAAAAATAGCTTACAAATTATTTTTTCTTGATGCTTTAAAGCTACCCATAGCAAAAATTGTCTCTTTAATCTCCATATTAAAAATATCTCCTTTCATTTTATTTCGGTCCCCTTCACAAAAAATAGAAAAACTATTAGTGAGAACAAAAAAACACCCAAAAAAAAAATTCATATACAAATTAGAGTAAAAAAAAATGTAATACTCTCTAAAACATTTTTATCGGTAATTAAATTACCACCCTCATCTTAAAGAGAATGAGAAAAATTCTAATACCTAATAGAACTTACTAATGTATTATATATGCAAAAAGATTTGTATGTTAGCTTGATGTATAAATCACCGTAAATAGAAATAAACAATCCAAAACCATCTTTATGCATTACTCAGCAAAGATGGAAATTAAACTAATCTAACTAGATCTTGTCGTCCCTTGGCTAATAATGAGATAATATGTCAAAAATAAACAAAATCACAACAAACAAAATCACCAGATTTTGTAACTTTCCTATGCATACATAGTTGCATACAACACATGTCGTCTTCCATTGTATTTAGACACAATTAATGTCCGACCATTTCTAATTAACTTTTAATTTCGTCCTTTTTGGTCCCCCTTCCCCCTTCCATGTTTTGACTACAAAATAAACAACCATAGGCAAACTGATATGCAGTACCCTTTTATGGAAATTTATACATTTGGCACACTTTTCAAGTATATATAATATAATTAATCCACTAATAAAGCTCAAAGTAAATTAAGGTGTTCTTCCCAGAAAATTCTTGTAACTAATCGATACATAACTTTTATCACGAAAGATAATCACTTCATAATCTACCTTAATATTCCACTTCATTTAATAATAAAAAAAAAATTTGAGGATCAGTAATTTTAATTTATAATAGCTAATATTTTTAGTCAACAATCTAATACTTTTAACTTAATATATAATAATCTAACATTATATTTTTAATCTATATTTTTAAATATTATTAATTAACAGTTAATCAAAAATAATAAATTATATTAGCTTCTTAGCATTGTCCATTAATAAATAATAACAAAACGGGAGACTACAAAAGATCTAAAAGCAAAGAGTTGAAACATACTTGGAAAATTCCAGCTCGAAATTATTTATTTTTGTCATCAACTTTCCATTTTTAGGCTTCATCACACGAGATAATGGAAGGGATCAAGGGAATCTCATAATTGAGAAATTAAATTCGTTAATACCCCATACATAGAGAAAAGTCAAAGCAATACTTGACTTTTTCTTCATCTAGGTCAGCGGATAATGTATTCGCAATTTTGCCACGTGATTGAATGTAAAATTCGTACTAAGCACTGTATATTTGAGTAGTATATGGTTATTTATTTATTTATTTATTTATTTATTTTATTAATTTGGTATTATATAATTAAATTTTAGCAAATTTGAAGGTTTTAATAAAGTATTAGGTAAAAATTGAGGATAGTAAAGTATCAGAGCACAAGATTGACCAAGAAGTTGAGAAAAAGATAAATTGAGGCCCTTTTATAATTTCTTAATAAATCTTAGGGGTGTAGATGGTCTGATTCCGTCTGAAGATCCGACCCAATTTTAAATATTTTAGGGATTAATTTGGTGTAATTTTAATAGGTCTAAAGTCGGGTAAGGATATCAAAAATTAGATCTGATCATTATTTTGGATCGGATATGGGTCAAAGTGAACTCGACTTCACCCAACCTATATGCACCTTAAGGAAGTAAAAAAAGATATATATGTTTTAAATTAATTTTAATATTATGTTATATTAATTATAAGTTTATTGTTTTATTTTTAGTCACACTTGTTGAATTAGAAAATAAATCAAAGAAGCATTAAATAAGAATTATTTATGGATAAATTTAAGTCCAAATATGAATAACAACTTTTTGGTAACAAATTTTTTCTTTATAAATAAGTGCATCATAAATAAATTTTTTTATAAATGATTGTTAAAGCTTTAAAGACCCGATTTTCATCCAGTTTAGACTCGGTATAATTGTGACCCGAAAATATTTAGGTTTCATCAGATTTAGGGTCGAATTATGATCTAAAAAATAAATCCGATATATATTTAAGGCCAAATTTAGACCAAGACAAATCCAATTTCACCCGGTCATAAACGCGCTAATAAATCTTATATTCTATTAATTACTATTCTCAATAGTTTTGAACTTTAATTTCAATGTGATAAAAATATTAAAATATTTTACCATTAGGATTTTGGCAATTTTGTTTATATATAGACTTGGATTAAGAAATTGTACAATTAAAAAAAATCTTTGTCAAATATATTAGTTGGTAGAGAGAGATAATCGGTTGGACTTTATCAAACAACTTACCATATATATTCTATGTACTCCAATTATAATCTATGTGCACAATATAAATTACTCTCTAACAATTTATATAGAACTATTCATACAACTTGATATAGTTGAAAACTATATATCTTGACTTTCAAACCTTTATCTATAGTCCACAAAATTAAAGTTGTTGTTGTATTAAGTTATTGATCAATTATGAATGATAAAGAATCAAAGATAATAGATTAGAAATAACTAATATAAATCAATGTGAATGTAGAACCTTACAGGGAATGCACGGAGTGAAGTTCGTTTTTCTCAGTCATAATAACTTCTTTAGCTATTCAAGCAAGAAAATCAAGACCTCTCACATTGCTTTTTTTTCCCTCTTTTTTACTTTAATTTCCTACTAAAGTTACATTGCTTTAACTTTAAAGACTACCCCACTGTGCAATTGCTATGAGGATACACAATATTAATATCTTTTCCTGCCTTAAGTCATACCAATACATTATTCCATGACAATATAAAAAATTTACACTATTTGAATTAATTAGTATTTAAATTAATTGCCAATTTAATTTATTTCCCGGCTTGTTTTTTTAAAGTTTTAACGATCGTGCCTATATTAGTTAACTGAAATTAGTGACGTCTTTCGCAATTCATGAACGATATATATAGACGTCATGGGTCATACAAAGCTAACGACTAGACGCGTATATTATGGTAATTTTTCAAATGGAAATGAATATATTAATAATTAGGGTGACTTAATTATAGATTAACATTTTTGGAACTAGTTGTCTTTTCTTTTCTTTTTTTTTTTCACTTGCATATAATTAATTAATTAGATGATATGTAGAATGTCCTTTGTTGTTATCTATCGATTTAACATTTAAGAAATATATGATGAATGACAAAAAATTAGTATAGCTTTATAGTGACGTTTCCCGTACACCATGCCACCATGGGCACCTCAAAAAATAGTTAGTTAATTATAACTTCTAAGGTAGTATTATATTTCGAATATGAAAAATGATATATATAAATTAAAAATTAACTATTAAATTAATTATTATATTATTTTAGACAAAAATAATACTCGACATTATGATTAAATTAAATGAGAATACTATATTACTAGTTAACGTGTATGTTATTACATTACTAGTTAACGAGTACGTTACGGTACTAGTTAATAGATATGTTAGGTAGCATTTAGAAGAGAGACAGGGATTGAGAGATTGAGAGATAGAGACTAAAAGACAGAGACTAAAATAAGTCTCAGTATTGTGTTTGATGTAAAATAGGAGATAGAGACTGAAATAAGAATAAAGCTCTAATTTAATTTGCACAAAAGATAAAGTTGAAATTAATTAATTGAAATAGGGGTATTTTATGTATAAAATATTATTAAAGTTTCAGTTTTCATCCCCAAAAATTTCAAACCCCTATGTCCCCACTTTTTGGAGGTACTGAAATACTGAAAATTTGATGACAGAGACTGAAATTTTAGTATCAGTCTTTGGGCCAACAAACATGATACTGAGTTCCAGTCTCATAGTCTCCGTCCCAGTACCTCAAAACAAACGCTACTTTATGTTACTAGTTAACGAGCATGTTATTAAGACTAATAAAGTCACAAAATCACGAAATTGTCAAATCATAGCATTAAACACGTACATTAAAATAGTAAATGTCTAAGCCGTTACCTCATAAGGTACAAATAAGGGGAATACGGAAACTTGATAGGTAGCTTCTTTTCAATACACTATCACCTAAAACACTACTGACTTAAGCATCAGAATATTTTGCAAGTTGTCATCCTAGCCTGGTTCCATGTTGTTAGATTAGGATATTTGAATCTTATTAGCTAGTTACCTTAGCAAAAGGTACGAACATTTGACGCCATCTGCGGGGATCTTACACTGTTGGTTCCATGGCTGCTTATAAAATATAATTAGTAATCAATCCAAACACTCCTTTCAAGGAACAATGAAATCAAGATGATAGACATGAAACTGATATCACCCCACTTACCAATTAGAAATTACAAGTTCCTCCAGGATTCGAAAATAGTGAAGTTCAGAACACTGGAGTTTGTCATTTCGCTGGTTTGTTGGAAGGTGATTTCAGGAGACACTTGACTTCTAAGGATGTGAAGTTTATGGAAAAAATCTATCAAATCATCTTGAAATATATGTGAGATGAAGAAGTATCGAAGGTGATTTCGACTAAAAGAAAAAATTCAGCTTCGTCATCTATTGAGGACGGAAGTTCGGGACAATCCTCAACCCCAAAATTGTAAACACCAATAGGTGGGAAGGAAGACAATAAATGTGATCCTAAAGATTCAACAGCTTACAATGTGATATGGAAAGGAAGACAATAAATGACTTGTGAATATTTATACCAGCAAAGTTCTGTGATGAAGTCTTGACATCTGAAGGTCGTGTAGCCACTATCCGAGGAGATCGGGTAGCTGCTTTTTATACCGACAAAGTTATGTTATGGAGTCCTGACCTCTGAAGGTCGTGTAGTCATTATTCGAAAAGTTTTGACCTCTAAAGGTCGTGTAATCACTATCCGAGGAGATAGGGTAGTTGCTGTTTATACCGTTAAAGTTATGTGAAGAAGTTTTGGCCTCTGAAGGTCGTGTAGTCACTATTCGAGAAGATCGAGTAGGTGCTATTTGTAACACTCTACCACACAGAGCTTTACACCTTGGATGTAAAACAGAGGTAGCGAGGCGCTACGACTTCTAAAAATAAGAACTTATATTAATATAGTTGAAGAAGATTTATTCTAGGAGCCTTCAAAAGAAAGTTTAAAGCAAAGCATTAAACAGAAAAAGCGCAACACTCACGACACATAAACGATAAACAGAAAAGGTAAAAGAAGCCTACATAGATATAACCAAAGAGAGTTCCAAGGTACAAATATCGAAGCTCAAGACTCGGCTCGCGAAGATAAACCGGCCGGAGCACATATATATATATAGGAGAACCCAAAATAAGCCCAAAATACAAAGTTACAGAACCTATTTCTCTAAAATAGCCTCTAAGAGAAAGTTAGTACATCAAATACATAAGCAGTGGAGATAAAAGAGTCTATATATATATATATATATATATATATAGACACATACACACACACACATATCCAAAATAAAACCCCAAAGACAAGGATCTCCGCTATTAGAAGCTTCCGGTATGCCTCAACGAGGTGCCGCCTGTCCTGCATCTGAAAACTACAAATATCCGTATGGAATAAGAACCGGAGGTTCTCAACATGGTAAAGGTTCCACGTACATAAGATATAACGTCTTGGGAATGCCAGAGGCAATCATAGAACGCCGATACTCACATTATAAAACTTAAAGGATTAAAACAGAAACCATAAGTGGGTGGTCTTCTAAGATTCTAACTAAACCAAACCTTAAACTTGACTAAACTCCCTATCTTCTCGCCTTTCCTCTGATCCCCCAACACCAGTGATATCGCACACAAAAACAATCAAGCATGGGCAAACACAGCTAGTATACAAGTACTGCAATTAGCAAATATAACAATTAACATAGTAAGTTCACTTAAGCATTCCCAATTAATGCATAAAAAAGCAAGCAAACAATATGCACATGCTGCATGCCTATCTTATGGCTGATGAATCTCATCTGTCGATTATCAAGCTAACCCGATAAGTCCAGCTGCTAAATCCTGGACTGTCCGCCGTCGCGCATCCCCATTAGTCTATGCATAGCTTTTTCTCTTTCATTCATAATTCATAATTCATATATATATATATATATATATATATATATAACTTTACTTAATGGGGGTTAACCGTCCCGAGAATTTCTAAGTGCTCGGTCACCTCTTACGACGTAGGGTCAACAGAGTATCGAGTCTCAATCTGGAACACGTGGTGGCAAGCCACGGTACTTTACCCAAGAAAACTCGTATCTCAGACAATCATTTCACATTCATTCATTAACATTTCATAATCATTCATTATGGCTGTAAAGTCACTTTATACATCATATGTTTGCATCTTTATACATAGTTTATCATAACCTAGCGCAAGTGGGGCAAAACCACAACCCGTGCGTCTACCTGGAGAGCCTCTATATACTAACCAACCTGGAGTAAGTGGCGAAACCACAACCCTTGCGTCTACCTAGGGGGTACATTCTCATATGCCCATGAAGAATAAAGAAGGGGATCCTAACCTCCCACCTTTTCGTTGGGGGTGATTTTACAATGCCAAGAGGAACAAGGAAGGGGATCCCCACCTTCCACCATCTCCTGGGGTCATACTTTCGAGAAACAGTACTCAGATGCAACATTCATTCTTTTCTTTAGCCAGTTTCATAAATTCAAGTAGTATATATATGCACCCTACCTCCTCATACCTAAATTATCACTTCTCAAACTTTCTTCATCTCCAAGTTACTATTATTTCCTAACTTTGTTTCATTGCTAGGCCTATTACTAAGATCTTGGGTTAAAAGGATGAAAATAGAGGTTTAGAGGTTCAAAATTGGGTTTAAAACACAAAATATTCATTTGCTGAAAAACAGGGCTATGTGAATGCATGTCATGGTATGCGTACGCATAGGTCTCGTTTTTGGACCAAGATGCGTACGCGTGCATCTGTCAGCCTCCATATCTAGTCCCCGTCCCCGCCACGGGTAACGGAGACCCCGTATCCGCCAGGGACCGGGGACTCCACGGATATCCGCGGATTTTTAAAAAATAAAAAAAATTGGAAAAAATGAAAAAACCATATCAATCATCATGTTCCTTGTCTCCAAAGACATTAACAACATTAATAACAACAAAGACATTAACATGTTCATAGTCTCCAAAGACATTAACAACAACAAATAATATCAAACATATCCATAAAACAACCAAAGTATCAAACATATCCAAAAACTATAAAGCATAATTCATCACATTGTAGAATTTTCAAGCCTTTTTACATGATGTAATGGTAGTGATGGTACATTGTGATTTGTTTGAATCCTACATCAAAAAGAAGAATACAATTAAAAGTTAAAATCGTAAAATAAATCATGAAGAGTATTACTTAATGCATCCGAAGAAGATATTCTATAAATCATGAATCAGAATCACATTAATCCAAAATATAAATCATAAATCAGAATCTCATTAACCTAACTCCAGATTAACCCAAAATTGACTCAGAAATATAAATCAAAATAAAAAATCAGAATCACATCAACCTAACTCAGAAATATAAATTAAAAATCAGAAATTGGGAATCAAAATCTCATTAACCTAACTTCAGATTAACTCAAAATTGACTCAGAAATATAAATCAGAATCAGAAATTAGAATCACATCAACCTAACTCAGAAATATAAATTAGAAAATAGAAATTTAGAATCAGAATCTCGTTAACCTAACTCAGAAATATAAATTATAATTAAATTAGAAATTAGAAATCAAAATCTCATTAACCTAACTCCAGATTAACTCAAAAGTGACTCAGAAATAGAAATCAGAATCACATCAACCTAACTCAAAAATATAAATTAGAAATTAGAAATTTAGAATCAGAATCTTTTTAACCTAACTCCAGATTAACCCAAAATTGACTCAGAAATATAAATCAGAATTAGAAATCAGAATCACATCAACCTAACTAAGAAATATAAATTAAAAATCAGAAATTCAAAATCAGGATCTCATTAACCTAACTCCAGATTAACCCAAAATTACTCAAAAATATAAATCAAGAATATTCATTTATAATCACATTAACCTAACTCAAAAATATAAATTAGAAATCAGAATCAAAAATCCAGAATCAGATCAACCTAATATTCATTCAGAATCACATTAATCTAACCCAAAATTAATATAGAAATATAAATCGGAATCCAAAATCAGAAATCAGAATCAGATCAACCTACTTCAGAAATATAAATTCAGAAATCACAGGGCTAACTTACCCGACGGAGAAAAGGGGGCAGACCAGCGAAGACCGACGATTTGGTGGACGAACAGCGAAGATGCGAGACCAGCGACGAGGAGAAGATAATTACCGGCGATGACGCGATGAGGAGAAGACGTTGCTCTACCGCGACAAGGAGAAGACAACGACCGGCGACGACGCGACGAGGAGAAGAAGACGATGTGGCCGCGACGGTGAGCTCGAGAGGTGCAGTGAGCGACCGAGCCACTCAGAGGGTGGCAGGCGGCGCTGAGGGACCGAGGGGGTGGGAGGTGGTGGTCAGCGGTCGGCGGTGTTCGGGAAGGAGAAAGGAGGGGTTGAGGGTTTGACGAGGAGTGGAGAGGAGAGGAGAAGAGACTCTCTGTCTCTGAAGGAGGGGCTCAGGGCTATTTTCGTCTTTTCACATAAATAGGGATTTAACGGATCTCCCAGTTTATTATACGGGTCCCCATCCCCCCGTCCCCGCGGGTAGAAATCAGCCCCCATATTTGCCCCCGACTGATAAATTTTCGCGAATACCCGCCCGCCGGAGATTTTTGCCATAGCTAGTTGGGACACTGTTATAGACAAAAATAATACTCGAGATTATGATTAAATGAGAATACTACGTTACTAGTTAACCTGTATGTTACATTACTAGTTAACGAATATGTTACGTTACTAGTTAACGAGAATGTTATTAAAACTAATTAATAAAATCACAAAATCACAAAATTGTTAAATCATAGCATTAAATACGTATATTAAAAACAGCAAATGTCTAAGTCGTTACCTCATAAGGTACAAATAATAAAAAAAGTTAAACTTGACAAGTAACTTCTTCTCAATATACTATACACCTAAAATACTACTGACTTAAGCATCATAGTGTTTTATAGGTTGTCTTCCTAACCTAATTCCAACATTATCAGATTAAGATTTTCGAATCTCATTAGCTCGTCACCTTAACAAAAAATACACATTAGCTCGTCACCTTAACAAAAAATACAAACATATTAAGATTTTCGAATCTCATTAGCTCGTCACCTTAATATTATTATATATATATATATATATATATATATATATATATATATATATATATATATATATATATATATATAAAACTCACTTTAATATTATTTTATATTTTAACATATATTTTATACTAATAATTAATTTTTTACATAGACATAACCTAATTATTGTTCTAATATATATACAACTAACCAATGCTAAATTCAACATTTAACAACCACGTACAATATTTTTTTTTATGTAACATGTACCTTATCATGCTTAGCATATTAACAATTAGCAACAATACATTTAAAATTAACTTCTCAAAGTAGTTAGTATTAATTAATTATAATTATTCGTCAAATATATATAACGATATTCCTTAGATATATAGTATGAACTCATACTCTCGTATTTTTCTTTTTCGGTGTCTAACTCACTCTCGTATAATCAATCACAAGCAATTATTATTTTTCCTTCATTCATATAGTCATATTTGTGGAAGCACACCAATCACATGTAAGTTACAAAAAACGGACATTCATGTAATAATGTAATGAGTACGTACAATTTTAATATTTCAATCATAAAACCAACTTTGTTCAGATAATATCATCCGATTTTTAAAAAATGGCTTTTTTTTCAAATTTTAAATTATAACCTCAAACTTTCAATTTTTCAAAAAAAAAATGTTAAAAAAATAATTTTACAACAAAAAAAATTAACTAATATTAATAAACAAAAAATACTATATACATATAAAAAATCAGTCATTATATATATATATATATATATATATTATTTTTAATATATATTTTATATTTTAATTTATATTTTTTATAAGTAATTAATTTAATAGTTATTTTTTTAATACACATACCATAACTGATTAGTTAGTTAAAAAATAGTTCTCTATACGTATCCAATTAATTAATAAAGTTGTGGATAAATAAAAATAAAAAATTAAAAGAAAATTATAAAAATTAGTTCTCATTTTTTCTCTCTCTTCTTAAAATAAAATCAAGATAACAAAAGGTAAAAATTCAACTTTACTTGAACTTTATGTGAAGTTAATACTTTGAGCGTGAAACTTCACTTGAGTTTGTTTTCACGGTAACAAAAAAAATGGTTTTGTTCCCTTTTGAGTTTTGCATGTGAACGCAGAGGAGAGAGCAAAGGCAACTTCTTAGGGTGTTTCGTAACATGCATAAGAAATAATAGAAGATGGATACTAGAAGGTTTTAATTTGAATCCCCTCTCAAGTCTCAACAACTCTGGCATATTGCCTATTGCCTATTGCGTCAACGTACGCGCCATTAGCCGCAACATGGTCACATGCCTCTCTTTGAATGTAGTTACCCACTCACCCTCCCATTTTTGACTTCTCCACATACGTACATACAATCATACATACCTCCACCCACCACTCCCCTCCCTTATTTTCATTCTTTTTATATATACTCACAATTCCTAACACTACTACTACAAACTTATCTTTCTCCCACCCTTCATCAACACTTCATTTCACTCTCTATATAATTACCCTTATCTTGCATTCCTTTTCTAAACGCTCCCAAAATATATTCTTTACAAGTATTCATTCAGTCTTTTTAGAGACAAGAATCAATGGAGATTCAGCAAGAGGAACACGAGTCGTGGTCGGAGACGGAGAGCACGGGGAGCCGGAGCACACGTGTGGGCTTCAGTGGGCCGCTGAGCGGCCCATTGGTGTCCAACAACAAGAAGAAGTTGAGCGCCAGGTTCAAGGACGACGATGATGACTTGGTCGAGATCACCTTGGACGTTCGCGACGACACCGTTTGCGTCCAGAACATTCGAGGCGGAGACCCAGAGACGGCACTCCTCGCTAGCCGCCTCGAGAAGCGGCCGTCCTCGCTCGGTGTCCGCCTCAGACAGGTGTCACAGGAACTGAAACGCATGACTTCCTCTCAGAAGTTCGACAAAGTTGATAGGAGCAAGTCCGGTGCCGCACGTGCACTCAAAGGACTCAAGTTTATTACCAAAAATGTCGGAACTGATGGTTGGTCTAAGGTTGAGAGCCGGTTCCTTGAGTTGGCTGTCGATGGAAAGCTCCCCAAAACCCGGTTTAGCCAGTGCATAGGTACCTCTTATTTTTATTCTTAATTTTTTAGTCGATCAATGTTACTGTTGTTGGTGAAGTAATTAATTAGTTAATGACGAAAACTAATTAAACTAGGTATGAACGACTCGAGGGAGTTTGCTGGAGAGTTATTTGATGCATTAGCTCGTCGTCGAGGCATAACATCGGCTTCCATTACCAAGGATGAGTTGCGTGAATTCTGGGAACAAATTACTGATCAGAGCTTTGATTCAAGGCTGCAGACCTTCTTTGACATGTAAGATAATTATTATGATAGCTTCATTAATTAGGACATGCATGCGATCAATCATCACAGGTAGTATGTATAATTATATTGCATGCACATTAAAAAAAATACATATTAAAATATAAAATATATTTTTAAAATGAATTAAATAAATATGTTCTTATACAAACATATTTGTGACCAATTTGATGAGTAACACCTAACATCTTTTATAATCAAATGTGGTAGCTATAAGACCTAGGTGTTAATGGAGACTAATTAAGGTGCTCATTCATTTTTTAAAGACCAAACAGATTAATTACAGATTATAGACAATAGAGAGATCGTCAGAGATCGTTTGACTTTGCTTTCTAATTATTTGTATTCCCCTATCAGTCGTGGAAAAACTAACGCCGCACTTGATGCAACTTTCATGTGAAGAAATGATGATTGAGTTTATATAATATTATATATATTATATATTATTGTCACCCACCAATAAGATACTAAAGAATTATTGTTCACAAATTTGTGGAGTTATGAAAGTTGTCATTAGGCAAATTAGAGTATTAACAACCATCAATTAATAAATGATAATTCTAAAATAATCTTGTTACATATATATTTTCTTATAGTGGATATCATTTTATGACATCAGTATTTTTTAATAATTTATATATATTTTCTTATTTTATTAATTAAAAATAATTTAATTATATAATTAATTAATAATAATTATATTTTTATTCTGGTGTTATGAGTGTTTTAGTATACCAATATAGTATTATCAATTTTGAAATAGTTATTATTCCAAGTATAAGTATGAAAGTATTCTCAATGTTTCTAGGTTTATGTAGTAGAACTAACCGAAGGGTGCTTATCATTTTTGAAACCTAAAAACTTAACTAAATCACGCAATCATAATAAGCTTATAATTTAATAATTTTTAAAACCTACATATTGTAACCTGTCAAATGGCACCCAATTAGTAGTTAAAAGATCAGATCACTATTTTTTGGTTGAATTGCTCTATACGAATTATGTTTTTATAAAAAATTACTTAAAAACATTTTGAAGAATTATTTTTCGATCTCCTGTGTACAACTATACATGACGCGGGATTTTAATCCATCATTCAAACCTTAGAAAATTTGTTACAAGATTATTATTGTTATTATTATTAAGATAGTGGAACGGTCTAGGGGTTAAGCTGGAAAGTGAACCAAAAAGATAAATTGAACTTAAATAGGAAATCAATGGTTGGTCCCATTGAAGAGAAGAAAAAGAAAAAGAATGAATCAGCGTTTGCTGCACCAAACCCAAAGGGCTTTAGGAACAAGAACCAGTCAACGCTGTGTTGGGTTGATAACTGAACCAAAAAAATATACATACACGGAATTTGTCTCTCTATTGACTATTGAGTATCATTTGGAAAACAACATATGTACGCATGAATGTCACATAAAGATATAATTATTTATAAGCTCTCTTCTTATCAGTTTACATTATTAGAATAAATAATATTTTAATATAATTTTAAAGTTTTATATTCAAAAATCTTAAATTCAACTTTTAATAAATTTTAAAATTAAAAAAATAATAATATAAGATAAATAAAAAATATATAAAAAAACAAAAATTCAAAAATTCAAAAGAGTACCGTTGAAAATGAGTCCTATATGATGACAATGTCATAGTCAAAATATGAAAACATATATTATGGAGAACCAAATGTCAATGCTATATCTTAAATTGGGTTTACACCGACATTTTTACTGACTATTGATAAAATTGAACTCATGCCAGGGTGGACAAGAATGCTGACGGACGAATTACCGAAGAAGAAGTCAGAGAGGTATGCAATAATATACGACTATACTTGCTGAAATTATTTTTTAAAAAATATAGGAGTGAGTATTTTTATTAAATTTCGTCACCACTTAATTAGTAAATAAAAATTAATAATTTTATATTAAAATAAAATTTTATATCATTAAATATATTAATAATGACTAATTAACGACTATAAATCATAAAATTTGTTAGCACATGTGGAGATAGGAAGGTTGCTAAACTGCTGTATGATTATTGTTTTTACAGATTATCGCTTTGAGCGCTTCCGCTAATAAGCTTTCAAAATTACAAGAGCGTGCGGAAGAATATGCAGCTCTTATCATGGAAGAGTTGGATCCAGACAACCTTGGATTCGTTGAGGTTTACAATTTGGAAATGCTGCTTCTGCAAGCACCAGCGCAATCAACACACATGAACACAGATAGCAGGGTGCTGAGCCAAATGCTGAGCCAGAAACTAGTCCCAACAAAAGAGCACAACCCAATCAAGCGTGGGTTGCGGTCACTGTCCTACTTCATCGAGGACAATTGGAAGCGTCTCTGGATTGTAGCTCTCTGGCTCTGCATTTGCGCAGGCCTCTTTACTTGGAAGTTCATCCAGTACAAGAACCGCGCAGTCTTCCACGTCATGGGCTACTGTGTCACCACGGCCAAGGGAGCCGCCGAGACTCTCAAGTTCAACATGGCCTTAATCCTCTTACCTGTATGCAGAAACACCATCACCTGGCTCAGGAGCAGGACCAAGCTAGGCATGGCCGTTCCCTTTGATGACAACATCAACTTTCACAAGGTATGTATGTCCTTATTTTATATCTTAAGTTAGAGTTTGGTTTAGATAATAAGATAAAATAAGACATTGAAGATAAAATATAAATATAAAAATTAGTATTTTTATATTTTATTTGATAATAAATTAAAATAAATTATAAAAATTTAATTTATTTTTTAATTAAAAAATTAAAAAAAAATATAACAATAAAAAATATAAAAAATTACTAAAAATAATAAAAAAAATAAAACATAAATTATGTTTTGTTGTTAGTGTCTCATAAATACAAAATATACTAATTTAATATCTCTAAATACAATGTCTTTATACATGTTTTGTTTGCTAAATACAATTTTATATTTTTATATCCCAATATTCTATAAACAAAAACAGCCTTAATATCTTTTCCATAACATAACTATAACTGTGGTGTCTTTGTTCAGGTGATTGCTTTTGGGGTTGCGATTGGGGTTGGGTTGCATGCAATTTCGCATCTAACGTGCGATTTCCCAAGGCTGTTACACGCGACGGACGCGGAATATGAGCCAATGAAGCCATTTTTTGGGGAGCATAGGCCAAACAATTATTGGTGGTTTGTGAAGGGGACAGAGGGTTGGACAGGGATAGTGATTGTGGTGCTTATGGCAATAGCATACACATTGGCACAACCTTGGTTCCGAAGAAGCAGGTTGAATCTTCCTAAACCTCTCAAGAAACTCACTGGCTTCAACGCCTTTTGGTACTCTCATCACCTCTTCGTCATTGTCTATGCTCTTTTAATCGTTCATGGATACTTCCTTTACCTCAGCAAGCATTGGTATAAGAAAACGGTATGCATCAATTTATTACATGCATTCACATTATTTTCCTTATTCATTCATTCTTTTCTTCTTTTCTAAACTTATTGAACTATTGGCACAGACTTGGATGTATCTTGCTATTCCCATGCTCATATACGCATGTGAGCGCCTACTTCGTGCTTTTAGATCTGGCTACAAAAGCGTCAAGATTTTGAAGGTACATTGCCTTGTCTACTACTGCTTTTGTTTAAGATAAATAATGCACTAAAGACTAAACTATATAAACTTGTCAATGTTCCAGGTTGCAGTATACCCAGGAAATGTCTTGGCCTTGCATATGTCAAAACCACAAGGGTTTAAGTACTATAGCGGACAGTATATTTTCGTTAACTGTTCAGATGTCTCCCCATTTCAATGGTAAAATTCATCTAACGAGAAATGTTTCTCTAAATTAATTGGTATTAGTTAGTTATAACTAACTGACATCTATGTATATGTATAGGCATCCTTTCTCTATTACATCAGCTCCGGGAGATGATTACGTAAGCGTCCATATTCGGACTTTGGGTGACTGGACTTCACAGCTTAAGGCGGTTTTCGCGAAGGCGTGTCAACCGGCAAGTGGGGACCAAAGTGGTCTTCTAAGAGCAGATATGTTACAGGGCAACAACATACCAAGGATGCCGAAGCTCTTGATTGATGGGGCATATGGAGCTCCAGCACAAGACTACAAGAACTACGAAGTGATCCTTCTCGTGGGGCTAGGAATTGGTGCAACACCATTGATTAGTATACTGAAAGATGTGTTAAACAACATAAAGCAACAGAAAGACATAGAAGAAGGGATGGTGGAAAGTGGTGTTAAGAACAACAAGAGAAAACCATTCGCCACAAACAGGGCTTATTTCTACTGGGTGACACGTGAGCAGGGGTCGTTCGAGTGGTTCAGGGGTGTGATGGATGAGGTTGCAGAGAATGACAAGGACGGAGTGATTGAGCTTCATAACTATTGTACAAGTGTGTATGAAGAAGGAGATGCCAGATCGGCTTTGATCACAATGCTTCAGTCCCTCCAACATGCTAAGAGTGGTGTGGATATTGTTTCAGGGACAAGGGTCAAGACCCACTTTGCTAGGCCTAATTGGCGTAAGGTCTTTAAGCAAGCTGCTCTCAAACACCCTAACAAAACAGTTGGTAAGTTCATTTTCTTAATATCTCTCCTTATATGGAATTTAAATTATACTTTGTTAGGAAATATAAAAAAAATGAGTTATATAAATACCAAAATCAGCCACTAAATTCAGTCACTAATATAAAATATATAATGAAATATAAATATACATTAAAAATAAATTAAATCACACATATATTTATACACAAATACATTAGCTAATTTTAGTAGTTAATTTTAGCGTATAAATAATAGTATTTTTGAAAAAAAATACTATATATACATAAAAAATAGTTATTAATTAATTGTCATGTTTATTTAATTTATTTTATATATATAAAAGATGTTAGAGGATTATTAGAATATATTGTTTTTAATTATAAATTAAACATTAATATTTAAAAATATAAAATAAAATATGTTGTTAAATTATTAAACTAAAAAATTTGATTAAAAAATTTAAATTTATAACTAAATAATAATTAAAATTATTAAAGTTTGATATTTTTTAATATTTTTTTTATAATTAATTTTTAATATACACTTAATATTATTGAATATATGAGTCAATATGATTATTATGTTTACATTCTCTATTTACTCCTTTTTTTTTAGGTGTATTTTACTGTGGAGCTCATGCTTTGGTTGGAGAATTAAAGAGGCTTTCTCTGGACTTTTCTAGGAAAACCAACACTAAGTTCGATTTTCATAAGGAGAATTTTTAGATTCTTTTATCTCTTAGCTCTTCATTTTTAATTTATTTTATATTTTTCTCAACTGTAATATATATAAATAGTCAGGGCCGGGGGAGACTAATTAGTAGTATATATAAAAGGTTGCTGCATGAACTTTTTGTTGCAGAAATAGATGAGCGGCTAAGCTAGCAGTGCATTAATTTGTGATTCGTATATACATGTATAAAAAAATTGTATTCTCCTTGATGGGAATTAAATTATGACATTGTTGTTTTCACTTTTTCATATAATCAAATTAAATAAAAATTTATCAAATTTTATTTATTCAACATACGTGTAATGAACGTCTTAACTTACCGTACTTAAGATTAACAACACATAATTCACACAAAAGTAAAATGATTATGAAGACACTTAAGAGTTATGGTAGTGCGGCGCATTTTATCTAATATATATATGGTGTATTTCTTTTTTTTTTTTTTTTTAGTCAAGTGGATTGGACAACCCCCAATCTTAGCTATCACAACACACCCACACTACACACTCACTCACATAATATTTAAGGGTTTATATTCAACACTTGGTGCACTCACCAAGATTTGAACCCGGATGTAGCATATTAAGAGACACATGATTTAACCAGTTGAGCTAAGCCTCAACTGCATATATGGTGTATTTCTTTGGTACATGAAAACAACAAAACAGTAGAACATTTTGTGTTACCATGTCTATTTACTATTTGTATTGATAAAGCTAATCTCGGGAATCTATTTTCATCCCTGCTAAACATAGCACAAAGGTGATGATAGGAAAAGGGGAGAGAAAAATCTTATTATGCAATATATTCTATTCCCGCCCACTTTGCCTTTGTTCTCATTTTATTATCATGATGTAATATGACAAACATAATTATGCTAAACATAGATTAAAACTAATAGCTAAAATCAGTTATTAATATAAAATATATATTAAAATAAAAATTATATATTAAAATAATTAAATTATATATATGTATATAAATATATAATAATTAATTTTAATATTCACTTAACATTTTTGTTACCCATAATACTTTAATATGTGCCTCATCAGAAATATTTGACTCCAAAAAATTATGTACAAAGAGATATCTGTATATTAAATTTGATACTTCACATATATAGCTCTTCAAATTAAAGACAAAGAAAATAGAGATAAGTAAGCATGGGTGCAAAATCAACTGATCAAAAACAATTTTTGAAGTGTATATCATTTATTTAAAGAAAGATTATATACTTTAAAAATTGTTTCTTCATCTTTTTCAATAATTAAATATATAAATGGTTACATTAAATAAAAAAAAATGGTTACACCAAAAAAATTCGGTGTTCTAAAGGAATCCGGCACTGATTGTGATGGGCAAGAGATAAAAGGGTAGAGAGGCATCAAATGATAAATTTGTTTTGTTAGAATGCGAGAATATTTATATGTTAAAGAAAACCGTTTATAATTATCTAAAATTTTTCACCATGTTTAAATTATTTTTTTACAAAAATAATTTTATAAAAATAAATTACTAAATATCACTGCTAACTGATTTAATAGGATAAAATATATTATAATAAACTAAAAAAATAAATACTAAAATTTTTATTGTGATATACTTTATTTGATTAAATCAATTAGCAGACGTTTATATTTTAAGGCTTGACTGTATAAGTAGAATCAACAAAAATAATATAAACTAGAAAAATAAACACTCAAATTTTGATTGTAAGTATTTTTTTACCACTATTTTAAGTAATTTTATAATTTTTAAAAATATTTATTATATTTATTCATTTTATAATGAGTACAACTAAAATAATATATATTACTAAAATTTTTATAACTATTATAATTAAATATTTTATAAAAGTTTACAATTTTTATTGTAAATATTTTTTATAATTATTGTAAATATTTTTATAAGATTTTAAAATTCGTTACAAAAGATTATGAGTACCATAAAAATTTGTAAAGTACTCTTACGTTTTCTTTACGTAATTAATTATTTTTATATATATATTATTTAAAATTAATTATATTTTTTCTTTTTATTATGTATTTCATCTGAACCAAATGAATATATACATGTTTTGTTTATATATCTTATTTACATTATAAATAAGATATATAATATGAATTTATAACTTCTAGTTTTTATTGTGAATAATAGAATGAACAGTATAATTAATTTGCAAAATATATATATGTGACAATAATTATTTTATTTATTTATTTAAAAAAAATCCATCAAACGTAGAATCTTGCAAGTCAATGTTTTGTTTGCATGAAAAAAAAATTAAGGAAGGCGTTGTGGTTCATATTTGGACTAGCTCATTTTGTTATGCCTTTATAGACATCCCAACACTTTTATAGTTTTCTCTCTGGAAAACTCTAACCCTACAATGACTGCACCACCTCCAACAGAAATAGTAAAACCCGAAACTAATAAAGAACCACCACCACCGTCACCACCAGAAGAACCACAACCAGGTTTCGAATCTCTCATATGCAAGGTAACATTTATATATATCAAAACAATTTCTTTGGATTCCTTTGTATTAGCAATTCTGTTCAATAATCCTTTGTTACGTTTCTATGTGTTTATCATCAGACTGTTGTATTGAAGGTCTCAATTCACTGTCAAGGTTGTGCAAGGAAAGTTAAGAAAGTTCTACAGAACATAGATGGTAATAATTGACCACCTTTTTTTAAATTCTATTTCTACTCCTCTTCTGGTCCTCTTCACATAATTTGTACACTCTGCTACTTGTAATATAGCCCATGGTTTTGTTCTTTATTGGTGTATATACCTCAGGTATTTATAACATAGACATCGATTTGAGGCAACAAAAGGTTACAGTAAAGGGGATAGTGGACAGCGAGATTATGATCAAACAATTGAACAAGACAGGAAAACATGCAGAGTTGTGGCCAGATACTGTAGAACCAAAAAAGAAGAAGAAAAAGAAAAAGAAGAAAAAGAAGAAAGATCCTAATAGTTCTTCACAGCAGAACAAAGAGAAACAGAGTGACCAAGAAAGTGGGGACGAAAGCAACCAGAGCGGCGAGGAAAATGATCAAAAAGAAACTGTTAAGCTCGTTGTTCAAGACACAGCAAAAAATAACGTCCTCGAAGGTGGCGCCACCAACGGTAAAATCGGTGTGCATTACCCAGAACCAAAGCCAGAGATAAGGCAGACGGTGATGTTCCCAGCCGGTTACCCGCCGCCGCCAATGGCAGAGAAAAAGGTTACTATCGCCGTCCATGGAAATGACGAGAATGAGCTTGGCGGTGGAGACAGAAAGGTGAGAATGAAAGGTGTAACAGTTCTTGATGATTCGAACCATCACCACATGGCATCCAACGAAAGTCCACCACGTCATCATCACACTTGTTATCAGCATCCACCACCACATTACTATGCACCCACACCTTCGATGTATAACGTGAGCTATCATACAGCATATCCTAATGCCAAGAGGCACGGTGCAGCTACTGCTTATTATACCTCCACGCAACCGTATTCGAACGGTCACGTGACAGAGATGGATCCTTCACCATACGATTTAGAACCATATTATTATACTTATACATCCTTACCGTCATATAATTCCTTCGAGTTCTTAAGTGATGAAAATCCAAACGGATGTAACATCGTATGATTCATGTACGTACGAATATGGAGTAATTTTTGTATGGATCCATATGTTAGTCTACTTTCCCATCTCTCACTTTAATTTAGTGGTAATAAAGTATTGCTAGATAGATGCTTATGGCATCTATGAAGAAGAGATAAATTATTCGTTACAATTGGTTGAAAGTGGACCAAGGAGAACAAAACAGAACTACGTGTCTATATATGTGACTGCGAAAATTGTTTTTATGTTTGTGGATCAAACTTTTTTCGAATATTTTTTCATAAAGAGTTAGATTATATTTTCGAATAATTGCTCATTTATGTTTGATTATTGATTCTATCGTCAAGTTGAAGTCTTTTCATAATTCCCATATATATTATTTTATTTTAGCCAATCAAACTTTAATACTCCAGTACTCTATACATATTTATTCTTATTCTTTGGTGAGAGGAGAATATAAGTGGTAATATTTGGGGATAAAAGAACATTTATTCCTTGCTTAGGCATGCTTGCAAGTTGCAGCAACCCTTCTTTAAGAATAACTGAATAAATTTTCACTTGCACCGCAGAGGTCCAAAAGATTAATTGAATTGAATATATCGTGTTTTCGTTTACCTCAACTTATTATATGTAACTGTATTATACTAATTAGACATATTATTTATTTAATAACATTACTTAACAATTTAATTACTGCATATATGATTTGTGATTTGTGTTTCACGTTGATTGTACTCTAATAATATAATTTTATTATGTGGGAAATAATAATTATATGTGACTTAAAATATGATAGGAAAAGAAAGAATAAATTTTTTTGTAAAGATATTAAGTTTAAAAGATGAAAATCCAAAAGTATACTTTAGGTTTAGAAAGTTGAGTGTATTGTTTACATGAAAACTAAATTGATAAAAATAGATTAATTAGATTTAAAGTGTAAAAAAAAATCTTTTAAAAGATATAATTTCTCCATACTCAGAATTCAAATCTTTCTATTTTTTATTAAAAAAAATATAAAAAAAAAGTCATCTAAATTAAAGATGAAGCAAATTAAATTTCTCTTCAACTAATATTACATGTTATAAGTATTTGTTTTTTTTTTTACACTCTTCTAAAGAATAGTCGAGCAATGTTAGAAGTGTTACTTTAAGGCATGGAGATTAATTTATCTTCTTTCACCACATTTGCTAAAAACATTTAAAATAAAGAAATCTCAAAAAGTTAATCTTCTTTGTGTTCGATTAGAATATCACTCTACTTAAATTTCTTTCAATTTAAAACGTTTATCCATCCTTTTGTGATATTAGTAAATGTTTTAACACTTTTTATCCATCTTAGGAGCGGGACCACGTTGCACCAAGGCGTGAAGGATTGCTTCGTTGCTATTTCTGCATCTTGGGGACATTGCAGAAGTATCTGAAAATTTCTGGTTAATCAAATTGAGTATAGGTAATTTTTCATGGGATGATCTCCACAGAAAATTTTTTACTTTGGATGGTAATTTTAACTCCAAATTGATTTCCAGAGCATTGAATTCGTTATCACCGTTGGAAGGTGCTCAAGCACATGAAAAAAATTATAAGCCACCCAGTACCTCGAGACCACATTGTACTGCTTCCTCTTGTTCCAGGCCCATTCAAGCTTGTCCTCACCATCGTCATTCAATAGCAGGGAGAGAATTCGCAAACTGAGCTTAGGGAAAAAAACTGCTTCAACTAACTCTTTATTCCATCTTTCATCCACTGTAAGTAAATTATGTACCCAATTGATATTTGTTACTAGATTGTTGTTGTTACTAAATCTAAAGTGGTAGGGTGGGGGTAACCATGGGTCCTCCCAGATACGAATATTTGTGTCAAATTCTATACTCCATCTCAAATCCTTTTCAACCACTTTCTTTCCCTCCAACAGACTTTGCCAGCCTCAGGAAGGTTGGTTTCTTTTATCTGCCAAAAGGGTGTTGGTGTATCTATAGTATTTTTCTTTAAGCATACGTGCTAGTAGATTGGACTTAGTAGTAACTCGCCAAAACTATTTACCCAACAAGGCTAGGTTCTGGGTTCTGAGATCTTTAAATCCTAATCCGCCTTTCTTTTTGGGTCTGGTCATACAATCCCAACTAACCCAAGTCATCTTTTTCTTCATTCCTTTCGAACCACACTAAAACTGTCTTAGAATCCTGTGTATTTCTTCCACTAGAGAATTTGGAAGCTTGAAACATGAAAGCGTATATATTGGAAGAGCTTTTCCGACAACTCTGATTAAAACATATCTGTCACCTGCTGATAACAGATTCCTCTTCCAAGCCTAAACTCTTTTCTAAACGTTATCCTTTATTGCACCGAATGTTGCCCTTTTAGATCTCTGAATAATGGATGGAAGCCTAGACATTTATATTGGTCTCTCACATGGTCTATGTTAAGTAACTCCGCTAGTTGTTGTCTTCTGGCAAGTGGGGGTATTTTGACTAAAAAAAACTGTTGGTTTGTGGAGGTTAACTTTTTGCCCACCAAGCATCTCATATTCGTTGAGTAGAGATAGAATATTGTTGCATGATTCCTCATTAGCCTTCCCAAATAAGATAGAGTCATTAGTAAAGAGAAGATGATTGGCTGTTAGAGACCTTCTATGAATCTGAATTCCCTAAATGGATCTGTTTTGCTCTGCCTTGTATAAGAGATAGGATAATTCTTTCGCACAGAATAGAAATAGATAAGACGACAAGGGATCTCCTTGCCGGATACCCTTTGTTGGCTTAAAAAATCATAAGGTTGACCTTCTACAAGAACAGAGTAAAAAACAGTAGTGACTAATTCTCTGATCCAAAAAATCTATTTGGTTCCAAAACTCATTCTCTCCATGATGAACCATAAAAAATTCTACTCAACTCTATCATATGCTTTACTCATATCCAATTTAATAATCATTTCACATTCCAATCTGCACCTCTTAGTTTTGAGGTAATGCATACATTCATGAGCTATTAGAATATTGTCAGAAATTAATCTACCCTTTAAAAATACACTTTAGTTTGAACTTATTAAATTATTCATAAACTCCTGAAATCTATGTACCAGAATTTTAGAAATAATCTTATAAGACTTAGGGTAAACTAATAGGTCTGACCTGTAACATGTCTCTAGCATTTGGAATCTTAGGGATTAAGTAAATCTGTGTATGGTTAAACGCCTTAAGTATTTTACCTCCATCAAAGAAGCTACGAACCACCTTAAAAACATCACCACCTACAATGTCTCAATAAAATTGAAAAAATCGTGCTGTGAAGCCATCCTCACCTGGAGTACTTTGACAAATGTTGAAAGTGGATCTCTTGGTTTTCTCTATAAAGATTGGTCTTATTAGTCTCCGATTCACGAAAGCTATAACCGGAGGACTAAAATCGCTGAATATGTCACCAGGTTCTAATGGGTTAGCAGATGAAAATATTTTTTTGAAATAATTTTCAGCCACTAGAGCAATATTCTGTGGATCTGAAGCCATCTCACCATCGTTCCAAAGTAGTCCACAAATTTTATTTTTTCAATTTCTAGTTTGAAATTTCTGATGAAAGAACTTTGTATTGCTATCCCTTTCTTTCAGCCACTTGCTTGTTGATTTTCCTTCCAAAAACTTTCTTCTTTTGATAGCTCCTCTTCTAATTTTTTTTCTACCTCTAACACCATTGGCCCACCAAAATAACCCGATGTAATCAAATATTCCAACTTAAGATTTAGTTCTTCAATTACCTTCTTACAGTTTCCAAATTTCCATTAACCTTATTAACATCAATATAACTTTCCACCATTTCCATCATTATCCAACTATACCACATCCAACATTTAATATCTCAAAATTATCAACTCCTTTAGCACTCATCAATTCAAACATCAAATATAAAACACTATAATTAATCCTCCACCAACACCTTCACCAATCATCATTCTTTCACTATCAATCTTCATCAATAACCTCCTTCATGCTTTATACCAATAATCAACAATATGCATTCATTCAAATTCAATATAAATCATATATCAACATCATTATTTAATAACATTTACAAAATCAATTCGTCAAGCATCATCAACCAACTAACATCAACAACCACTACAAATCCTCATCAATTCCAACAATTTATTACCAAACAATAACTAACATTAACCAACATCATATTACATCATTAGCACCAATAATCCTCAACAATCACCATCATCATACATATACCACAAACAACCACATATCCAATTCAATCCTATCCTATGGGCCACTAGCCTAAGTGTCCATAAACATTACATATTACATAAAGGAAACTGAAACCATACCTTGGCCGATTCCCAAACGCACCAAACACCACAACGAAGCCACCAAGCTCCAAACCATCAAGCCAAACCAAAAGCCAAGATCAACTCCAAAAACAAGCTTCATACATACAACATAACCATACATCAACAAATAAAGCTCATACTATACCAAACCACAAGGATAAAGAGGTTCCTTACCTTATCCAACGAGATTAGGGATAAAATCCATCAATTACTCGCTACTAGAGATCACCTAAACAAGCAAAACCACAAAACTTGCTAAGAAACCAAACCCAAAAACGCGCAGAACCTTAGGGCACAAAAATGGGGAGTGAGATGCAAGCCCTTACTAGATTTTCTTAGATAGAAAGGAAGAGCTCGTCGAGAGCTTCACGTGACTACAAACGGCTCATCAATCGGAGCTCCGTAGCTCAAGTTATGGCTCCCGAAAGGTGGAGGTGAATAGTAAAACCCCACCCTCACCTCTCTTCTCTCTCAATCCGAGCTCTCTCTCATTTGGGGAGGAGAATGAGCTGAAAAGCTCATTAAGTGAGCTTATATATGTTGGACCTTGGGCCCGGTTTGGGTTCGGTCCAATCCGTTAGCATTTTTAGCCCGTTTGGCCCACTTTGAGCCAAAATCTTTAAGATTGGTGTTCGGTTTTCAATTCTAAAATTATTTTTGTCCTTTCAAAATAATAAACCAATTTTCTAAATCTTATTTTTTTCTTAAAACACAGTACCGGGCAGGCTTAAACCAGTTCGACCGGTTCGGCTGTCGGTTCTCGGTCTTTTGTAGAAAACATATTTATTGACTCAGAAAAATTCATTGAAACCAAATTTCACTTTTTTATTTTCAAATTAAAACTTCTAAATTTTGAGTCTATCTCGAAAACTTAAATTATTATTTTTATAAAAACAATTTTATGTGAAAAACCTCGGTTCTTACACTATCAGTTCCCTTATATCCTCCACCTCACACCACCGCTCGTGAAATTTAAATCTTCTTTTCGTAGACTATCTTGGAGGATCCAAATCAAGTAAGAGAGGAGTGTAGTCTGAACCATTTTCTGATAATTTTCTTACCACCGCATCTACATAAGTCTCCCTTCAAACCATTTTAGCCATAAAACGGTCAAGTCTTTCCCTAATTAATACCTCTTCAGCCCTTCTGTTTGACCATGTGAACTACTGTCCTATCATCCCAATATCAACCAATTGATTATCGTCAATGAAACCAATAAAATTTTTAATGGAGGCATCAGACCTCATATTCCCTTCCTCCATTTTTCCATAATTTGTAATTGCATTGAAGTCACCCAAGATGATAAAGCTACCTTCAAATCACTGAAGTTGAGAAGAGAGCTCTTCGAATTGATTGATTTGAGTCAACTCATTAGTACTCAAGTAAACTCCAACCAACCCCCAACTCACATTCTTATCCTCATTTTTAACCGAAGCAATTATGGAAAAAGAGTTTTGAAACAGAATGTGTACCTCCACATGATCTTTTCATGTTAGAGTCATTCATCCTCTTGATGTTCCATTCGGGTCTACTAATGTGAAACTTTGATATCTGCATGATCTGACTTTACGTTCCTCTATTCGAGATTGGTTTTTAGTTTCACAGAGAAAAACTACCTCGGGAGAGTGGGATTGACATATTCCTTCAAGATTATGGACTGTCAGGGGTCTTCCCAAACCCCGACAATTCCACATTATGACTCTTGATCCATATCTCCAATAACTCTTACGGTTAATGATTCTGAAACTATCTCCACTTCATCTTTCGCCTTTCTTTTAGTCTTGGACAGCATCTCCATCCATCCATGGTTTGATCTACCCATCTGTTTCAACCTTTTATATTTGACGGAATATTCAGTACCAGGAGTACTTGGCATGTGGTTTTCAATTAGGACCTGGTGCACAGAATTGTGATCACACTTTCCACAACTCCAGTACAACTAACCAGCAAGTGCACTGGGTCGTCCAAGTAATACCTTACGTGAGTAAAGGTCGATCCCATGGAGATTGTCGGCTTGAAGCAAGCTATGATCATCCTGTAAATATTAGTCAGGCGGATTCAATTGGTTATGAGTTTTGATAATTGAAAGATAAATAAAACATAAATTAAAATAAAGATACTTATGTAATTCATTGGTGGGAATTTCAGATAAGCGTTTGGAGATGCTTTGTTGCTTCTGAACCTCTGCTTTCCTATTTTCTTCATCCAATCATGCGTGCTCCCTTCCATGGAAAGCTGTAGGATCCTCTCAGTTAAAATAGTCCAAGTACGGTTTCTGCACAGCTAATCAACTATCGAATTTCTCGTCTCGGATGAAAAATATCAGGTACAGCTACCGCACGGCTAATCATCTGTCAGTTCTCACTTGTGTCAGAATAGGATCTCTCTATCCTTTTGCACACTGTCACTGCTCCCAACATTCGCGAGTTTGAAGCTCGTCACAGTCATCCATTTCCAGATCCTACTCGGAATACCATAGACAAGGTTTAGACTTTCCAGATCTCAGGAATGCTGCCAATTGGTTCTAGCTTATACCATGAAGGTTCTAATCTCACGGACTCGGTCCGTGAATTAGAGACCGAAGAGATTATACTCCAGCTGTCGTCCAATGACTACGTTGAACATCATGTAGACCGCTTGTGGTTGTTAGACACGCGGATCTTGGCTAAGCGAGTAACGAAGATAGTGGGTAATTGTCACGGGTCACCCCTTCATTCTGACTTAACTGAATTAAGTACGAGAGTATATCTTGGAGAAGAAGTAAGCGTGAATTGAAAGAGAAACAATAGTACTTGCATTAATTCATGAAGAACAGCAGAGCTCCGCGCCTTAATCTATGAGGTGTAGAAACTCCACCGTTGGAAAATACATAAGAGAAAAAGGTCTAGGCATGGCCGAATGGCCAGCCTCCCTCAAGTGATTCAAAGTGTTCCCAGATCTATAAAAAAGTCCAAAAGTACGAATAAAATAGTAAAAAGTGCTATTTATACTAAACTAATTACTAAGGATTATAGAAAATAAGTAACTAAGTGCAGATAGTGCAGAAATCCACTTCCGGGGCCCATTTGGTGTGTGTTTGGGCTTAGCATTGAGCTTTACACGTGCATAGGTCTTTTCTAGAGTTAAACACCAGCTTGGATGCCAGTTTGGGCGTTTAACTCCAGTTCTGGTGCCAGTTCTAGCGTTTTACACCAGAAAATAGTCTTTGGCTGGCGTTTAGACGCCATTTTGGGCCATCAAATCTCGAGCAAAGTATAGACTATTATACATTGCTGGAAAGCCCAAGATGTCTACTTTTCAACTCAATTGAGAGCACGCCAATTGGGCTTCTGTAGCTCCAGAAAATCCACTTCACGTGCAGGAGGGTCTGAATCCAACAGCATCTGCAGTCCTTTCTCAGCCTCTGAATCAGACTTTTGCTCAGGTCCCTCAATTTCAGCCAGAAAATACCTGAAATTACAGAAAAACACACAAACTCATAGTAAAGTCCAGAAATGTTATTTTTGCATAAAAACTAATAAAAATATAATAAAAAGTAAGTGAAACATACTAAAAACTATGTAAAAACAATGCCAAAAAGGGTATAAATTATCCGCTCATCACAACACCAAACTTAAATTGTTGCTTGTCCCCAATCAACTAAAAATAAAATAGGATAAAAAGAAGATAAAATACAATAAATTTCAAAAATATCAATGAAGCTTAGTTCCAATTAGATGAGCGGGACTAGTAGCTTTTTGCTTCTGAACAGTTTTGACATCTCACTTTATCCTTTGAAGTTCAGAATGATTGGCATCCATAGGAACTCAGAATTCAGATTGTGTTATTGATTCTCCTAGTTTAGTATGTTGATTCTTGAACACAGCTACTTTATGAGTCTTGGCCGTGACCCTAAGCATCTTGTTTTCCAGTATTACCACCGGATACATAAATGCCACAGACACATAACTGGGTGAACCTTTTCAGATTGTGACTCAGCTTTGCTAGAGTCCCCAGTTAGAGGTGCCCAGAATTCTTAAGCACACTTTTTTTACTTTGGACCACGACTTTAACTGCTCAGTCTCAAGCTTTTCACTTGACACCTTCACGCCATAAGTACATGGTTAGAGACAGCTTGATTTAGCCGCTTAGGCCAGAATTTTATTCTTTTGGGCCCTCCTATCCATTAATGCTCAAAGCCTTGGATCCTTTTTACCCTTGCCTTTTAGTTTAAAGGGTTACTGGCTTTTTCTGCTTGCTTTTTCTTTTTCTTTTTCTTTCTTTTTTTTTTCCACACACACACACACACACACACACACACACACACACACACACACATATATATATTTTGCAAGCTTTGTGTTTTTCGCTGCTTTTTCTTGCTTCAAGAATCAATTTTATGATTTTTCAGATTATCAATAACATTTCTCTTTTTTCATTATTCTTTCAAGAGCCAACAATTTTAACATTCATAAACTTCACTATAAAAAATATGCATTGTTCAAGCATTCATTCAGAAAACAAAAAGTATTGCCACCACATCAAAATAATTAAACTAATTTTAAGATAGAATTCGAAATTCATGTACTTCTTTTTCCTTTTCAGAAAATATTTTTCATTTAAGAAAGGTGAAAGATTCATGGAATTATTCATAGCTTTAAGACATAGACACTAAACACTAATGATCATGTAATAAAGACACAAACATAGATAAAACATAAAGCATAGAAACGAAAACAAAAAAGAAAATAAATAAGGAGATTAAAGAACGGATCCACCTTAGTGATGGTGGCTTCTTCTTCCTCTTGAAGAACCAATGGAGTTTTTGAGCTCCTCTATGTCTCTTCCTTGCCTTTGTTGCTCCTCTCTCATGGCCTTTTGGTCCTCTCTGATTTCATGGAGGATAATGGAGTACTCTTGGTGTTTCACTCTTAGTTGCTCCATGTTAGAACTCAATTCTCCTAAAGAGGTGTTGAGTTGCTCCCAATGGTTGTGCGGATGGAAATGCATCCCTTGAGGTATCTCAGAGATTTCTTGATGAGGGACTTCCTCATGCTCTTGTTGAGGTCCATGAGTGGGCTCTCTTGTTTGCTCCATCCTCTTTTTAGTTATGGGTTTGTCCTCTTCGATGTTGATGTCTTCCTCTATGACAATTCCGGCTGAATTGCATAGGTGACATATGAGATGAGGAAAGGCTAACCTTGCCAAAGTGGAGGGCTTGTCAGCCACCTTGTATAGTTCTAGAGGTATGATCTCATGAATTTCCACTTCCTTTCCATTCATGATGCTATGGATCATGATAGCCCGATCCACAGTTACTTCGGACCGGTTGCTAGTAGGAATGATAGAGCGTTGGATGAACTCCAACCATCCCCTAGCCACGGGTTTTAAGTCAGGCATTCTCAATTGAACCGGCTTGCCTTTTGAGTCTCTCTTCCATTGTGCTCCTTCCACACAGATGTCCATGAGGACTTGGTCCAACCTTTGATCAAAGTTGACTCTTCTAGTGAAAGGATGAGAATCTCCTCTCATTATTGGCAAGTTGAGTGCCAACCTTACAGTTTTCGGACTGAAATCCAAGTATTTCTCCCGAACCATTGTGAGCTAATTCTTTGGGTTCGGGTTCACACTTTGATCATGGTTCTTAGTGATACATGCATTAGCATAGAACTCTTGAACCATTAAGATTCTGACTTGTTGGATGGAGTTGGTGAGAGCTTCCCAACCTCTTCTCTGAACCTCACGTCGGATCTCCGGATATTCACTCTTTTTGAGCATGAAGGGGTCCTCGGGGATCACCTTTTTCTTGGCCACATCTTCATAGAAGTGGTCTTGATGGACTTTTGAGATGAATCTCTCCATCTCCCATGACTCGGAGGTGGAAGCAATTGCCTTCCCTTTCCTCTTTCTAGAGGTTTCTCCGGCCTTAGGTGCCATTAATGGTTATGGAAAAACAAAAAGCAGAGCTTTTTCCCACACCAAACTTAAAAAGTTTGCTCGTCCTCGAGCAAAAGAAGAAAGAAAGGAGGATAAAAAGAAGAAATTGAGGAGATAGAGAGGTGTTTTGGGTTCGGCCAAGGGGGGATTTAAGTGTTTATGATGTGTGAAATTGAAGGTGGTAAGGAGGGGTATTTATAGGGTAAGAGAGAGAGGGAAGTCGTGTATGAAGGGGTTGGGTTTGGGAGGGAAATATTTTGAATTTGAATGGTGAGGTAGGTGGGGTTTTATGATGGGTTTTTGGGGAATAGGTGTTGATGTGATTGGTCAAGGGTATTTGGGGAAGAGTGTTATGGAGAGGTGTGAAGAGGAGAGAGAGAGAGAGTTGGGGTAGGTGGAGATCCTGTGGGGTCCACAGATCCTGAGGTGTCAAGGAATTCAAGTCCCAGCACCTTTCTGGCGTTTAAACGCCCTATGTGTGCCATTTCTGGCATTTAACGCCATATCTGCTACCTTTTCTGGCATTAAACGCCAGTCTGTCTGCCATTTCTGGCGTTTAACGCCAGCCAGACACCCTTTTCTGGCGTTAAACGCCAGTCTGGCTGCCAATTCTGGCGTTTAACACCAAGAATGCTGCCAAACTGGGCGTTAAACGCCCATTCTGCTATCCTTACTGGCGTTTAAGCCTGTCCTCCAGGGTGCGCTGTTTGTAATGCTATTTTTGATTCCGTTTTAATTCTGTAGCTGTTTTTGTGACTCCACATGATCATCAACCTAAAGAAAACATAAAATAACAATGGAAAATGAAATGAAAAAGTAATTAACATAGATAAATAAGATTGGGTTGCCTCCTAATAAGTGCTTCTTTAATGTCAATAGCTTGACAGTGAGCTCTTAGAGAGCTTCACAGAGACTCAGAGTTTAATAGTGGCCTCCCAACACCAAACTTAGAAGTTGAGTGTGGGGGCTTTGTTTGACTCTGTATTGAGAGAAGCTTTTCATGCTTCATCTCCATGGTTACAGAGGAAGATCCTTGAGCCTTAAACACAAGGTAGTCCTCATTTAGTTGAAGGACTAACTCTCCTCTGTCCACATCAATCACAGCCCTTGCTGTGGCTAGGAAAGGTCTTTCAAGGATGATGGATTCATCCTCATCCTTCCCAGTGTCTAGGATTATGAAGTCAGCAGGGATGTACAGGCCTTCAACCTTCACTAAGACATCCTCTACAAGTCCATAAGCCTGTTTTATTGATTTGTCTGCCATCTCTAGTGAGATTCTTGCAGCTTGTACCTCAAAAATCCTTAGTTTCTCCATTATAGAGAGTGGCATGAGGTTTATACCTGACCCCAGGTCACACAGAGCCTTCTCAAAGGTCATGGTACCTATGGTACAAGGTATTAAGAACTTTTCGAGATCCGGTTTCTTCTGAGGTAATTTCTGTTGAACCAAGGCATTCAGTTCATTGATGAGCAATGGAGGTTCATCCAACCAAGTCTTATTACCAAATAACTTGGCATTCAGCTTCATGATTTCTCCTAGATACTGAGCTACTTGCTCTTCAACAATATCTTCATCCTCTTCAGAGGAAGAATACTCATCAGAGCTCATGAATGGCAACAGTAAGTTCAGTGGAATCTCTATGGTCTCTGTATGAGCCTCAGATTCCTTTGGTTCCTCAATGGGGAACTCCTTATTGGTCAATGGACGTCCAGCAAGGTCTTCCTCACTGAAAATCACTGCCTTTTTACTCTCTCCAGGTTCGGCCACTTTGGATATAGTTATGGCCTTGCACTCTCGTTTGGGATTCTCTTCTGTACTGCTTGGGAGAGTACTAAGAGGAGTTTCAGTAACTCTTTTACTCAGCTAACCCACTTGTGCCTCCAGATTTCTAATAGAGGACCTTGTTTCAGTCATGAAACTGAGGGTGGTCTTAGATAGATTAGAGACTATGGTTGCTAAGTCAGAGAGGCTCTGCTCAAAATTCTCTGTCTGTTACTGAGAAGATGATGGAAAAGGTTTGCTATTGCCAAATCGAGTTTTCCCACCATTATTATTATTGAATCCTTGTTGAGGCTTCTGTTGATCCTTCCATGAGAAATTTGGATGATTTCTCCATGAAGAATTATAGGTGTTTCCATAGGATTCTCCCATGTAATTCACCTCTTCCATTGCAGGATTCTCAGGGTCATAAGTTTCTCCTTCAGAGGAGGCTTCTTTAGTACTGCCGGATGCATCTTGCATTCCAGTCAGATTTTGAGAAATCATATTGACTTGCTGAGTCAATACTTTATTCTGCGCCAATATGGCATCCAGAGTGTCAATCTCAAGAACTCCTTTCTTCTGGGTTATCCCATTATTCACAGGATTTCTTTCAGAAGTATACATGAACTGGTTATTTGCAACCATTTCAATGAGTTTCTGGGCTTCTGCAGGTATTTTCTTCAGATGAAGAGACCCACCAGCAGAGTGGTCCAATGACATCTTGGACAATTCAGATAGACCATCATAGAATATACATAAGATGCTCCATTCTGAAAGCATGTCAGAAGAACACCTTCTGATCAATTGCTTGTATCTTTCCCAAGCTTCATAGAGGGATTCACCTTCCTTCTTTCTGAAGGTTTGGACTTCCATTCTAAGCTTGCTCATCTTTTGAGGTGGAAAGAATTTGGCCAAGAAAGCATTGACCAACTTTTCCCAAGAGTTTAGGCTTTCTTTAGGTTGTGAGTCCAACCATATCCTAGCTCTATCTCTTACAGCAAATGGGAAAAGCAGAAGTCTGTAGACCTCGGGATTAACCCCATTGGTCTTAATAGTGTCACAGATTTGCAAGAATTCAGCTAAAAACTGATGAGGATCCTCCAATGGAAGTCCATAAAACTTGCAATTCTGCTGTATTAGAGAAACTAATTGAGGCTTAAGCTCAAAGTTGTTTGCTCCAATTGCAGGAATTGAGATGCTTCTTCCATAGAAGTTGGAAGTTGGTGCAGTAAAGTCACCAAGCATCTTCCTTGCATCTCCACCATTGTTGTTGGGTTCTGCTACCATGTCTGCTTCTTTTTCGAAATCTTCTGTAAGGTCCTCTCCAGAGTGTTGTGCTTTAGCTTCTCTTAGCTTCCTCTTCAGAGTCCTTTCAGGTTCAGGATCAGCTACAACAAGAATGTCCTTATCCTTGTTCCTGCTCATATGAAAAAGAAGAGAACAAAGAGAGAATAGGAATCCTCTATGTCACAGTATAGAGATTCCTTTATGTGAGTATAAGAATAGAAGAATAGAAGAATGAGAAGAGAGAGGAGATGAGTAATTCGAACAAAGAGAAGAGAGAGGGGTTCGAATTATGAGTAGAAGAGAAGTGTTAGTAATTAAATAAATAAATAGAAAGAGATGAGAGAGAGAGAGAGTATTCGAATATTAATTAAAAGAAAAGAAATATATTTTTGTTTTTATTTTAATTATAAGTTAGAATTCGAAGTTTAAGAAAAGAAATACAAGCAAATTGAAAACAAAATAAATTAATTAATTAAAAAAATTTTTGAAAAATTTGTTAGTTAGTTTTCGAAATTAATGAGAGAGAAAAGTAGTTAGGTGGTTTTGAAAAAGATAAGAAATAGTAAACTTTTTAAAATTAAAACAAACAAGTCAAGTAGTTAGTTGAAAAAGATTTGAAAATAAATTTTGAAAAGATAATAAGTTAGAAAAAGATTTTGAAATTAAAATTTTAAAAAGATATGATTGAAATTTATTTTGGAAAAGAATTGAAAAAGAAATTAAAAAGGTTTGATTTTTAAAATTAAAGTTGATGACTTGACTAACAAGAAACTAAAAGATATGATTTTAGAATTTAAAGATTGAACCTTTCTTAACAAGAAAGTAACAAACATGAAATTTTTTGAATCAAAACATTAATTGTTTAGTAAATATTTTCGAAAATATGAAATAAAATTAAGAAAAAAATTTTAAAAATTTATTTAAGAAATTCAAAAATATTAAGAAGAAAAAAATGAAAAAGATTGAATTTTTAAAAAAGATTTGAAAAGATAAAATTTTTAAATTGAAATTTTGATTTGACTAACAAGAAACAACTAAATTTTAAAAATCTTTGACTAAGTCAACCCCAAAATTTCGAAATTTATGAGTAAAATAAGGAAAAGATATTATTTTGACTTTTGAATTTTTAATGAGGAGAGAGAAAAATAACAAAATGAAACAAAACATAAAAATTTAAGATCAAAACAAATAATGCATGCAAGAACACTTTGAATGTCAAGATGATCACCAAGAACACTTTGAAGATCATGATGAACATCAAGAACATATTTTTGACAATTTTTTAAGAAAAGAAAGACATGCAACACACCAATCTTAGAAAAAAAAATTTTTGTTTAGACACTATGAATTTGAAAATGCATATGAAAAACAACAAAAAGCACAAAACAAGAAAACCAAAAGATTAAACAAAGAAAATCATCAAGAACAACTTGAAGATCAAGAAAGAACACATGATGAATTTTCAAAAATTTAAGAAAAATTAAAAACATGCAATTGACACCAAACTTAAAATTTGACACAAGACTCAAACAAGAAACATAAATTTTTTTTTTTGGTTTTATGATTTTATTATTTTTTTTGTATATTTTTCGAAAATTTATTTTGGAAAAAGAGAAATAAGAAATTCAAAATTTTTAATAAAAATTCCAAGATTCATGCAATGTTAGTCTAAAGTTTCGGTCCAAAAGAATTAGACATGGCCAAATGGCCAGCCAAGCTTTAGCATAACAAATACAGACATGTCCTTTCTACAATGGAAAGTGGGAACCTCAGTCCAAGAGATTAGACATGGCTTAACAGCCAGCCAGGCTTCAACATATCTCATGAAACTCTAGAATTCATTCTTAAAAACTCTGAAGAACATTTTTTTTCCGAAAATAAAAATAAAAAGCTTAAACATAAAATAAAAGTACTCAATCTAAGCAACAAGATGAACCGTCAGTTGTTCAAACTGGAACAATCCCCGGCAACGGCACCAAAAACTTGGTGCACGGAATTGTGATCACACTTTCCACAACTCCGGTACAACTAACCAGCAAGTGCACTGGGTCGTCCAAGTAATACCTTACGTGAGTAAGGGTCGATCCCACGGAGATTGTCGGCTTGAAGCAAGCTATGGTCATCCTGTAAATCTTATTCAGGCGGATTCAATTGGTTATGAGTTTTGATAATTGAAAGATAAATAAAACGTAAATTAAAATAAAGATACTTATGTAATTCATTGGTGGGAATTTCATATAAGCGTTTCAGATAATTGAACCTCTGCTTTCCTATTTTCTTCATCCAATCATGCGTGTTCCCTTCCATGGCAAGCTGTAGGATCCTCTCAGTGAAAATGGTCCAAGTACGGTTTCTGCACGGCTAATCAACTATCGAATTTCTCGTCTCTGATGAAAAATACCAGGTACAGCTACCGCACAGCTACTCATCTGTCAGTTCTCACTTGTGTCAGAATAGGATCTCTCTATCCTTTTGCACACTGTCACTGCTCCCAACATTCGCGAGTTTGAAGCTCGTCATAGTCATCCATTCCCAGATCCTACTCGGAATACCACAGACAAGGTTTATACTTTTCGGATCTCAGGAATGCTGCCAATTGGTTCTAGCTTATACCATGAAGGTTCTAATCTCACGGACTCGGTCCATGAATCAGAGACCGAAGAGCTTATACTCCGGCTGTCGTTCAATGACTACGTTGAACATCATGTAGACCGCTTGTGGTTGTCAGGCACGCGGATCTTGGCTAAGCGAGTAACGAAGATAGTGGGTGATTGTCACGAGTCACCCCTTCATTCTGACTTAACTGAATTAAGTACGAGAGTATATCTTGGAGAAGAAGTAAGCGTGAATTGAAAGAGAAACAATAGTACTTGCATTAATTCATGAAGAACAGCAGAACTCCGCACCTTAATCTATGAGGTGTAGAAACTCCACCGTTGGAAAATACATAAGAGAAAAAGGTCTAGGCATGGCCGAAGATTGAATTTGGGGCTTGGCTTCATTGCTTCATTGGACCGGTCGGTTTTTTTTTTTTTTTGCGGTTTTTCTTATCTGACTACTCCTCCCAAACGACGCCGTTTTACCCATTTAGTTTTTTTTTAATATAAAGGAAACAGATTCCCTCTCTCTCAATCTCAACCCTATTTAACCCATTTAACCCTAAATCAGAAGCAATGAAGCCAAGCCCCAAATTCAATCTTCAACACTTCAGCAGCAACAACCAGCGGCAGCGTTAACGCCAGCAGAGCTCTTCTCCTCGCTGTCGCGTCTCGTCTCACTCTCATCGTGAACGTCTTTTCGTCGTCACCTCTGTTCCATTGCTCAGCCGTTGCGGAGCTCTTCTCCCCACCGTGGCGTCTCGTCTCACTCTCATCGCGAACGTCTCTCCATCGTCACCTCTTTTCCACTGCTCAGCCGTCACCTCCTCTCACCGGGACCTTTCTTTCACCTCTGTGGAACGCTCGAGCAGTCGAGCTTCTTCCTTTATTTCTCCAGGTTCTCTCTTTTTCTACTAAGTTTCTTGATGATGTCACTTTCTCCAGGTTCTCTCACACGTCAAGCCTGTCTTCAATCCCCTCTGACCCGAGCTCACTTCCCCTCTTCCATCACCGTCACTTGGATTTCTCCTTTTTCGCTGCCAGTCTTCAATTTAATTTTGCTTGTATTTGTACTTTTATTTGGTTTCTGATTTCTGATTCTGAGTTTGCTAATTTCGGCTTAGCTTGAGTTTATGAATGTCTGAGTTTGTAAGCAGATCCCTACCCTGCTTTAGTTTTCATTTTTGGAAATTAATTGCTGTTTTTTGGAATTTGATTATGTTGATTGTTGCTTGTTTGTCTGGGTTAATTGTTATATTTCATTGTTGTCTTCTGCATTTAATTTCATTGTTGTCTTCTATTTTTAATTTGTTACTGCAATTTGATTTCATAGTTTGTTTGTTCCAGATTATGATTATGTTTGTTCCAAATTTAAATTATGATTATGTTTGCAAATTCAATTGTTAGTGGTTATTACTGATTTGTTTGTTAGTTTTGAGTTTTAGGTTATAAATTGAAATTTTAAATTTTAAATTTTAAAATTTTTTATTAGGTTAAATTTTATTGAAATTTAAATATTTAAAATTATATATTAAATTTTTGATAATTTTATTTAATATTAATTAAACTGATTGAATCTCAGTTGAATCCCGGTCAAACCAGTAAACCAGTAAACCAGTTATTTTACCGATTTATTGACCGGTCCGATTCTCGCAACCTTGGTTTGAAGTGCCACTTATATGTATGTATTGATTGTGAGAGATTTATGCTCCAAATGATTTATCAATGTGAAAGATAGGAGTATTTTCTTTCCACAGCATGCCAAAGTTACGTTAATTTAATAATTTAATTTAGAGAAAATTTTACTATCTTTTGTTAAGAGATGTTAAAATGACACTCTCCTTTCTTCTATTTGTAAAATATATATTCTTTTCGAAATTTTTAAAAAATCTCCTCTTTAATCTATTTTAAATTTTTTGTATTAATTAATGTTAATTTTATCTTTTTTTTTTACAAAAATACTCTTTAGCAAAAAAAAAATTTTGTCATTAAATTTTGCTTACCAAAATACTCTTTAATAATTTTTTTTATTGATTAAATTGTATTTTTATCAAAATATTTTTTTAAAAAATTAATAATTAAATTATTTTTTTAAGAAACCTTTTAATAATTTTTTAATTATTAAATTGTAATTTTATCAAAATTTTTATTAACAATTATTTTTATATTTTACTATTAATTTTCTTATATCAATATATATTATTTTAACATTTAATAAAAAAATCTTGGTGAGATTATTTTCCAATATCAATATATATTAATTGTTATACATATTAATAGTGATAAAATTCACTGGTGACCAACTGCAAGTACGGAACAAATTGATATTCAATGTTAATCACTATAGTACCAACAGTAATTTATATCATCTAAAAAAAGAAAAAAAAAAGCAACAAGTTCGCGTTTGTCAATTCATGCAATTTATTTCTGTTAATTACGTCAATTTTTATTCTAATAAAAATAATATAATAATTATAAACTAGGTCAGATACTAGAATCTAAAATACTTACTTCAATACGATAACAAACTTACTAAATATTTATTATGAAAAATACTATAAATTTATAAAGTTCATAGTGATAGCTGAATTATAACTTGTTGAAAATAACTTAGTGAAGGTTGATTGAATTGGCACAAATATTAATGAACACATCTATCTTAAATTTTAGTTTCACACTTTTGACTTTTTTATATTTTTTATACACGCAATACCAGTTCTGTCGGTTCAATCAGTAATTAATCGATTAAACCAAACAAATAATAAACCAATAATTTTATTGGTTCGATTCTTACAACTATGATTCAACCAACTCTACTGACCAGTTTATTGAATTGTGGTTTACGGTTGATGGACTTCAGAATATGAATTCCTATTTACAGATTTGGATTCAACATTCACATCTCATCCTTCATGGTTCAGGGTTTACGGTTCACGGTTCAGTGTACATTATTACGATGTCCTTCTACCAAAAGAGATAAACACATCAACTACGATTTACGATTCCGGGTATAGTGTTTACGGAATTTGGTTCTCCGATTTCCAGACCATGGTTCACCGTTTTCACGATTGCGAGTTTCCAGGTTCGGCCTACGGGGTTCAGGTCTTACAATTAATCTTGCCGTGTACTGTCCCAAAAAGGAATAACCAAATTAACCGACTTTTTTACAGTTCAAGATTGTCTTCTAGGAATTTGTCTATATCGTTTCGTCTCTCACGGGTATATGAATTGTGTTTTATGGATCAGGGTTACGATTTTCGTTCTTTGGGTCTTCTAGGTTTGGCGTTCAGGGCTCATGGTTCATGTTTCTTGGCTCAAGTTCAAGGTTCAGCGTTTACGCTTTCATGTTTACTGTTATAATGTTACGATTTAGTGTGACGATTTAGTTTTAACACAACGAATTAACAACTCATTTGCATTATTCATGAGTCTCATCTTTATTTTATCTCATCCTTACTTCTTTCACTATTTCATAACTTCCACTCAAAATACACTGAATACCAACTGTTTTCTTATTTTACATTCTACGCATCAACAATTTTATTTCCACATGGAGGTGTACCCACATCCACTCTAACCAAAATAATTTTTTCTTTTGCCTTCTTTTAATTAACAGTAAAACTAGAAAGAAAAAATAAGACACTGGAATACAATACATTGGACTAAGAGTTTTGCATTCAGTAATTATAACACCAACCAGTGATAGGCACCGAAAAATTTAGACTCCGGAGCAAAAAGTAGTATATGAAAATATTAAAATAATTTATGTTCCTAAACCCTAAATCCTCAACCCTATCCTCTATTCCCTAGACCCTGAATTTCAAAATTAAAATCTTAAACTCTAAATTCTAAACTCTAAAGTATATTAACTTCAATAAAAATTTATTACAATTTTTTGACAATATAAATTGGTCATACCTCTATTATCAATACAACAGTGTCTAATCACATTTATTATATTAAATTTTTTTTTTGCCTCTCTCTCACGCACACATATATATATTGGTCCATTTGGGTCATAAGCTCTTCAATTAAATATTCTTTAAGGCCTTCATTTGATTACGTTTTTGTTCTGGAGACCATTCATTGCAAAGGCAAAGGCATACACTGGTCCAACTGTCCATTTGGACATAGTCCAAAAAAAAAAAAATTAAAACCAAATGGAGCCGTCCACCATTTCAGCGTAGGAAGCTCGGCTTTGTGGTGGGTTCTGCACTAAGCTTTTTCCACACAATTCAACGCTGCTCCCACTCTCATGGCTCATGGACACGTGTTGTCATTGCCTTCTTGTAATGTCATCAAATTAGTTCCCGAGAGATAAAATATTTTTTAAATTTATTTTTAAAAGATTTTTTTTAATTAAATTAGTCCTTTAAAGATTATGAATTAGTCATATTTGTCATTTAGTTACTCTACTCATAATTTTTGTCAACGATTGATGATGTAAAATGTTAATTGATAGCATACATGACACATAACATGTTCAATTAGACGATTACTAAATATGTTTACGAAAATCAAACAATTTAGTCACTAAATCATATTTGGAATAGAATTTTTGTAATTGGAAAAAATGACTAAATTAATAAATTTTCATAAACATATTTGGTCAATATCCAATTAGACATATCAGGTATTATATATGTTATCAATTAACGTTTTACAATATCAATCTTTGAAGAAAATTGTTTATAGAGTGACTGAAATCAATTTGATTAAAAAAATCTTTCAGAGATAAATTTAAAAAATATCTGATCTTTTAGAGCCTAATTTAACTATTAACCCAAATAAAAATATCTGTAAATCTTTAAACACTTGCATATGTGCATTATAATTTTCCATACTAAAATAGTGTGTTAATTTTTTTTTTTTGGTATTTATTCTAAGTGGGCTTCTCACGGGTTTTTTGTTTGGGCTCAAGGATTTGATTTCTTCCCGTTCTTATCAAACACCCCCAAAATTATTGCATAATGTCATAATGGCTGATGCATTGTCGATATATTTTTTAGATCCTTTAAAAAATTAGTAAATAATAAAAAAAATTCAATCATCATCAAATTTATATTTTTTATAATATATAAACTTTACAAACGACTTATAACTCAGAGGTTTGCGAGTTTCCTGACCATTCTAACCAAAAGTTAATTTTTTTCGGTGACGCCATTTGTTTAGCTTCCTACGTAGCAGGTAGCAATATCTAATTAAAACAAAAATCAGATATAAAAATTTAATTAAAAGAAAATTCAAAACTTTTATCATAAACAAGATTTTTGTTGTGATAATATTCCAAATCAGGACACATAATTATAATTAAGAAATGCCAGTTAGAACTCTAGGTCTTATTCAGACAAGTAATAAGCTGAATAAATAAAATACTTTATAATTGATTACCACTGCATAACAACATGGTGGGGATGAAGCTATAAGACCAAGCTCATGAATGTAGAATCTAGGAAAACAAAACGAAGAAACTAAGACAACAGAAAAAGTTGGCTTCAGTTTACTCAAATAATTCAAAAACAAAAGCTCGAACCCACTATCCAAACAACTCTTTAATTAGCAATTAATAACTTAATTAGCAAAATCTTTTTAAAATTTTGAACTCAAATATCATTACTAAATTAGAAATGCAGCAAAATAGCAAAATGTCCTAAACCAAATGTAGAAGTGGAACACAGCAATGGAAAAATGTGGAGTGGAGGACTACACCAATCGGAACAGATGAAGAAGCACTACAAAGAGATGAGGAATGATCACAGACGATGAACCACTGCGAAGAATGGGGAAAAACGAAAAGTACCGCTGTGACGGCGATTGTACTGGCCACACTTGCAAGCGATGAACGTCCGTGAATTAACTTTTTATGGTTATAAAATTTGTCTAAATTAATTATACTCAATATTGTTGGGGTTTTTATTTTTTATGGTTAGAAATAATTATTTATTTTATTGTAGACGTTTAGTTACCCCCAACAACAAAGAAGAAAAAAAAAAGTTAGTTACCCCCCTAGGCTAAAATCCTCCTTATTTGATTTTTTACTCTCTAGGAATGTGATATTTAGGTTCAGTTTAAGTAAATAGTTTAATTAATTTTTTTTTAAATATAATTTAAATAATAAATAATTTATATTAAAAATAGTTTATAAATAAGTTATTTGAATTTAAATTTTTAATTTTAAAAATATTTATTTTATAAAAATATAATAAAAGAATAATAATATCATAAAAAATTATTTTTTTTAATTTTTTTATAAATTCTTAAATAATTTTTTTAAAAAATTATAATTTAATTTTAAAAATTATACTAAATATTAATACTATTATTTTTTATAAATAAAAAACTCGACAAAATTACTTTTAAGCTTCCCAAACGATCTTAACACTGTGACTTTGCCTATTCTTTGCACATCCAAAAATACAAGGGGAAAATGATGTTTCAGAAACAAGTCTTATCTCAATGGGTGATTGGCCGAAGTTCAATGCCGTGATGCGTATCCTTCTTATTATGGGATTATATTTTTGTTAATATATTGGAATTATAGATATGATTTATTTGCCACTCTATCTCTGACCTCTGTGCTTCTCCATTTGCCAGCTAGATTGGTTGACCGTGTAGAGAGGAGAGGGGTTGGACCACTCAACTTAACCACTAAACTCGTCCACACTTACGGATAAGGAAAGAAATGTAGTTCTTCTTTAGTTGTATTTATCTTTAGATTTTTTGCTAAATCATTTTCTGTTTCTAATACTTACGAGAATATTCTCGGCTAATTTTTTTGGATATGCAGATTCTGTGTGTGTTGTGTATGGGTGTGGAGGTGGGTGGTGCTAGACATAAATGTGGGATAATTTTTTTTGAACTATAAAATGAAGAAATCGGACTGTGCGATTTTTTTGCTAAAAAATTTTTGAACACAAATCGGATGGTTCGATTTGTGTGGGAGGAAAAATCGGATGATCCGATTTGTACTTTTAATTTTTTTTTTAATTTTAAAAACAAAAATCGGATGGTCCGATTTCAATATTAATTTTTTTTAATTGTTTAAAATACAAATCGGACGGTCCGATTTGTGTAATGCAATTTTTTTTTAATTTTTTAAACACAAATCGAACGGTCCGATTTACTCTTAGATACCACAACTGTGTAAAGTACCCATACACTCCATAATTGTGTCCTACACCATTCTTCCTTCCATATCTAAATTAAAAAGTGCCAATATTCTCTCCTTTTCAAATTACAGAAATATTTGGAGAACAAAAGAAGAGAGTCTAGCATTACTACTTTCTTTTATCTTTTTTAATTAAATTTTAATACAATTAATAAATGGACAATTAATTCTTGCTCACATGCGCTGCATCTTAAAATAATAGAGATTAACGCTTTTTTAATTAACTTACCTTCAACGGTTTTCAATACTAAACATTATGTTTCATATCGAAATAATAGTAACTTACCCATTAATAATTTGAATTGGTTTTAGTTTTGTTTATCGTCAGATATCTTACTTTATTTTTAGTATTGTTTGGTTATATACTTAGTATTTTTAATTTATCCGTATTGAATTTGTTATTTGTTGTTCTTTAATATTCATTTTTTTCATTAGGCAATGCATATGTCATTATAGTTATATATAACTTATGTGAGAAAAATACGGATTTAGATTCTATTTATTTTTTAGATCACATGATTTTCTTGGAATATGTCCAATTTATAATATTGTATTATTTGATCATCTAAATTGATGTTATATATTTAAATTTATAGATATTATATGTATGATATTAGGATTTTTTATTTTAATAAATAAAATAAATATAATAATTATCGAAATAAATAATTTTAAAAATATTTATTAAAATAAATATCTTTTTTTTTAAATTATTTATTTTAGTAATTATTATATTTATTTAATTTATAAAAATAAAAAATCCTATGATATTATATACAATTATGAATATTATATATGTATAAAATTATAGATGTTATATGAAATTAAAAATGTATATATTTATCAATGTTATATGTATGAAATTATAAATTTTAAATTAAATATATGTATACGGATATTAAATATATGAAATTATGAATGTTAAATTATATATATATATATATATATATATATATATATATATGGATGTTATATTTAATTAAATAAATATATAATTATAGATGTTATATGTATGAAATTATATATGTTAAATTAAATATACAAGTATAAAATTATGAATGTTATATTTAATTAAATATATGTGTAATTATAGATATTATATGTACATAAAATTATAGATATTAAATTATAAATATTTTAACTACTTCCATTATATTAAACAAGAAATGAAAAAACAAAAAGAAAATAAATTAAAACAAATTATATGCATATTAGGATGGAACTTTCATATGAAAAATAATAAAAAATATCTCAAATCTAGTGAAATTACTATTAGTAAATAATATTTTCACCATAATAATTAATAACATAATTTATATATTATTAATATGTTTTCTGTTATTACTATCCAAGGGATTAATGCATATCCTAATTCATTATTACTATCGAAATAATAAATGTTTGTGATGCAAATTAAAAAAATAATATTACTGTGAGTGCACATTTTTAAAATGAGAGCAAAATATTATAGTAATTTGGTCAACTAAACTGATATATATGCTTTTATTTTTGCTAAATTAACAAGATATATTAACTTTTTAATGAACCGGGAAAGTAAATGGGACAATTAATTTGAAGCACTAATTAATGAAACCTTTATTTTTAGGCACATATATGTTGGAAGGAAGAAGAGAAACTAATGCTAGATTAGTTATGAGGAGTTGAACTGAATTACGGCTGTAAGTGAGTCAAGTTAAGTCGAGTTAGATTAAGTTCAAGCTCGACTCATAAAAATTGAGTTTGGCTCACGGTTCGACTCATTAACAATCGAGCCTATTTCTTAAACTCAAGTTAAACTCACCGAAAGCTCATGAATTGGCTCGAGCTCACGAGCTGACTCAAATAACATGAAGATAATCTATGGTTCTATATAAAAAATATTATAATTTTAATATAAAAAAATAAAAAACAATGCATCTATATATTTAACAAATTAAAAACATTAATTCTTATATCTATCAGCTATCAAGTTTTAAATATTTATTTGATAACTTAAATTAGTAATGCAATCTCCACAAAGCTATCTTCGACCTTAGACTTGTTTCTTAGGCCATAAAAAACTCGAAACCAATCTCCTCCACAAATTAAAGCTTCAACTATAATCGGAGTTAGTGAGGATCGAAATGTATCAATTACCCTTCCACCAGCACTAAAAGTTGATTCTGAAGCCACAGTTGAGATTGGAATAGCAAGAACGTCAGCTGCCATTCTAGATAATATTCTATATTTTCCACGATTTACCTTCCACCTTTCTAAAGCACTGAAGTTAGTTGCATCATGTTCTCTTTGAAAATATTTTGGTTCATCCAAGTAAATCTCTAATTCAGATTTTAAAGCTGGAACTGCTTCTTCATCCTTTACAAAATTTATCATTATTGACCACCCAATTTGTGAGGAGTTTGAACTTTACATTATAGAGTTGATAATACTTTTGCCACTTGCACTCGGTGAAGTTGACCGTTCTTGCTCGTTGGATAGAATGACATACTCTTGATATATTTCTGTCAAGATTTGATGCACCAATGTCATATTTCTTGTAGCTTCTTGCCCATATATCTGCTGAAAGCACATTTTAAGACCTGTCAATTTACATCTAGGATCCAAAACAGTAGCAACAGCCATGAGAAGGTTACATTCACTCCAATATTTATCAAACTTCATTTTCATTTTGGCAGCCATTTCCTTGATGAAAAAAGGTCCGCTGTTAACAGCTTCATTCAAAATTAATTTAATGCGAAATATCTCAGCAAGATAAAGGTTGTCAGTAGAATATTCACTTTCAGATATGATATTGGTTGCACAATTGCTTGTAGAAGTTCAGCTATATTTTCAACTTTATCCCATTCTTCGTGGTAAGGAAGATATCTATAATTTGGCTCACGATCTTGGAATCGAGGGAAGACTTCCTTAAAGTGCATTATTGTAAATATCATTTGATAAGTTGAATTCCATCGTGTTGGACAGTCAAGAATCACTTTTCTTTCAGGAAGTTGGAATTGTTGAACAATCTCGGAGAATGCTCGCAACCTTGCCTCAGCCTAATTGATAAACTTCACACTCTCACGTATATTTTCAATTGTTCCTACTATTTCCCCCAATTCGCACATGAAACAACTTTTCTCCACAAAGCAATTTTCTATGCCTTGAAATCATGTCCTTCAATATCCTTAAGCATGAGTCATTATAGGATGCATTATCTATATATATAGAATAAATCTTTGATTCGATACCCATTCCATAAGACATTTGAAAATGGCATCTGCAATATCAACACCACGTCGAGGTGGAAGAACATGAACAAAATTAAAAACTCGTTTTTGCAGTATCCAATTTGTATCAACGTAATGACCTGTGATAACAATATGTTAGGATTTGGTTGAATTAGTCCCACATTGCTTAGGATAGCAAATGGAGTGGGTGGCCTAGGCTATAAATATGAGGCTAAGTTCTCCATTTGTTTTTGCACCAGTCAGAAACACTTTAAGCTTGTATCTGATTTTTCTTTTCCTCTGTACTCTTTATTAGAGAGTGTTGTGAGGTGTAGTTAGATATTTGCTTTGAGAGAGTGTGGGTGTACTGGGGTGCCGGTGAGAGAAAGAAGTCTATGTGTTGTAACAATTTTCACATAGTGATATTCTCTGGTTGTCATTTGACAACGGCCGTGGTTTTTTCTCCGGTAATTGGAGTTTCCACGTTAAATTCTTGTGTTGTGATTGTGTCTATTTTATTTCTCTGTCAAAGGTGTTTTCTCAAGGGGGAATGGTGTATTATTCCCAACAAGTGGTATCAAGAGCTTCGGTTCGGTGGGATTTATTCTTAGTATGCTCTGTGGTTGCAGCCTAATCTGACCTTCCACATCAGAAAAGAATTTTGTCCTGTGGCTTGAGGTTGATCTTTGGTTGCTGTTGTTGTTGCTGGAAGGCAGTGTGACACTGTGAGAGTGCAGTTTGGAAAGGTTCTGGCTAAGAAAAGACTTGGTATTTAAGTGTGTCCATTGTGACCCACCTCTCTTTCCTGGGGACCCTTCCTAGTGCACAGTTGAGTTATACTATTCCAGTATACGGTTGCAACAATGTCAGGATATTCAAGTGCTGTGAAGCTTGAAATAGAGAAATTTGATGGAAGAATCAATTTTGGCTTGTGGCAAATACAAGTCAAGGATGTGTTGATACAATCAGGTTTGCACAAGGCGTTGAAGGAGAAGATCTCTGGTTGCTCTCTCTATGAGAGAAGATGATGTTCTCTAGAAGACAAGAAGTATCCTTATGGTATTACCGCACTGCCATGGATAAGAATAAGTTGTGGCAATCGGGTCCACAATTGCACACGGACATTGGTTGGCGTTGAGATGCAAGGTGTGTGGCGGAATTAGGTCGATGGCTGAAGAACTTCCAGGAAAAGCCAATTTGGAAGTTGCACCATGAATTTTCAGCAAGGTTTCGATCTGTACCAAGGCGAAATGCTTGGAGTAGTCTAATTCCAAGTGAGTATACTTTCATGGTGGAGTATGATAGTTCTTTGAACTATGATTGTCGGTATAGACAATGGCAGCAAAGAATTGTCGGTGTTGACAATGGAAGCTGAAGATGTGTGACTATTTCAATCAAGGTGGAGATTGTTAGGATTTGGTTGAATTAGTCCCACATTGCTTAGGATAGCAAATGGAGTGGGTGGCCTAGGCTATAAATATGAGGCTAAGTTCTCCATTTGTTTTTGCACCAGTCAGAAACACTTTAAGCTTGTATCTGATTTTTCTTTTTCTCTGTACTCTTTATTAGAGAGTGTTGTGAGGTGTAGTTAGATATTTGCTTTGAGAGAGTGTGGGTGTACTGGGGTGCCGGTGAGAGAAAGAAGTCTATGTGTTGTAACAATTTTCACATAGTGATATTCTTTGGTTGTCATTTGACAACGGCCGTGGTTTTTTCTCTGGTAATTGGAGTTTCCACGTTAAATTCTTGTGTTGTGATTGTGTCTATTTTATTTCTCTGTCAAAGGTGTTTTCTCAAGGGAAAATGGTGTATTATTCCCAACACCATATACTCAATTTTCTAGTTTTATGATTTTCACAAATTAGTAGTTAAACTGATTTTACTCATATCTTTTAAACTTGCCTTTAACTTCTTCTTTTCAGCTTCATACACTTTGAGACAATCACTTTTCAGTGATTTTCTACCAATCTTCTCATAAGCTGTATTATTGCACTTCATCGTCAATAAGAAACCAAATTCTTCAATAATGTTGAATGAATGCTCGTGCATCATTAACCAATGTGTTGTTGCTTCCCTTTATCTTGCATGATCATACTTTCCACGAGGAGTTACTAAAATAGGATCAATGACATTTTGATGCTCTGTTGAATTGCTTTTAGGAAAGTTCAACTTTTTTTGTTTTGCAAACACCATTTTTCTGTAGCTAGGACAATTGTTCTTTAAATGCCTATTCAATTGACTTATTGGTTTTGAGTCAGTTATAGCATATTTTCTTTTGCAATGAACACATTGATTCTTCACAACCCCATTAGACAATTTCACTTCTTTAAAATATTACCAGATAAAAGAGGTTTTCTTCCTTTTATTTTTGTGAATAACACCCTCATCTTCATTATCCTCTTCATCTTCTCCACTTTGATTTTCTCCTTCATTGTTGACTAAAGCTTCTGCTTCAAGTTCCACTTGTATTTCTATATTCCATCAATAAAAGAAAGTAGTTCTTCATTTTGTATATTATTTGCGTTTTCGTTTGAAGCAGACACTAACAATTGATTTTCAGGTTCAAAAATTTTCATAATACTATCATTAGAAAAATAAATGTGTTGAACAATAAATAAAAAGAAACTCTAAAGATTAAAAAAATCAATAAAAAGAGAAAAACAAAAATTGAAAGAACATAAAAAATATAACTTACTTGATAATTGATTCCTAGAAAAAGAAAGATCAGACATCAAAGTAATCAAGTTTTTTCAAAGTAGATCGACGAACAAACTAATTTGCTATTTGAAAGAATGAAGTAAATCACCGATTTACTGCAAGTCAAGAGGTTTTCTTTTGGGAAAAACTCTTCCTATTTCTTTCTAGTTCTCTCTGTTCATTGTCACTGACCATTGTGATTTGTGAATATAAAGGTACTCTGTGTTGCCACACTTTATTTAATGATTTTTATCGGTTTAGGTTTGTTTATCTTTTGGGTTTCTATTTTATTAAAAATCTAAATGAGTAGATCGCATCAATTAATTATATTTTCTGTTCCTAAAAAATAGAAATTAGGATTGAAACTTGATAAAAATTCATTTTGGAAATTCACAACTTTTTTTGTATTAACAAACACACAAATCAAAATATATATGTAAAATTATATATTATTAATTTAATGTATATATATAATAATCGAGCTAGCTCACGAACTAATGAGATGAGCTTAACAAAGCTCAAGTTCGGCTTATATCAAATTAAATACAAGACTCAGCAGTTGGAAAGCTAGATCATTATCTTTGGTAGGGAGAAATACCTTGATGAAATCTGTCCTTTCTGTTTTACCTAGTTATACTATGTAAACTGCTTATTTACCTGTTTCTACTTGTAATATAATTGATTTTAAATACAGAAATTTTTTCTAGGATGACACTAACCAGACAAAGAAAGTCCACCTTCTGAGCTGGCATAATGTCTGTAAACCCAAAAATGCAGGTGGTCTTGGTATCCGACATGCCAAAGACCTTAACCATGCGTTTATAATGAAGATTGGATGGAGACTGGTCGACAAAAGAGATTATCTTTGGGCCAGAGTTCTAAGGTCTAAATACCGGTGTGGGACTAATATTCTTCCTAATGTTAGAAGGATAAATAATGCTTCTAATTTGTGGAAAGGAGTCTGCCGTGCTTGGAAAGATGTTGAGAGCAATGCCATATGGAGGATAGGTGATGGATCCAAAATTAATTTTTGGAGTCATCAATAGATTCCAAAATTTGGAACTCTAGACCAGCATGCTACCTAAGTAAGAGATAACAATTATTCACCTAATTCTCTAAATGATTTTCTCTCTGTTTCAGGGTATTGGGATGATAGGAAGCTTAGAGAATGGCTCCCGGATGAGGTTGTCCAACGAGTCTTAGCAATGGCTCCACCATCACCTAGGAAGAATGAGGATCAGATTGCTTGGGCTTTATCATCGGATGGGGCATTTAACCTGAAGTCTGCTTACCAATCCCTTCACACCAACCAGAACCACTCAGACCAAATCTTCAAGCTTGCGTGGAACTGGAAGGGCCAAGAAAGAATTCGCACCTTTCTTTGGCTTTGTGAAAATGATGCCATTTTGACAAATGATCAAAGGTTCAAGAGGCATATGACTTTGAACCCCAGCTGTCCTTGATGTCAGTCGGGTGAGGAATCCACTGTCCATGTTCTTCGTGACTGTCCTTTTGCAAATCAAGTTTGGAAGCTTCTAATTCCCGCGAGAGAGGTTGGGAATTTTTTTTACCGGAAGTATGAGAGAATGGCTCACCTCAAATTTTAGTAAGAAAATGGAGTGGACTTACTACTTTGGAGTGGGTGCCTCCTCTCTTTGGTGGTTGCGAAATAAATTGGTCTTTGAAGGCAAGGCTGTAACAACCCCAATTTTGGAGTACGCGAGATCTTTTCTGAAAGTACAGATTTCTCTGGAAGATCAGTAAGGGGAGAACCTCTGATATATCATCAAGTATCTCAATCATCATTGTCATTATGTTATCTTTAAGCTAGAACCTTTTCTGAGGCAAGCTCGATAACGCAGTCACGAAGAACCTAGTTTTTGAACCGTATCGGTTAGGAGTTTTGATTCTGCTTTTCGTAAATAGTCTCTGTTTGACGAACCAGACTCGATTCATGAGAGAAGAGAGGTAATAGGATAATATTATCATTATATGAGTACTAGGGGCTTCTTGAATGATATTATAAGGTTACCTGGTCAGTTTTAGTTAAAAACCGAAAATCGGTTTAACCGGGTTCACAGTTTACTGGTGCAGCTTAGCACCAGCACTCTCTGATGACTTTAGCAATACTAAGGCCTCATTATACATGTTTTATTCTCATAATAAATATGTTACTAGTTTCATTTATGCTAGTAGCTCAGAAAATAATTTTTAGAGATGTTTTTACAAGTGTTCCGATACATCTAGTTTTAGTAGTTATACACCTGAGATATTTTAATATTATTTTAAACCACCTCCAAGCCAACCAATAACAACTCACCCTACACCCCCAAAACACCCAAGGCTGCCTCATTTACTCATTGCGGCCGAAAATTATCAAGAGAAAAAGGAGAGAAAAGTTCTTAGTTCCAAATCTGCAAAGCTTGATTTCTACTGAACTAAAACTCAAATCAAAATTCTAATCCAACCAAAATGATCCTCTCTTCTTTCTCTACATAATCATATGACTTATCAAGATTGGAATCAAGGTGAGTTGGCTGCACCATCTCCCTTTTGCTTTGGTTTCAAGGAAACATGCTTAAACATGTGTTTTCTTTATGTTCTTCCTTAGGAATCATGCTTAACTTGACTTGAGGGCCAAGAAACATTAATTTCCAGCAAGTCTAAGGTGAAAAATCCCTTCCTAACATGTTGAGTAAGATTTGGTCAGTTGAGGGTTTGTGGATTTAAAGTTGTTCTTGATGTGATTTAGGAGGAAAAAGTGTTTAAGGACCACCTGAAAGTATAACCGAATTAGGAGCAGCAAAATCAGGTAGGGTTTGATGAAATTAATCTTGATTTATTGTGTTTGAGTTGTGTGATTATGATATGGTTTGGCTGTGCTTGAAATTGATGGTTTATATGAGTGATTCTTGTTGAAATTTTGGTGAAAATTTGATGAAATTTGATGATATTCAACTTTGAACTTATGTTCTTCATGGCTGCTGGAAAACGAAACCCTAACCTTTAAATTGGGGTTCAATTTGTATTGAAATTATGTGAAAAAGATGGGGCTTTAGTGGCTGCAATTTTATTTTGAATTATGATAAAAATCGGTTGCTGAAAAGATTGAAAAACGGGTAAAAATAGAGAAAGAATCTGAAGAATTTACGAAGAATACGAAGAACACTTTGAGTGTGGTGAAGAACAATGAAGAACACTTTTTAGATCTTAAAAAGGGCAAGGAAGTAAATATTTTGGTGTTTGGGGGATTATTTTGTAATTTCCAAAAGTTAGGGTGGTTAAAGTAGAAATATTAAAAGTTACAGGTGGTAAAAAGTGAATTTCAAAGTTAAAAGTAAAAGTAAAGTTAATTTTTGAAAATATATTAATAAAATAATAAATAATAAAATATTAAATAATAATATTTAATTAAAAATAATATTTTAATAAAAATAATAAAATAATACGAAAAAGGGAGTTTTCTGTAAAAGCTTTAGAAAGACAACTTTAAGCGTAAAATCTCATAATTACCTTCATAAAACACTTAGGAAGTGGTAATAACATGTTAGTGAGGCAAAGATAAAGGAAAGATAAGAAGTTAAAGAAAAGATAAAAACCAAAGAAAAGTCTGTAAAGTTTTAATAACAGAAAAACAGACAGAAAAATCATAGCAGAATAAATAAACACAGAGAACAGAATAACCAGAGTAAAGTAAAGAGATAAAGAGAAAAAGAGTAATATAGATATAGAGGAAAGAATAATCAAAGAAAAGTAAAGAGATACAGAGAACAGAGTAACTAGAGCAGAGTAAAGATCACAGAGAGAAGAGAAACCAGAACGAGTAAAGAGAAAGAGAAAAGTAATATAAGAAAGAAATATTTGTATATATATTAGTTGCTTGATGCAACCTAGAGCTATATTTATAAATATATATTAGTTGCTTAATGCAACCCAGAGCTTCTGTAGAAAAACTAAGTTACCTATAGCCATTTTCCGCTTCCTCAGAGCAGAGCAGAGTATATATATATATATATATATATATATATATATATATATATATATATATATATATATATATATATTCCTGCAGTAAGCAGAGGCTGTCTCAAATGAGCGGCTATTATTATATGCGCATTTATTTAGGAACGAAAAATCGTATCCGGAAAATCGGGATTACTCGTGACCGGATAAATGTCGGGATTGCGGGAAGCCAACCGACACATGAGCTCATGGCCTGCGCTAGGGCTAGACATGCATCATTCTTGTCTGTGCATCATTCTCTGTTGTATTCCTTTCTGTGTGTGATCTATTTCTTTATGTTTGTCTGCTTGTATGCTATATCTGTGTATTATTTTCTTGTATTCTTCTGTTTGTGTTCCGCTTTCTGTTTTCTCTACTTTCTCTATCTATCTTTATATTCTGTTTACTAATTCGCTATATTCTATTACTTGTTTGCTAATCGACACCGAATAAATGAACGTAACTAATAACCCCGACCCTACTAAGAACTCCCCAGTTCTTACCCCTTTTCTCTCCCTTCCCACTCCAGATGGAAGCAAGAGTACCCTTCTGAAGTTCGTTGATGATCGTTCCGCAAAGAGGGTTCCGCTCTAAGTAGTTTTCTGAGTCTAGAGTGAACTCTATTACCTGTTTATATGTATATACTGTGAGACCAACCAACGTCTACACCCCGTTTGTATGCAAACTTTTACTTAAATCCTGTGTACGAGACTCCTATTATGTGACTACTTGATGAGGTACCAGAGAGACGTCATATGGCAATAACTGATCGTGCAGAGGAGTAGTAGATGGTGTTCCACCTTTTGATGACGTTCCACCTTACTTGAGTTTTGAAGACTTAGAACGTACTTTTCCTCGCTTTAGTAGTTTAGAGGGACTATGTGAGTATAGAGTCTAGGCTAGCCTGGGTGCCAGCTTAGGGACTTCTTGAACAGGTTAGGGCCTGGGATGTTGTATGTATATATATGTATATAGATATTATTTAGCTATATCTAGGGGTCTTCTAACTAAAAGTCTATACTCTAATAAAGGCTGGATCACGGAATGTTATCAACTGCTTGAGATGTATTTATGGGTGGTTGTTTATAACTGTTTTATCTATTATTATTTGTGAATTGATTATGAATGATTCTATTTATTAATCCAAACATTTTTTTAAAAAAATGTACATCGCAAAATAACTACGTTTTTAACAACGAATCAGGCTCATATAATAAATAATAGATAATAATTAGGAAGACAAGTTGGTAGCACTCAATTTCTTGTATGATCATGACGTACCAGAAATTGGGTCCTTACAAAGGCCACCGACCCAAGGGTTACTGTGAGCCGCATTAGAGCACGTACAAGGGATATTATTAAAGCCATAAAGAAGACTAACCTTCTAAAGGAGAATCATAATAGTTTGGAAAATCTCATTCGCTGGCACCAACCACAGGAGCACTATGTCAAGATTAATGTTGATGGGTCCTACTTCTCCCAATGTGATAGTGCCTCTTGCGGGGGAGATTTTCAGAGACCACATGAGAAGGTTTATGAAAACATTTTCCTGTAATTTAGGTAATTGTACCATTATGCATGCTGAACTTTGGGGAATTATTAAAGGTCTCCAAATAGCAGTTGCTACTGATTTTCAGAATATTATTGTGGAGTCTGACTCTCTAATGGCTCTTCAGGTTATTAAAACAGGATGTCCAAACTCTCATCCTTGTGCAGCTCTTGTGCAAGATATCCTAATCCTAAGCAAGCACGTGCAAAATATTGATTGGAATCACACCTTAAGAGAGGCCAATGCAGTTGCAGATATAATGGTCAAGAAGGGGCATGATCTCCCCATGGGTTTCCACATTTTTTATGCGCCTACACCTGATATTATTTCAGCTTTAGCTTTTGACATGTATGGTTCTTTTAGGCTTAGAGACTTGTAGTTTTTGCTTGCTGTTTTGGGATTTCTAACCCCGTTATTCCATAAAAAAAAAGTTTGGTTTATTTAATTTATGAGCTCAATTCCAAGCTCAAGTTCGGCTCACTAGCTTACGAGCTCAGCTTATTAAACTATTAACGAGTCGAGCTTGAGCTACCTCATAAGCTTGCTTGACTCACTTCCAATTCTAGGGAATGGTTCACACTTACAACACCAAATTCTAGAAGATTCAAGATTTGACCTTATCACGTGTTAGTGAAGGTTTTCAATAATTTACTTTGTGTGTTCCAAGGTTTATTTTACTACTAATACACCAACTTATGCAATACGCATAAACTAATACTTAAATGACATTGGTTGGATGATGGAGAAGAATTTTGATTTGGTCAGATGGCAGCTGGTGGGGGAAGTGGAAGGTGGCTTTGGTACGCGGAAACGCCGTCGTTTAGCGAGGAGAAGATGTATCTACTTTGAAAGTGGGTCCCTCTCATATTACTTTGTCTATTGCCACTTGGCACACTCCCCATGCTCATCATTTTTCTCTGAGGTCTCTTGGATCATTATTGGATCTAAATCTAAATATATAGTAACAAAACAAAACTCATGACGCCTCAATTGATGATTATATTAACATTTGAATCAAACATTCTTATGTGCGACAAGAATTAATGGTGTTTGGAGTGAGTTTCATATTCATAGGCTTTAACAATCCGCAAAGTGAACTTGAATAATTAAGAGAATATGGTAAAGAATAATACAAGCGTGGAACATTTTAGTGGGGGATTACCTTGTAGCTTTAGATGAAGCTGCATAATAGACCTGCCAAAAGGGCCGGGTTATTTAAATCTTTGCTCCGATGGTTAAATTTTTTTATATAAAAAAAATATTGACGTTATTGTTGAAAATAAAATTATTTGGTATAATTATATGTAGGTAGATTTTATAGATGGAGAATTAATACGTAGGTAGTGTTTATTTTGAGGTACTGAGACAGAGACTGAGACTCAGTATAATGTTTGTTGATTTAGAGACTGGTACTAAAATTTTTGCCTCTGTTTTCAAAATTTCAGTATTTCAGTACCTCAAAAAAGTGGAACATAGATGACTAAAATTTTTAGAGATAGAGATTGAAACTTTAATAACATTTTATACCTAAAATATGCTCATTTCAATTAATTAATTTCAATTTTACCCTTTGTGCAAATTAAATTAGAGTTTCATTCTTGTTTTAATTTCTGTCTCTTATTTTACACCAAACAGAATATTGAGATTTATTTTAATCTCTGTCTCTTAGTCTCTGTCTCTCACTCTCAATCTTTCCGTCTCTATCTCTCCACCAAACGTTACCATAAGGACATGTTGTAACATGTGGGGACGTGTTATCCACGTGGCAACATCTAGGTCAACACGCAGAAAGCATGTTAAATAATTTTCATAATATTATAATACATTTCAAATGTCAATATTCAACTAAAATTTCGTCTCTATTTTCATATTAAAAATAATTTTTGACTATTTATCTTCAAATGCTAAAATCTTTAATTTTATTTTTATTTTATTAATATTCTATTTTAATTAAGTAGACTCATCAAAATAATATAATGCGTCTTATTTTTATATGTGATAAAAAAAATTTCAAAACTTAAAAGAATAAATTTTATCGCGTTGTTATTAGACAATACTAAATATGTATGAATAGGATAAACAATAATAAATATGAGAGAAAATTAGACTAATATCTATTGTTAAAAATATTTATAGAATTTCGCCTTAAATAATATAAATATGTGGGATAAAAATGTTCAAAGTATTTAGTTAAAAGGACAGTTCAAATGAAAGATATGCAAGTAATAAAAAATAAAAAAAAAAAAGACTTAAAGGAATCATACACGAAATAATAAAAAAAAAATTATATATAATATTATAAAATATAAACAAATTCATTGTAAAATATAACATATGATAAAATACAATAATGTTATCCAATTTATTTAACCGATCATATTTAATGGAATAAAATTTTATTAATCGTTGTTGTTGTTGCTGTTGTTCTCTTTTAATTATAATTAAGGTGCTATTTTTCAACCGATAGAGCTCTTCAAACAAAATATGGGTAAGAATGTTATTACTTGAACTATATAAGGGCTATAAACAAAGGCAAAATTCTTCACGCCAAGGAGAAACTATTGTAAGCTATGCTATTATAGTAAATGAACAAATCAGTTATGGTACATGTTTCTTAGAACAGGGCATTGTATTATACCTATAGAGCTTGTTTGGGTGAGCTTCTAAGAAAAGATCTTTTTTCGAGTTATCTTTTTTTAAAAGATCTTATAGAGAAGTAAAAGTAATTTTATGTTTGGATATCTCATATAAAAAGGTCTTTTTATCAATCAATTATGTTTGGGTATAACAATATAAAAGTACTTTTTTGTTTATTTATTACATGAAAAACATCTTTTTTTTAAGAAAAAAAGATCTTTTAAAAAAAGATGTAAATTACAGCTTCTCAAAAAAGATCTTTTTTTGATTTTACTAGTGCTTTTACTTTTACTACTAGAAATTTGTCAAACACGTTAAAAAATAAAAAAAGATCTTTTTTCATTGAAAAAAGATCTTTTTTTAACAAAATAATGGCGCCCAAACATGCACATAATATAATGAAGTTTCAGTTGCTATAGTACAAGCAGAGAGGAAAAAATTCAATAAAAATGTGTAGGCCATAGTTGCTTCTAATGCAAAAGACAGTTACGGTGTCATTTTTCTGATTAAAAGATTGTATGTAACAACCGCACTCTTTTTTTGGTGCATCCATCAACACTGATACCTAAAACAGCATCTTAAACTACCATGCACCTTCGCTCTTCTGACTCTTCTTCTACCTAATAAACGCATTCAACCGTGTCCAAGTTGTATTTTTAAATCAAAGAATAATAATTTGGTAAATGCTTTTCAAACTTATGTAACATCTCAAAATTCTTTAATTGAGATTAACAACTGGTGACTATTAAGCATTTCGTAATTCTTTTAACTTAATGAAAAGCAAAAAGAAGAAGGAGATTTCAATTAGTTTTGTTAAAATTGGAAATATTCAAGATTGCTGGGAAGTGGGAACTCTCGCCCACTGGCCTACAAAAACAAATAGCATATATGAACTGGAATCTGGATCATTTTTCTCCGGCTAGGAATTCCTCAAAAACAAGCAAAAGACAATGACAAATATAAAGATATAATTAAAGTTATACATTAACTAATATAAATACAAAAGTAAAAGTTTGATGTGGTCCAAATTTTATTTTAATTAAATATAAAGTTGGCGCCGAAGAAGAAAGGGAAGAAAAGAAAGGCTTAATACCATTATATATTAAATAAAGAATTGGCAATATATATATATATATATATATATATGTGTGTGTGAACTAATGGTTGCAACTTTGTTAAAAGTGGAAGAAGACAACCTAACAGTGCAACTATGATTAACCGTATACACAATTTGATTTTAATATTCTATTAAATTTTTAAGAAAATGATCTAATAAGTACTACTTTAATTAGTTAAGAATACTATATTTTTTAAGATAAGTTACTGAAATAAAATGTTTAGAAGTCAATATTATTGAAGTACAATTTTTAAACATTGTACACACAAATATAATTTTCATAGATCTATGAAAATTGCGAGAGGGATATAGCAGTTTACGTTGTGACGCGTGCTAGTAGAAACTACTACACTTTATAGCGATTTTTGAGGGAAGACAACAAAAAAAAACCCACGACACTCTGATTTTTTCACAAATGTCACACCTAGAAAACCGTGTGTGGTTATAGCGGTTTCTATTTGGTTATAAATGCCTATAAATATCAAGCAAGAGGCAGTAGTGTAGTAGTAGATTATCATTTTCACAAAAGGATAGTGAGAAAAGTTTTTTGGTTCTAGTCCATTCTCATGGAAAAATTAAAAAAAAAAAAAAAGACACGATGTTAAGTTCACTGATACAGAACCAGTGAGCATTTTTATCCGGTCAACAAATACGTTGTCAGAGTTAAAAATGAGTATATTACAAAAGGCGGGGTTGCGTGGGATAAAGTAGGTAAAGAAATTGTTCTACAAGATTCTCATTGCGGTTGTGTTAACTGGTGTGAAGTATGAAACATTTATGATACGATCAGATGAAGATATGCAGGTTTTGTTTCATTGTCAGCGAAGTTTTCTGGAAGTGAGAATACACGGGCTATATGCCAAGTTGGAAGATGGCGTTGACAGTTATAGGGCATCGGCGCCAAATTCTCAATCAACTATCATGATGGGTGCCTCTACCTCGATGTCTGTCGTTGCACTTGATTGTCTGTTGGCTGATCCTCTATCTGTTGCAGTTGGAATAGCTAGATCACCACCTATGGTTCCAGGTATTTTAGGTGACGGTGAATCGGATCTAGTTGAAAATGCGATGCGAGAGGATGATTCGAACGAAAAGCCTGCTCATATCGTGGGGGACAGTGATGAGGATACTCCGAAGAACTCACCTTCACATCAGGGACCATCCAGTTTCGGGACACAACAATATTTCTATAAATCTATGAAAGTTACATTTGCATTTGCAATGTTTAAAATTTGTATTTCGACAATATTGGTTTCAAACATTTTATTTCAATACCTTATCCTATTTTTTATGCATTTAATACATTTTATTTTAGTTAAGAATTTAATACATTTTAAATTCTTAATAAATGCCTACCAAACCCAATTTTAAATAAAAATTACTGTGTATATTAAAATAGCTATTATTATTTTGAGCAAGTTACTAAAATAAATTATTTGCACATTAATATTATCGAATTACAGCTTTTAAACATTATACAAATTACAGACGTAAACTGCTAGAGGGGTATAGTGGTTTACGTTAAAACACAAAAAACAAAAAACTGCAGCACCCCTCCCTCGGTCTCTTCACGAACGCTAAAACTGCATAAACTGAGAGGACTATAGCAATTTATGCTTGCTTAAAGATGCCTATAATACCTGCAAAACAAATTAAAGGCTGCTAGGCCAAGATGAAGATGAAGATTATTTCTTTTTGTTACTGTGAGTTGACGATGATGGTGGAATTTTTGTGCATTTCTTGTAAATTTTACTAAAAAAAAATTTTTTATCAATTTTGTCATTTAATCTCATCTACCGTAAGAGATACTAAAAAATAATCATCAGAACTCTTGAACTTTTATGACTATGGTTTACAAATAAATATTTTTTTAATATTATTGTTAGTACTCTTTGTTAAATTTTAATTTTTATCAAATTTTTATTTATTTTTTTGGTTAATAGTATGAATATTTTTTTAGAGTTTTTTTTTTTGTGTTCATTGATATATATTATTGTATTTTTTAATAAAATTTTTAGTATTCATGGTTCATATAAATTTTTAAATCATTTTTATTAATATATATTTTTTTATAGAACTTTTTTTATTTTGTACATTTTTTACTTATATTCTTAAATTAGTATATATTTTATTTATTATTGATAATTTTTATAATATAAATTATATTAGATTGATATAATTAAATACAAAAAAATATACTAAAAAAGAGTACTAAAAAATTATAACTAAAAGAATATTAAATTTTAATACATAAATTTAAATTATTTTCAAAAGAAATTATAGTAAAAAATATTAAAATAATATAATTTTAAATGATATAAATTTATGTCTTTTTTAATAATTTTTATTTAAATATAATTTTAAATAATATAATTTAAATAATATTTATTTTATTATAATCTATTTTAAAACGTTTATCTTATTAATTTTCTTGCTGTATTCTATAATCACATAGATGCTATCTTCTTCAACGTTTATATCAACTTTCTAGCTTCTTTAATTTATACTATAGTAGCATGTATCACGAGTTTTGTTGATTAATTAATATATAAATTTATTCAAATTTTGTTGAAGGAAGTTAGCTTGTAGATTAATTCGTAGCGAAAAGATAAACAAACAAGCATGAAAGATCACATTATTACTGCAACTGTATAATTGAACAAAAGCATGGCTTATGTCTAGGATTATACCACAACTATATTTATACGCATATATTTTTAGGCAAGTATAAATTATTATACCCTTCTCGCAATTTATGCAATTTTGACGTTCATAAAAAAATTGTTAGAGGAGTGTCACAGTCTCGCGGTTTCTATAAATCTATAAAAGTTATATTTTTATATGCAAGGTTTAAAAGTTGTAATTCGATAATATTGATTTGTAAACAATTTATTTTAGTAACTTATCTATTTATTTATGTATAAATATATATATTGTTTAATTTATTTTTAATTTATATTTTATTTTAATATATATTTTATACTAATAGATGATTTTAGTGTACACTTATAAAGTATGGATATTTTGTTGAATTACCGTGTCTAGATACGATACTCGACACTCGTCTGACACATATTTTGCGTGTCCAACATGGTTTAATTAAAAAAAAAACTTCATCAAATATGTTTGGAACTTTGGATATACCGTCATCACTGCATCACGTATCAGCATGTCCAATCTTATTCTTAACCTATATTTTAAAATAATATATATTATTATTTATTAAAACTAAAAATTATTTTAAATACTTCATATAACTAAAAAGATATTAAAAATTGTTAAAAGATTAATTTATTAAAATTAGTGTGTTTTCATGTTATGTATGATGTATCCAGACTTTATAAGATTGTGTTTGGTTTAGCGTTAGAAGGAAGAGAAACACGTTTGAGTGAATTGAACGCTTTCTCTTTATGTTTAGATACTTTTTTTTTAATTTCTTTAAACGCCAACGTAGTTTTACTTCTTAACGTGCGTTTACAAGAAGCTAGAAATTGTAGTTTCGGCGTTTAGAAAATCACGTTAACATTGAATTTATTTTTTTCTTATCAATTCTACCCTTTATTTTTTTGTTTGTAGTCTTTTTAGTATTCAAATATTTTAAATATATAATTATATTTTTTATTAAATTTTTATTTTAGATCTTGTATAAAAAATTATTTTTTGTTTGACTCTGTTAAAATTTGTAAGTATAATTCTTGTATATTAATTAAGGGTATGCTACGTATACACCAAAGTCAGCCACCAAAGTCAGCCACCAGTATAAAATACATATTGGAATATAAATATACATTGAAAATAAATTAAATCATACATGTATTTATACATTGATGGCTGATTTTAGTAGCTGATTTTGGTGTACAAATAGCATTTTCTATTAATTTATTATTATAATATAAATTATTAATCCCATTAAAAAGAACAAAATAAATAAAAAACTAATTATAACTAAGAATAAAGTCATAAATAATTAAAATTTATAGTTTAAAATAATATTAAATAAAAGAGTATCAAGAATACTAAAAAATTATAAGTAATATAATATAATAAAGTATATTTTGATATATTTTTCATATATTATTTTTGCTTTTGATATAAAAATATATTTTGCCAATTTTTATATATGATTTTTATTTTAGTAAGTAAATATTAATTTATTATAAAATTAATTAATAATATCTATTTAAATATCTAAATTAAAATAATAGAATAATATAAAAAAATTATTTAAATTGATGTCTATTTTAGTAATTTTTTATCTAAAAATAATTTTGAATAGTGTAATCTAAATAATATTTACTTTACTATAATTCATTTTAATATAAAGATTACTAAACATAAATCACTTTAACACAAACTTATTTTTTATCAAAATTAAATTTATAAAATTAATTTTATGCAATTTACTTTTCATCAAAATCAAGTGTATACGGGACGTAGTTGTTTTAACTTTTAAATTAGTTCCTTAATTTATAACAATGCATAAAAGCCAATCATTAATTACTTTTAATAAGTATTTAGAGGAGAGAAACGAAAATTAAACACACAATAACAGGCTTACATGGTTACATAAGATATTGGAAAAGACAACTAATAAATTGTAGGGCCATCAACTACTACTATAATTTTGTACAATTCTATTATATTATTAAATAAGAAATGTTATATATACATATTTTTATATTTCTTTTATTTTTATATTAAAAGTAATTAATAAAAGATAGAAACAAAAAGTTTATTTTTCTATCATAAAAATACAAAAAAATGTATATAAAAATTAATAAAACTATACAAGCATAATTTTTTTTATTTAATATACTATAAAAAATAATAATAGAAAACAAATCTCATAAAAATATGAGAAAGACACGTAAAAAAATCAACACATACTAATATTACATAAAAATTTCAAAATAAATAACGTTATATATATGTCTTTTTGTCTATTTATATGTAAATCAAATTTATAATATTTGATTTAGGTCTAGTCAATATAATTCGAATCAATATTATTTGATTTAGTAGATAAAATGTTAAATCGACTTATATAGCTTTGATTTACTTGGTTAGAAACGTTGTTTTAACTAGCACATGGTAATTCGAATCAATGAGTTTCGAATTGAATCCATAGTAGATCGAAACAAGTGGTTTCGATTTACGTTCCTACTAAATCGAATGTGATGGCTTCAATTTATAGCCATTGTGTAACACTCTACCACACAGAACTTTATGCTTAAGTTCGTAAATCAGAGGTGGTGAGATATTACAACCTCTAAAAGTAAAATTGCATACATAAGCATATATGAAAAGAAATTTAACTAGAAACCTTGAAGAAAAAGTTAAACAAAACAATCAGAAACCGTGTCGCGCACGAATCGAAAAGAATAAAAGCGGGATAACGGAAAATAGAAGAGACAAGTTATATACATAGATAAAGAGTTCCAACAAGATTTCATAACAAATTCTATTCTCCACCTGCGAAGCAAAGGCCGGATAGATAATATATATATATATACCACCCAAAATAAACCAAAACATACATACAGATTTTGGTTTTCCAAAGTCAACATCTAAGAGGGACAAAATAAAAATTTATACAAAGGTGGAGAATACTACATACATACATACATACATACATACATACATACATACATACATACATACATACAGTGCCTTGCATCCTGCATCTGAAAAACAATAAAATATGTATGAAATGAGAACCGGGAGTTCTCAGTATGGTAAATGTGCCCATATAAATAATAAATAATGTCTCAGGAAGCCAGAGGCATTCCAAAACTTCAACAACCTATATTCATATCCTAAAGTTTTCACTAAACCAGAAATATGGTAACTATATCTAAGGATTTTAATTCTAACTCTTCGTTTTTTGTTCTCTGCAAACCTCCAATTTACCAAATGGAACAATCCTCAGTGTCACCTCCACCAGCATGAGGGATCTCTCAGAAATAAACACATACAAGACAAATAAGAAAAATACAGATGTGGATAGCAGATACAACAAATAGATCAAGTAGCGGTTAATTACAGTTAAGCAAATAAGTAAACCAATACAATGCACACTCAAACAATTCATACAAGTGCATATGATTCATGTCTACCCTATGGCCGATGAGTCTCATCTGTCGGTTATATAGGTAAACCCAACATGTTCGGTAGCAAATCCTGGACAGGAAGACCATAGCACAGAGCAAGTGGGACAAAATCGTAATCCTTGCATCTTACCCGCATAACCTGGAGTAAGGAGAACAACCTCACCCTTGCCTCTTACCCAGGTGGTGTTACAATTCTCGACTAGGAGCAAGGTAACAAAACTCGACCTTTGCATCTTACCTGACATCTCGAACCTTTACCCGGAGTAAGTGGACAACGCCATGGCATTTTACTCGGTATCTCAATTTATAACTAGAGCAAGTGGACAACGCCACTGCATCTTACCCGGTGATATATCTCAATCAGTTCCAATTTTATTATCAACATGCCCGGTATGCACTACTAGATGGAAACCAACTGCTATCAGGAGCTTCCAGTGCAGCCTTGATTCTGTTGTGCCTATTAGATATGACTAGAATATCTGGCTGAGGCGTTATGTGTTGCCGAAGGTGAGATTGAAAGAATGACCACAAATCTGCATTCTCACCCTTCACAAGTGCAAATACAAAAAGAATGATATTGGAATTGCCGTCCTGAGCAATCACAACGAGCAGTGTACTCCCGTATTTACTGTACAAGTGGGTTCCATCAACACTAACCAACGGCTTACAACACCGAAAGGCCTTGGTATACGGTGGGAATGTCCAAAAAAGCCGATGGAAATAAGGTGATGACTTATCAACTTGCCCACCAACTCGCATAGGACTCGTCCTCAACACTACGACACTACCTGACATCGTGATCTGCACACTCAGCACCCATCGCGACAACCCATTTTATGGCTCTTCCCAATCTCCATAAATTTATGCCACAACCTTTTGCTTAGCCAACCAAACCCTCCTATAAGTCAGTTTAAAATTCATATGTGCCTCTGTCACATTCTGCAGTACCTTGATTGACATGGCAGTATTAGCTCTAATCTTAGGCAATATGAAAGCCAATATAACATGGTAATTAAGTATCCTGTGATCATTGCATATTGTGGTGGCCAGACAAGTATGAAGTTCATTGTACTATTTTACCTCTTAAATACCCTGCACTAGCGAAGACTGATCCGAATCAACCATGTGCACTCGTTGCCAAAATTCTTACACTTCCCGTGGTACTTGCGATGATTGGATTCCATCACTCTGTATTCAATCCCGTGGCGGATGTTATAAGTTTTCACGCTTAACATAACCTCCTCTTTATCCTAAAACTGCTGTCCAACTTGGAACTCAGACAGAGCTCCTATATCCTGTACATCTCTGGCCCCAAATCCAAAAGGTACTCCCGGTAACTCCTGCTGTGTCATGGCATCCAAGTCCAAAGGCGGGTACTAATGAGTTCCAGAACTAGATGCTCCACCACCCCCGGTTGGAGTACTCCTTGTGATGTCATCATCATTATCATTAGCAATCTTGGCGGGCTCCATATCATCATTATCATCATCCCGCAGTACATCCTCGACACCATCTGGTGCTCCACCCTCTTCGAAGATCGGGACCATAACGAGAGTACCAGCTATGGCAATAGCAGGCTCACCAAAGGGTCAATTATCACATACTTCTCCGTGATGATTGTGGTTTAGATCAACTGCGAAGGACAGAGATGCAACTAGAATTGCCTCAGGTACAATCACAGGCACAAATGATAAGGTACCAAGCAGCCTCGAACTGGAGTCGGCTGGCATTGCTGATGATTGACGACTCCAGTTCGAATTTCCTGAACTACAGCCCACATCTACAAGCTTGGCCAATAGTTCAGGGGACCTCACTTCGGAAAGTTGGCGACGACAATGGAATAGAATTTGCAAATCTTTGTCACTGTCTATGACAAAGAATCATATTTCATACCATCACGTAACACGAAAATCAAAATTCTATAAAATAACTTCTCCACCGTTTCATATCATGCGGTTCAAGTTTTTCGATTATAATATTCTGAAACTTGCTAAAACTTGTAGAAGGTTTGAGAAAAACGCTCAGCAAATTCTTATCAATAAATTTTATTCCAGATCACATTTTTTCTTAATCGACCTTCTGTAGTGGACCAGAATTAAAAACTATCATTGCTTATAAATCAAATTCGTTATATTCGATTTACTAGTTGATTGTAAATCAAAATGATTCTATTCAATTTCCTAAGATTCATTGCAAATCGATACAAATTGATTTGATTTAACACTATATATAATGACTAATTCAAATTCAGTTACTTCGATTTATATAAATTTATGAAACACTATTAATTCATATTTTTTTAATTCGATTTAGTATTACAAAATTTAATTCGAATTCAATAAATTTAATTTATATATATCATTTTTTATTCTGAGACTTTTATATAATATTAATATTTATTTGATTTATGTAAGTACTTTATCCTCAAAATATAGGAGAATTCTATGGTGTTTATAGCAAAAATAAGCATAATATACTGACCTTACGTGTTAATCAGTGAGGATTGAAGGCAATTTTGTTTTTAAAATGAAAAAAATTAAAATAAAAGAAAACGTTCTAATATAAGTACATTAATGAGAAATACAATCATACATCACGTCAATCTGTAACATTTTTAATTTTATTGGAATTGATGCATTTATGGCCTCATTATAAAATAAAAAATAGATAAATTATTAGTTATATTTGAATAAAAGCTGAAATTAAAATAATTTTATTTATAAAAATATACATTAATTTAATATTTATTAAAATATTTAATTATTTTTTAATATTTATAATTTTATTAAATTTATAATTAAGTTATTATAATTTTTTAATTAAATTTTTATATTATTTTTAATTTTAATTAAATTTTTACTAATTTAAAAATATTAAAATTAATGAAATAACTTTTTACAATGCAAGTTAAAAATATCCACAATTAAAAATCTATTAGTCTTTGAACACATATTTTTTTTAAAAAAAATATTTTATTAATTTTTATATTTTTGACACAAAATAAAATAACTTAAAAAAAATAACTAATATTACATAAATTAATAAATCTCTCCTAAATAATATATTTTAATAAATAAAATATTTAATTTATTTATTTAAAAAAATATTCCCAGAATTTGTATTATTATAATACATTATTATTTTAATTAAAATAAAATAAAATTCATTAAAAATTATATTAATATGATAAAATTATTAAAATAATGTAATAAATAATTTTTTTATTAAAAAAATTCTGCATATAGACGTAATAGTTAGTTTCTGTTCGAGAGATATTTTAGAATTTGAAATTTTTTTGTTATAATTAAATATTTTTTTTTCATTTAAAAAAATTGGTCTCAAATTAAAATTTTACAGGTTGACGTAATGTATGTTTGACTAACTTTTTTAAAATATTTTTCTTTAATTTAATTTTTTTATTTTTATTTTAAAAAAATTACCTTCAATCTTCAGTGACTGACACCTAAGATCAGTATATCATGCTTATTTGTGTGATAAGCACCGTAGAACTTCCCCAAAACATATAGTAAAACACGTTTTTTCTCATTTGGACAAAAATTGAAATAAAAATACTAGTATAATCTATAATGTAGCAGGTTGGATATTGAGTGTACGCGTTAGTGTGAGTGGCATATTGGTAAATTCAAGTTGTTAGAGTGTCGTTGTTTTATCACATAATATAAGGTCTTTTTCATTTTTAAACTTGTTCCTCGTTCTGCCTGTGCCTCCTCCCTCTCTCTCTCTCTCTCTCTCTCTCATTCAGCCACCACCACCGCCAACAACAACAACAACAACAACAACAACATCATCACAGCAAGCTCAATGGCGAGATTCAATTCGTGTGTGGTCCTCGTGATTTGTGCGAGCATCTTGGTGGTGATGGCTTCATCGCCGACAACAACGACAGCGGATGCAGGGGACCACTACAACCCCATGGGAATGGTTGGAGGATGGGTAGCTTCCAAGAAAGGTTCAGGCTCCTCCTGCAAGGGCTCCATAGCACAGTGCATGGAAGCAGGTGAAGAAGAGTTTGACTTGGACTCTGAGATCAACCGGCGCATCTTAGCCACCACCAAGTACATCAGCTACGGTGCGCTCCAGAGGAACACTGTCCCTTGCTCTCGCCGTGGCGCTTCCTACTACAATTGCCGCCCTGGTGCTCAGGCCAACCCTTACAATCGTGGCTGCAGCGCCATCACAAGGTGCAGGAGCTAAATTAAAATTATTTAATTTCTCCATTTCATTTCATATATATAAAACTACATATATTTCATTGTTATACTTGGAGAGTTCAGGAATTTTATGTTAATTAATCAGATTTGCGAGCCACATCTGTGACACTTGATGAATATACTGTGTTCATTATTATTATATTAATATTACATTGTTTATTTGTTGGTGGTGGTGGTGTTGTTGCGAGGATTTGGATTTTGATTTTTGAGTTTTTGAACCTTTTATGTAAAAAAATAAAATAAAATAAAAAGGAATAGTTTTGTTGTTGCGGAATTACCCTTTTAGAATTGAGACGTTGCGTTTCACCTTGGTTCTGTTATGGCCAGCTACGTGCTAGCCTGTCCGTTTATGTGTTGGAATGGTGACGAATAATTGAATGTCAGCTCTTTCACCATTTCAATATTCAATAATTTCCTTATTATCCTTTTATTTTTCTATATTGTTTTTGCGGTTCTTCTATATCTCGAATATTGCAAGATGGGAAATTCAAATAATTTTTGGTAACCTTTGGTTTGTGGTTAATGCTTTGCTGTACGCGCCTACTCGGTGGTATCCCAGACCCACAGAGAGAGAGAGAGAGAGAGAGAGAGAGAGAGAGGAGAATGCTAAATGCTTTGCTTTCCTTGTGATAATCTCTTATTCTTGGGAATTGAATTTTGCCAATGCCTGTGTTTCTGAGATTTTTGTTCGGTGTGGCCAATTGTTCAAAATTGAACGTTACTAAACGAATAAACGTTACCTAACTCGTGTCTAGTGGATGAATAGACAAAGGCAAGAACAAACTAAACGAGCTTAAAGTTTTTGGGGATTTTAAATTCGATTTCTCTTTGGTGACTTTGGTTAGGATGCAAATTTTAAAGTGTTACTTTTACCGGAATTCAGATAGAATTTAAGAAAAGTTTAAAATGTTTTAGGACGCTTTAACTCTTTTCAAAACTTTTTAGAATAATTCCAAATTCTTATAAATTCTATATAAATTTTGTTAGTAAAATTTTTAAATTTACCAGATTTCAAATAGGGTTTAAAATGGAAGAATGAATGACTAGAGAGATGAATCCGAGGGGTGAACAAGTTGCCGGCAGAAGGATTTATTTATCTTATTTTCCCCCTTCAAATTAATTAATAATTCCCCTCATCTTTTATCTTATGTTTTAGTGGTTGTGGTTGTTAACGATGGGTTCCATCACATTTTAAGTACCAATTATACAGTCCAAATTAAAGAGCTAAGAGTGGTCCCCCGGCCAAGTAATAGTTTTACACATAATGGCCCCACAAATTATATCGGAATCTTTTTTCTAGAATTCGAAGCAGATGTTAAGTATTAAGACCTAGATGGCTAGATTGCCTTTCAACGCAGTTGCTTGCAAATAATTTCACAAAATGATGTGATTTTTATTGGGGGTTCAAGTGTTCAACCAAAACCCTGAAATTCCTTAGTTTGGAAGGTCGATGATTTTAATTTGGTAGTAATATTCATTACTGACCCTTACTTACAACTTACCAACCATGTACAGTAATTCGTATAACCTAACACGGTTTGGAATCAAAGGGAATCTTCGTCATTTAGCAAACTCCACCGACACGAACATTATCATTCTAGAGACACACGTTAACTTTTTGTGGATGCAAATCCATCAGCATGAGGGCTCAAAATTGGGCAATGATCAAATTTATTTCTCAAAGATCACCTAATTTTTATTTTGGTTTTTTAAAAAAAATTTTAATCAAAATTATCCGTAAAAAATTTTAAATTAGTCATGTTAGTCTTTTGTCAATTCTATCGTTAATGTCGGAAGTTGACCTGGAATGTTAGGGGTACACCTTAGCATATTAAACGACGTCGTTTTAAGTGTTTGAGAGTTGAAACCGAAATGGCATTGTATTTCTAGCAACGAAGACAAAACGTCAATCCCTCAACTTCAACCACACTTCCTTTACTCTTAGTAAAAAAAAAAACCCTGTTCTTTGTGGCTCTTTGAACACAGCAACGACGCTCCGTGGAAGACGACCGACGTTATTTGAATGTAAAAAACTTTTTTTTTTGTGTGTAATCTATATCCTATCATTGATTGCAAGAGAGAATGAGATTTTGATGATTGTTTTAAGTTAAATGGAATGTTGTTCAATTTTGTTCTAGTGTTATTTGTGCCTTAGTGTTTCGGTTAGCAAAGGAGCATGTATCTCTGTTTTTTTTATATATATATTGAGAGTAATGTGTTTATTGTGGTGAGTGAACTCTTTTGAATATGTTCAGGGTCGATTTTGTAGGTAATATGGTTTATGCTTGTTATTTTTTGAATTTAGTTAAGATTTACGTACTGTCATCGGTGGAGTTAAGCATGTATTAAGCTTAGTTTTTTAAAACATAGTTGTTTGTTTTTGCATTCTTCTCAAAGAATTTTGATGGAATGTATTGTTTTCCAGCATCTCTTCATCCATTGACTATTTTTCTATTGTTCATATGCTTACTAGCTTTGCAGGATAGCATGATATGTCTCTGCATGACTCCATACTATCTTTTAAATGCATAATAATAGTTTGTAATTTGTTTTCTATAATCAATAACTAACATTTATTATTAATAACACATAGATGCTAACATTTTTATTTTTTTATTTTATAGATGGAAGGATCTCCAATGATATTTGTGTTTCACCATGGTGAAAAGTTTAAAACTGATAAAAAGAAAAGAATCCCCCAAAAAGTCATTTTACATCCCATTCCACAATCCACTACCAATTCAAAAAGTAATTCCTCTCGATTCAAACCAAAGCTTACTTTTCAGCCCAAGCCAAAGCCTTGCAAAGATGTCCTAAAGCCCTCCAACATCCCAACTTGTGGAAAAAACAAAAAGAAGGTCAAGAAAGGCACTACAACAAAATCTGAAAAATATGTTAATGCAACCATACTAGATATTGATACTGATTCTTATGACTCGTATAAGAATGCTAAAGACAGTCTATACCAGCCTGAAAAAAGTGTGGAAAACGAAAACGGTAAGGGTGACAGTGACAGCAGTGTAGAAATTGGCAAGCCTTCAAATTTCAAGAAGGATATCCTACAAGAAAAACACTCATTCAGGTACACTTGAAAAGTGTAGTCAAAAGTGAAAAAAAATTATGCCTTAGACTACGGCTACGCTTTTTGAGCTACGACTACGCTTTTTGGGGTGATTCCTATTTGACCGTTGCCTATTCTCAAAGGCTATGCTTTTGACGTTTGGAAATAGAGTGCGTTTTTCAAGCAGGACCAAAGGCTACGCTTTTCAACTTCCAATTTTACCCGAGTAGACTACGCTACTCTATATAAGTGTAGCCCTAGATCCCTTATTATTATTTTTTTTTTATTTTCTGTATAATCATAACTGCTCTATATAAGTGTAGCCTTAGGTCTCTCATTATTTTTTTTTAATTTTCTATATATATATATAATATTCTAATAATTTTTTATACAACACAATATTTAATAATATTATTACATATATAGTTTTACATTTTTAATTAAATGAGTTAAATATTATAAAATAAAATTAAACACATAATTATACTAAATAATTTTTTTAAATAACAAAAATTATCCTTACACAATTCAAAGCCATAATCTTAAGAAGCAATTAACAATCAAAATATAACTTAAGATAATTTAAGTCACATGAAACTTGTATCACATATCAATTAAAATGCAAAGTTTGCACTCTATATCCGAAAAGAATTTAACAAACAGAAAATCGTTAATCTTCTAATCTTGGCATAATGACTAAAAAATGTTCTGAAATGCCTTCAAATTATTCTCAAACACATCTTTTTCATGCTGATCTTCATCACCATCAAGAAAACTCTTGGCCTTAACAATTGTATCAGTATTCATTCCCAACAAGAACTAATTTCCAAGCAGTTACTGCCCTGCTTACAGCTGCAGATTATCATAATTCAAAAAGAGAAGCATGTAAGGATTTTGCATACTGATTCACCACTATACGCAATCAATACAAGATTATGTTGAAGAAAATTACCGGGCTACTTACAAATATTCTTTTGACCATTCTCGCGACACATGAAGAAAACAAAATCATAGAACCAAATGAATTCTGAAAAGTCTGCCTGGCAAGAGCAACAAATGAAGCACGTGTTCCAATTGCAAGTATCAGATTAAAGATTAAAAATACAAGAAAACAAACTTGTTGCTTTTTTATTATTCTCATTAAAGCTGAATGCTAAGTTCACAAAATCATGCCAATCAGCTTAATTTCTAGTGCAAAAGGGGAAAACGGCGTTGTTTCAAAGAGTAAAGTGAGAATCATCAACCTAAATTGTAAAATTAAAAATGAATTGAGACAGATATATCAATTTTGCACCAATATCCCAAATGCAAAAGGAAAAATCATAAAGTAAATAAAACTGTGCTCTTTCCACTGTTATTTAATCATGTCACTCAATCAAACACAACACAACAAAACAAAACAAAAAAATTTTTTGGGGATACCAATAATGGTAGGAAAAACCATGGAAGCTGGAAAACAACATAACTAAGGGTAAATCAAATAAACAAAGAAAAGAAAAGAAAAGAACATTGCTCACAAAAGCTAAACAGAATTGAGGTTGTATTATTGAAAAGATATATGTATAGTTAACTAGTCTAGCCATTTAAAAAGTAAATAAAAAACAATCTTTTTAAATGAAAGCTAAGAATCCCAATTCTAGAGTCCTAGATTGCATTGAAGCCATGTGAAAAATTGGTCAATTACCTTGATAAAGGACATCATCATCAACGTCATCATCTGCTTGAAAGTTATCAGTTTTGCACTTGATATTGAACCACTTATTGACCAATGTCTTGGGCCAAGAAAGCTTCACTAAATAAAGGAGAGTAAGCAATGGCTATGGCAAAATGCAATTGCAAATGAAGCTTGGAAGCACAAATGTCATTTATTTTAAATCGAACCTTGCTTTTCTTGGAAGCACAAATGCCATTTAACAAATCCTGTTAGTCACATTGATCACTTCAATTTCATAATTCAACACATACAAATCAAGAATACGCACTATAACAAATAACAAGTATTGTAGTAGGAAGTAGTCAAATGCAACATATTTCAAGTCTTAATTTAGCACTAATTATTTCAAGTGTGAGAACTCATCATGAAACAGAAAATTATTGAACAAAAAGAAATGTCAAGAATAATACATAATATCATAATTAGTTTTCTATTTCAAAATTCAAAACAAAACTGAATACAATGCTATAAGAGAATCACAAATACAGGGGGAATTTTACACATGTATCAACACACTGGATTAGTGATGGCAACATCAGGAACAGAAGCTAGCACCAGGATGATAGGCTATGATGAAGGGTCTTGCGAGAAAGCAGAGGAGAAAAGATAAATAGATAAACGGGCAATAGACAAAGATAAACAGATGCACAAATCCAGGCACAAATTCAAAAGTGCAAAAAAACAGGAATTCTAGCAAAGAGAAGTGCACAAAACTAGAATTACAACAACCAGAATTGCACAAACAATTTTCAGCCATAACAACACAACTTCAAGTGTTAAAGTGTCAATAAAGCCCCACAACATGATTTTCAGCCATAGCAATTAACTTAACCATATGCAAATATAAGAGGCATAACATATTATACATATACCTAATATATTATACATATAAAAAAAGGGGACAAAAGAAATCCTAATATATTATTATTTATTTTAAATAGGAATCCTAAAGTGTACTTTGGTTTTGGTTTTGCAACTGCGTTCTAAGAATTTAATTTTATATGATTTTTAAAAAACCGGCTACTGATTTAGTACACTTCAGAAAAACAGCAAGCAGTAACCAATTTAGAAAAATCATATAAAATCCATCTTTGGTTGGATTCTCCTAAAGTTTGGTGTGGTTGAACCAGACTTACCCATCTTTCACCCAGTTCAAGTTCCAGAGCATTTTCACTTCTCTAGAAAAAGTTATGCCTCTCGAAATATGGTTTTGTTTTAAGAAAAGGGTGCTGTCGCAGCAGTGAACAGCCCTGCTTTCAGAAGACACAACTTTCTCTATAAAATTTTAATTGTCCTGAAATTTGGACATAAAATACTAGACATCTTAATATTTCATTCCTCTTTGGTTTCACCTCCAAAGAGTTTCAGAGTATTGAGATATGTGGTTTTGAAGTTGCTGTTCCAGAATTCGTACAGCATTGTTTCTGCAGAAAATGACCATTTTCTAAAAATCATATCTCCCAAACCACACATCGGAAAATTCTGAAATTTTAGGGAAATAATCTAGACATCTTAAGGTTTCATAAAAAAATAATTTCACTCATTTTGAGTGTCTAGATTGCTCCCAGTTTTGTTCACAAATTGCTGCCGAAACTGCATAATTCTGCAACATGTAACCTCGGGTTTTGAGAGGTCAAAAATTGATTCCTGGCTTTTCACTCACTCTAACCTTGCATTCTAACTTTCTTTTACCTATTGTAACTTGTTGGAAAGATTAAATCAGCCCCAAGTGCTCAGGATTAATAAATCACCATTTTTTGTCACTTTTCACATTTAAGCATACTCATATGAAATCAACAATTTCTGCATTACTCAACATAGCAATCCAGCCACAAATCACTCAAACAATTCACATATATTATCATCAATTTACTGCATCATATATAACAAATAGACCAGCATCATCTCAAATAATCATTAGCATGTATCATCAATTAATTCAATCATGAAACTTGGCTTTTAGCCTTTCAACAAATTCTGCACTCTAACATACTTGGATTTTACATGTATAAGCCTATTGCGCATTTCATCAAACAGCTCAAGTGCAAAAATCACCCGAAGGAGCACACAATCAATAAGCTCATAAATCAAACCAACAACATTATTAACAAAACGCGCAGGCTTCCTATCTCTATCTCAGCATGCATATTTCTTACCATAACAAAACAGATCATCCAACATTCAAAAACAAAAACAAGTCTTTATATATATAAACAAAAATCAATACATTCAAATAAAGCATCAATACCTTTATATAGATATTTTACCTCTCGAAAGTTATAAGCTGATATAGTTAGGTGAGTGCAGTAATTAACTACCACTTTTCAACAAAAAATCAGCAACTTCAGCTAATTACTTTCCACTAAGATTACTAGGAACGTAGAACTATATATAATAAGGAAACATCACATCAAATTAATTAAGATTAAGAAGAGAACTAGATGAAGTTAGTGTTGTTGGTTGGGTTAGCTGCAGCCTGGTTTTTATTTTGGAATTTAATCATGATGAATTGGAAAGACACATACCTTAGCTGCTCTTGTTCTTGCCCTTGCCCACCTTGACACAGCAGATTTTTGTTTCTCCACATCAAAGAACGAAACTGAACTCCTTTTAAGAGCAGCAAAATCCAATGCCTTCCACCTTCATCATTCAAAAACATTTAATTATTTACATGTATAAGATAGAAATTTAATCAAACACCTAGGGCGCACCAACAAAAAAAGGCATGTTTTCATGAAAAACTAACCATAGTTCCTCCACCACCACAGCACAATCTGCCAAGTTTCTTCTGGTACGGTAACTCCTATAAACCTTCTGCAGCTTGGTGGCAGCTGCATCAAGCTCGCTTTGGAGAAAAAGAAATTAACAATAACACAAAAAATGCTTGACAATTAGTACTATAGTAGTAGTCATAGGCAAGGAATCAAATTTCTGGAAGCTTTGGTGGAAGTTATGCATGTCTTCCATAAAGGACTAACTAACTATATATAGTATTTAAAAGAAACGACAATACAGGGGGGAATAAGAGGAAAGTTGCAGTGGAACCCTACCCTACCATGTTATTAATTAGCAAGGGGCTGAGTACTCAGAATCAAATAATTTTAGGAGAGTGGATAACAGGCTAGAGACTGCAGCAGCACAGATAAATATTTCCGTCCAATTCTTCCTACTTTATTCATTTACACTCATTAGTTTTATAGTAACCCTTTAATTTTAACGGAATTCCTGCACAATTATTATTTTCTCTGGATACGTAATTAAATAATAATACATTACAATTCTTTTTGTAAGGAATGGCCGTTTAATTGCAACAAGAAGGAGAAGCTACATAAGAATTTATACAGCTGTTTTTATCCATATGTAATGTAATTGACTCAAAACTTGGCTAATAAAACTCCTATTTCCAGTGTGCTTCATCAAATAACAGTATTATACATTCTAGGACCAAGTTTTTCCCTTTTTACCATTTGCTGTTATTTTTTTGACACATTTTAATTGGCTATTATCACTAAAATTCAAAGCATCTATGAAAAATAACCAAAAAAAGCATTTGAAAAGCATCAGAGAGGAATATAGCTTGAAGCTAGAAATTGAAAGCAACCACTATGTTCAAGGAATGCGTATGAACCAAGACATAAATCAAGATATTTCAGTGTGAAACCTGTTCTTTTCACTAATTTTTCCTTAAGATGCTAAACTAATTGAAAACCTAAAATTCGAACCCAAACCCCCCCCCCCAAAAAAAATTCACAGAAACAATTGAAAATTGATACATACCTTCTCTATCTTAATTAGCCGTTGCAGTTCATCATCATTATCAAAACCATACCCACTTTCGAACTGAAAAGTGAGAGCGAGTTAGAGAATGAGCGAGAAAGGGAGGATACAGAACAGAAAATGTTTACCTGGTGACAGAGGATACGACGATGGTGATGAGCGGCGACGGTGAAGAAGAGATGAGCGGCGACGGTGAAGAAGAGATGAGCGGCAACGCAACAGCTTGGCGACATAGCACGACGGTGGCGAGAAATCCCTTCGAGCTCCTCGCGGCAGCACAGCAGCCCGACGGTGGCAGAACGGCGATGGCAACAAGCCCTAGCAACGGCGATGGAGCTTCGGTGGCGACCGAGCACCCCCTTCTTCTCTCCTCCATCGTGTTTTCTCTTTTCCTCGAGCTCTCTCTCTCTCTCACTGGCGCTCGACAACGACGGCGGCGGAGCCCTAGCCGGCGTCGTCCTTTCCTTCCTTCCCTCACTTCTCTTCTTCTTCCCGTTCTCCCCCTTTCAGATTTCTTCCCTCTTTCGTGTGTGGGTGGAGTGAGGATGAGGGTGTATGTCGCGGGAGTGAGGGTGACTGGGTGAGGGCAAATTTTTGCTGTGTTTATTTGAGGGTGTGTTGTGCGCGAAAGGGTTGGCGAAGGTGAGGGTTATGCGCGAAGGTGAGAATGGCGAAAGGGTGTGCTTCTGGAGGGAAGAGGGTTTGCTGTGCGCCAAGTGGCTTGTGGGTGTGTTCTTCTGGAGGAAATTGAAAGGGGAACAAAAAATTTAATAAGTGTTAGGGATTTGCCATACATACATTAGCACCACTTTTAAAAGGCACCTAAAACATAATAAATAAGTTATTTTTTAAAAGTGTTTTTTTTTATACGAAAAGTGAACTCATAGATATCAATCTACGACTACGTTTTATAAGTGATTTCTATAATACTTAAGGCTACATTTTTTAAATGATGCTATAATTGTGTATCTTTTTCTCTTATAAAAAGGCAACATAGAGAAAAGCGTAACCTATTCATAGAATAGACTACGATTTTCAAATGTAGCTTAAAAAAGTGGCTGAATGGATATTTTTCTTGTAGTGATAATTTCACAGGAAAATAAGGATCTACTTCATTGGGAGATCGGAATAAAGAAATTGATACCAATAACTCTAATTATGAGGACCTTGAATTTGATGAGAGCACTAATTCAGGTAAAGACTCCTGTTAACATTTGACGATTTGTTGTTTTTTAATATTATGAATTTGTTTAATAGTAGCACATATTTGTTAATTATAATGGTAGTTAATTATAATTAGTTCACTTTACTGAATCTAAGTTTGTGTTGTTATTATACTTTGTTAATTTATTATACCATGTTTAATTGTCAGAAGGTGAATATGGAGGATCATCAAGGTAGATCTGATGCTAACTCGTGGCACTCGAAAGAATCGGACAAGATGTTGGACTCTGACAACGAGGAGCCACGTGTGTTTCAAAGATACAATGACAAAACAAGATTTGGAGATTTGAAGTTTGAGGTTAGTATGATTTTCAAGAGCAAACATGACTTTATGGCTGCCACTAGGGACTATACAAAACAATAGGGTAGAAGTACAACATTCATTAAGAATGACAAAGTTAGATGTATGGCCGTTTGTAAGAGTGAAGATTGTCCTTGGTTAGTATATTATGCAGTCAACAAACATGATGGATCATGGCAGATTAAGACTCTCGTAGACAACCATACATGTGGAAAAAAGCGAAAAAATAGGACTGTCACCTAAGAGTGGACTGTGAATAAGCTGACAAGCTGTATCCTAAGCTTAGAATGCATCCTACAATGAAACATAGGGATGTGTATGCTTGGTATGTTAGGAAGTGCAACATTAGACTGAACAATACATGTATTACAAGGGCTTTGAAAACAACTAGAAAAATTATGCAGGGTAATGAGATAGCACAATAAGAAAGAATTTGGGATTATGCACATGAGTTGCTCACAGCTAATCTTAGCTCTAGTGTTAAGGTTGGTGTCATTTCTATGCCTGAGGACCCCACAGTTTAAGCAACTTTATGTTTGCCTCGATGCTTGTAAAAAAGGGTTTAGGGCGGGATGTAGACCACTAGTAGGCTTAGGTGGTGCCTTTCTAAAGACTTTGCATGAAGGACAGATTCTCACTACATATGGCCAAGATGCCAACAATCACATACTCGTGATTGCACATGCTATCATAGATGTGGAGAATAAAGACAACTGAAAATGCTTCTAGAAACATTTGCAATATAATCTTGGAGACTACTAAGAGTTTAAATGGAATTTTATTTCGGACATACAGAAGGTAAAGACCAATTTGATTATTGAAAAGTTTTTTAAGGACTTTTATTATTTGTGTTATCTTTTGAGGACTGTTGTTTAATTTTGTAACTGAAAATGTTGCTAAATATTGGATAAAATTATTGCTGAGATTATGTAAGAAAATGTTGAAAGGCCCCAAAAACTGAAAGTTATGAAGGGAAGAGCCAGAGAAAATGGCTTCCCTAAAGTTGTTGCAGCATTAACAGCTCCTCTTTCTACTGAAATCATTAGGGGAATTAGTTCTGTCACTGTCAAAAAATTTGTTGACTTTATAACTTTTATTCCTATTCCAGAATTCAAGCATCCTAGGAAGAAAGATAAAGTTACTTGATGTTGATTTTTGAACATTATGTAATTAGGACTAGTAACATTTTTTTGTATAGGACTCTCTTATTGTCGTTAAAAATATTGTGGTTGGTTTTATTGTTAAGACTATTTTCTTGGTTTAGCCCTTTGATTAAGATATTGATAGTAATATAGACCAATATGGTTAACATTTTGGATATGGATCAAATAATTACAATCAAACAATGTTGTTGTTTCAATTTTACTATATGGAAATATCTAATTTATCTATATATCATAGGAATCTTGTGCAATTTATTAGAGTTGTGTAATGTGTTAACTGATTTCATACAGTGTTAATTTTAATACCTATTTTTAAGTTCAATTAAGCAGCTTATAATATTTAAAGGATAATCTTGCTAAAAGTAAATTTAATAAACAAGTTGCTCAATTCATTGCTAAATTGAATAAAATCAGACGTATCTATTCGTTCTTGTACATAGCACATTATATACCTAATTAAAGTTAAAATTTTTATAGCATTATTACTTGAAAATACAAAATATACAAATTAATCCACAACTAAAATCATAATTATCAACCTCATGAACATAAAGGTTATTAGCATTCTTATAAACCTGACTTCTACTTCCAAACTACCTGTTCTCCATGCAATGTTCACTTTTCACTCATCATGATTGCTCTCAACTTTTGCATTAGTTTTTGCATCTCCATTTTCTCCATCATATTCATCTTCATTAACCTACTTGAGGAAGTTACAATGGCTGTCCTTCTGCAGAAATTTAAGGACTATTATGATTGGAAACCCCCACAACTAGTAAGAATATTGAAGATGAAGGAATTCATAAGAACAACTCCCCGGTATCTTGGATATGCATGAAAATTTATCTGGGTTCTCTAAAGTAATAGATTTCTTAATCAATGTCTTCAGCTCACAATGACATATTAGATCTTTATTCTTCTTCTTTCTTTGCATAAACGAGCTGAACCCATAATTACCAAGTGAGTGAGAAGACGCCCCATGACGACAACCTCCGTTTCCACCACCCATCATACTGGCAACCTCTAATATTAATCTCTGAACCTCTGCAACTTCACTCCAACGTAAGGGGTATATGTGCACTATGATAGGATTAGGATTTATTAGATACTCGTTAGGGTTTATTAGATAGGGATTAATTTGACGAAATTTCATAAAGTTATTGTGCTGGCAAATAATTGGGATATATGAGGGTGTGTTGACATAGATCTTAACGTTCCACGTCAGCTTCCGTTAACGGCATTAGCGATGGAATTGACGGAATGACTAATGTGACTAACTTAAAATTTTTTAGGAATGATTTTTATTCAAAAAAAATTGGGGAGCAAAATAGAGATTACGTGATCTTTCAGAGACCAATTTGATTGTTTACTCTACAAAATTAATGGATGCAATTTTATTGAATTTAATACTTACTTCAATTATAATTTGGAATTACTCTGTTGCATTTGCTACATCATGCAAAGAGCATTGTCCATGTATATAGGTAAGCATTCTAAGGTATTATCTAAAATCTGGAATGGTAGTTTTTTCGAATAGACAGTGGGAGCACCTGCAAAAAATTTCGATGGCTAAGTCAGCAAAATTTAAACAGGTTTAAAGTGAGAATGAATTGAAAAAAAGATCTGAATGTTAGGGTATTTTGTAGAGTAACAAAGTAAACTTTAATTATATTTTGAAGATGACTTATGAAATCATGGGTGATTATTCCTGTAGTGGTGATAACCACAGTACTAAGGTAGCATTAATGTGTTCTCCAAATTTGGTTGATACGGATTTGAGGACATGTATCTAAGTCAGTTCGACTTTGTGGATGAGGATATGTAGGCTGGTTTTGCCATTGTTGGGCCGATTTTGCATGGTCCATTTTTGAATATAACTTGTCCGCTAATAAAAATGCAGAGTGAGTTTATATTCGGTAAGTCTAGGTATGAACAATAAACTATTAGAAAATGAGAAAAATAAACAGAAAAAAATTATTTAATGTTTCAATGATATTTAAGATTAGAGACGATCCAATCTATTTGACAAAAAAATTTGTTTTTTTCACATTTTAAAATTTCTGATAGAATGAAGTAGAAATTCATATTCATTTTATTGTATTTTTGTTTTTGCTCACACTTTGGCATATTAGAAATAATGCGTCTTTTCAATTCTTTTTAATAAAATTATATTAAAAAATCTTATTAAAACTTATAATTCTATTCCATACTAAAATATTCATATGGCTAAATAAAATAAGCATAAAGAAGAAACGGATGACTAAATAAAATAAGACAAATTATTTAGTGTTTATAAGTTTGGTGTGGAATTTACCGAACTTACTTTTTATGATAAATTTTAAATATTTAAAAATTATTTATTATATATTTTTTAAATTGATTATTAATATTTATTATTTTTGAATAAATTAAATAACTATATATAAGTACCATAACAAGCACCTTACAATAACTAGAGAAATTATTTTACTTTTGCACTGTTGTTTTTAATAATGACTTTTACACGGTTTATTCTAGGTGTTTTTTTTTTTTTTGGTCAGGGGTTTATTCAAGTTCATCTCATTTTTTTTTTATGTTCATGGCTTTTCCCTTTGGGCTACGAATCAAATAGATGTTGGGTATATTAGTATGAGAAAATGCCAAATCTTATATTTGTGTAGTGATTTCAAGACACGATTAGATTGCTTTCTTTAGAGAGATATTTGTCCCCACACTTAGTTGCTATAAGGTTGATGACAATACTCTCCCAGGATACAATGAAACCTAAGAATTTCTTAATTAGCAATAGTAAGAAATTTCCAACTCTCTTGAACAAAGAAAATCTCTTAATAGTTGAGTAAATTGTACACTTAGTACTTTTTTATTTCTGAAATAGTGGATAAAGACTTATTTATACATATTGCACGTAGTAATTATGATTAGTTACGTATACAAATGGTTGTGTCTTTTCTATTGCCAATAGATACAATATTTTGAACATACACAATTCTTAAAGAGTTGTGTCCCTTTAGCCAATAGACACAATATTTTTTGAACATACACAATCCTTAAAGAGTAGTGTCCCTTTAGCCAATGGGCACAATATTTTGAACATACACAATCCTTAAAAGATTGTGTCCCTTCAACCAAATGGTACTAAACGGTTAGTAACCGTTTATTAATATTAATAATAATATCAATAATATTAATATTATTGATTAATAAAATTTGTAAATGCCCTTCAATTCCCCACTATTTACAAAATTTAAATGTCATACAAGTATATGTATAAAGAATGTGTCACTAAGATTAAACATTCTTTTAGTGTAAATTTTAAAGTTCTAACGAAGTAATAGGTGTCTAATCGATTAAACCTATACTCCATATGCTAGTACCAAAAATCACACACATTACTTATACCCTCCAAGTTCAAGAGTTTACAATTTTAAGCACTTATATGGCCTTGTGCTCATCTTGGTTTCATGAATATTTACGAGAATAAAACCTCTAAAATTCTCGATTAGAGCGGCACCACTCTTATATTCATGTAGGTGGAATCTTTTGATAGATAATATTATCATTCCATTAAGAGTTTAAACTCACCCTCCTAATTTATTGTAAATAGCACTAAATCATATACCTTAGTGCTCCAATTGCTAAATAACTTGTTATTACCCATTAAACCTTGAAACTAGTGGTCTACTAGAATAAGGTTGGGTTCCCATCATTTAGCAATAATAGGTTTTAATCTCATTTTAGCAGTAGTTTATTTGATTTTATCCCTTGACAAACCTTTAGTCAAAGGGTCTGCTAAATTTCCTTGAGATCTTACATAAGTAATGGTAATTACACCATCATCTATTAGTTGCCTCACAAATTCATGTCTCAAACATATATGTCTAGACTTTCCATTATAAACCTTATTATATGTTCGAGACATGGTTGATTCACTATGACAGAATATTGAAATGGCTGTCGTCTGCTGTGGCCACAGCTTTATATCATATAATAGATTTCTTAACCATTCTGCTTTTTTACCTGCGACTGATAAAGCTACAAACTCAGCCTCCATAATAGAATGTGTAATACATGTTTGTTTCTTTGAGGCCCAACTTATTGCTCCACCACCTATGGTGAAAATCCATCCTAAAGTGAATTTGTTGTCACTAAGATTTGTAATCCAACTTGCGTTGGAATAACCTTTTAAAACTGCGGGATAATCACTATAATGTAATCCCAAGTTTATGGTTTTCTTGAGATAACCAAAAACTCTTGTTATAGCTTTCCAATGTTGATTGCTAGGCTTTCCTGTAAACCTTGATAATTTGCACACAGCAAATGCTACATCAGGTCTAGTACAATGCATTGCATACATTAAACTTCCTATAGCACTAGCATATTCTAATTGTGCTATAGGTCTTCCCATGTTTCCTTCTAATTTATGATTAGGATCATACGGTGTATTGGATTCTTTAATTGTGAGATGATCAAACTTTTCCAATACCTTTTTGATATAATGAGATTGACTTAAAGTAAAGCCAACTTCATTCTTATGCACCTTTATACGTAATATTATATCAACTTCATTCAAATCCTTTATCTTGAATTTAGAAGTTAGATACTCTTTCGTTATACGAATTCCTTCTAAATTTGTTCCGATGATTAACATATCATCAACATATAAACAAATGATTACTCCATAATCTTTAGTAAATTTTGAGTAAATACATTTATCCGCACTATTATGTGAGAAGCCATTTGATAACACCATTGAATCAAACTTCTCATGCCATTGTTTAGGCGCTTGTTTTAATCCATACAAAGACTTAATTAATTTGAAAACTTTCTTTTTATTTTCGGGTAGCACATAGCTTTCCAGTTGCTCCATATATATTTTTTGTGAAACGTTAGTATCATTTTGGGGATATTCTAAATTAGAAGTTGAATAATTGATAAATTTATTTTCAATAAATTCTACCTCTCTTAATTCAACAAATACATTAGACACTAAGTCTAATATTTATATGCTTTAGAATTTTGAGCATATACTATAAAAGTGCCTTTTATGGCTCTTGGCCCCAATTTGGTTCTCTTTTGATCAGGAACTCGATAAAAGGCTAAACACCCCCACACTTTAAGATAATTTAATTATGTTTCTTTCCTTTCCAAATTTCATAAGGAGAAACCTTTCTATGTCTTGATGGTATCTTATTATGGATATGACATGATGTCAATAATGCTTCACCCACAAATTGTAAGCCAATTTTGCATTTAGTAACATTGAATTAACCATATCCACTAAGGTACGATTTTTCCTTTTCGCCAAAACATTTTGTTGCAGAGTATATGGAGCGGAAGATTGATGCACAATATTATGTAATTCACAAAAGTGATCAAATTCATTAGAAGAAAAAAAAATATTCTTCACCTTGCAGTGATTCAGGGATCACCATTTATAGATCATGAAGTCTACTTACAAGGATTTGTAATTCATGAATTTGATCCATAACAGGCATAGTATCATTCATAATAAATTTGATATATTTTATCATAATAAACTTATCTGTTACTTGTCGTTTAGTATTGTACTTTTCTTCCAAAGATTTCCAAATCTCCAATGGTGATTGAATTAACATATGACCTCAACATGCAAAAGTATCTTCATCACATTTCTTCTTCAATTGAATAATCTCTTCTTCCTCTTCCAGTGTGGAATTTTTTTCAGCAGCATTGGCAATTGGTGTAGTCTTTAGGTCAATCACATATGCAAGATTAAGAACTGAAAGAAGAAACATCATTTTGTCCTTCTAACGATTGAAGTTCGTTCCATCTAAGCGATCTAACTTGACAAACTCTTGATTCATGACCTTGAACGTGGTGTTTTGATCTTGTCCATCTTCAAGTAATATCTCTCTAAAATTGTTGGATATATTAGTATGAGAAGATGACAAAATCTTATATTTGTGTAGTGGTTTCAAGGCACGATTAGATCGCTTTCTTTAGAGAGATATTTGTCCCCACACTTAGTTTCTATAGGGTTGATGACAATACTCTCCCAGGATACAATGAAACCTAAGAATTTCTTAATTAGCAATAGTAAGAAATTCTCAACTCTCTTGAACAAAGAAAATCTCTTAATAGTTGAGTAAATTGTACACTTAGTACTTTTTTATTTCTGAAATAGTGGACAAGGACTTATTTATACATATTGCATGTAGCAATTATGATTAGTTACGTATACAAATGGTTGTGTCTTTTCTATTACCAATAGATACAATGTTTTGAACATACACAATTCTTAAAGAGTTGTGTCCCTTTAGCCAATAGATACAATGTTTTGAACATACACAATCCTTAAAGAGTAGTGTCCCTTTAGCCAATAGGCACAATATTTTGAACATACACAATCCTTAAAAGGTTGTGTCCCTTCAACCAAATGGTACTAAACGGTTAGTAACCGTTTATTAATATTATTAATTAATAAAATTTGTAAATACCCTTCAATAGAAAGAAATGTTTCTTTAGTTTTAGGGTCATGATACTACCAGAGGCCTTATCCTCCTGTCATTAATGGACATGCTGAAATGACTAACAAAAGCTTCTGACTTGTCTGTGGCCTATAGATAAAGTCCGAAATAATGGGGTTTACATTTGCTCCTGTTGTGCTTTCTTATAAATTAAGGTCCCTTCCTGACAAAAAAAAAAAAGAAAAAGAAAAGGTCCCTTTTAGTCCAAAAACAAAAATTATCAAGCTCTTAGCAATGAGCATCATCCAGAACAATCCCCTACAATCGTGAGTGGCTTATAATATCTAGTTGTTTCAGGTTTAAGTATTTAGTGTTATAAAATAACTAAATAAATAAATAAAGAAGAGGTAACAAAATTAAGAAATATAAAGAGAGAGAAAGAAGTATTGCAACGTAAAGAGAGAGAGAGAGAGAGAGAGAGAGAGAGAGAGAGAGAGTATTTTATTGCTTGTTGTTGTGTAAAAAGCCTCAGCCTATGCCCCTATTTATACATGTGCAAGGCTTTACTTTTTCAAACTATATTAAATACAATCATCTTTAGAATGGGCATCCACATAAGATGTGATAAAGCATTCTTATCATAACACTCCCCTTTGGATGACTATTTAGGATTATTGCCTCATTAAAACCTTACTAAAGAAAACCCAATGGGAAAAAACTTTAGTAAAGAAAAAAGAGTACAATATCCTTTGTGATGGGGACTGCCTCATTAAAAACCTTGTCAAGAAAAACCCAATGGGAAAAAACCTGACCAAGGAAAAAAGAGTACAGTCTCTCCATCTTGTCAACATCATTTAATGTCTTGAAATCGGCGCATCCCAATCTCATGTACCAATCTTTCAAAGGAGGATTTTGGGAGTGACTTTGTGAATAAATCTGCCAAATTGTCACTTGAACGGATCTGTTGGACATCAATTGTCCCTTGATTTTGAAGATAACGAGTGAAGAAAAATTTGGGAGAAATATGCTTTGTTCTATCGCCTTTGATGTATCCACCTTTAAGTTGAGCAATGCATGCTGTATTATCTTCAAACAGGACAGTTGGAGCTATCTCATGATCAATTAGTCCACATGATGACAGAATATATTGAATCAGACTCCTCAACCAAAAACACTCGCGACTAGCTTCATGAATCGCCAGTATTTCAGCGTGATTAGAGGAGGTTGCTGCTATCGTCTGTTTCGTGGACCTCCATGATATAGCTGTACCACCATATGTGAACAGGTATCCTGTTTGAGATCTCCCTTTATGTGGATTAGACAAGTATTCAGCATCTGCATAGCCAACTAGTTGTGACTTGGATCCATATGGATAAAACAATCTCATATCAACTGTTCCATGAAGATATCAAAAGATTTGCTTGATTCCACTCCAATGTCTTCTGGTTGGAGAGGAACTAACCTTGCTAATAGATTCACCGCGAATGATATGTCAGGTCGCATATTATTAGCAAGATACATTAGCACTCTAATAGCACTAAGATATGGTACTTCAGGACCAATGATATTTTTATTCTCTTCTTTAGGACGGAATTGATCCTTCTCCACATCCAAAGATCTTACGATCATTGGGGTACTCAAGGGATGTGACTTATCCATATAAAATATTTTCAAGATCTTTTCTGTGTATGTTATTTGATGAATAAAGATCGCATTTTTTATATGCTCGATCTGCAGGCCGAGACAAAATTTAGTCTTTCCAAGATCTTTCATCTCAAACTCTTCTTTTAGAGTTTTTATAATTGTTGGAATCTCTTCAGGAGTCCGAATGATATTTAAATCATCAACATACAGAGCAATTATAATGAATCCAGATGCAGATTTCTTTATGAAAACACATGTATCATCATTCTTGAATCCATTTTTGGCTAGATACTCAGTAAGATGATTATACCACATTTGTCCAGATTGCTTTAGACCGTATAAAGATCTTTGCAATTTTAACTGAGTATAACCCTTGTGAATATTCATTGGATGGTTTAGATATCTTTAGTCCTTCAGGGACTTTCATATAGATATCCCGATCTAATGAGCCGTACAAATAGGCTGTTACCACATCTAGGGGTGTAAGTTACCGAATCGGACCGAAAATTATCGCAAAATCGAACCGAATTTTACAACAACCGATTGAAAAACCAAAAAACCGGTTTTTTTGTTTTTTTCGAACTAAACCAATTGGTTCGGTTCGGTTTTCGGTTGCCTTTGCTAAAACCGAACCGAACCAGACCGAACCGAAGAGTGAGGGTTCAGTGAAGTGTGTTTTTACTAAGTTGCCCTTTAACCTAGGTATAAAAGCAACTCAGCCACATAACCTAGCTTTCTTCTTCTCCTTTTACGCCGCGGACCCCAAAACCCAGTCTGCCAGTCACCCACACTTCTCTCCCCCGTTCTTCGAAGATTCCACCTCCGACCTCCATGCTTGAGAGAAGGAGAGGCTGAGGGAGACAAAGAAGTCGCCAATCGTCGCTCGAAGCCTCGAAGTCGTTCATTCATCGTCGTCGCAGGGTAGCCGTCAAAGGGTCGCCGTCGCAACAAAGCCAAAGCCGAGCAGCACTCCAACGTCCAACCAGTCCATCGCCGAGCAGCAAACGATTCGCCGAGCAGCAGTCCGTCGCCGAGCAAGACTCCAGTGGCCGAGCCGCCGAGCAACCAGTCCCTCTCCTGCAAAAACCCAAAAAAAAAAATAGAACGATATCTTCTTCGGAGGTTAGATTTTGTGCTTGGTTATACTTTTTTTTACAGTAATTAATGTATATATTGTCAACAAAATCCTAGTCTGCAATATTTTTAGTGATATTGGTACTTGATTTAGTGGGATTTTTAGTGATATTTGTACTGTTATGTGAGTTTCTGATTCTATGTTGAGAAACAAAGGTTTTGGTGCAAGGTGTTGAAGGTGCAAGGTGTTGAAGTTGTTATCCAATGCAAGGTGTTGAAGTTGTTTCAACAATAATGCTTGTTATCCAATGCTTTTGATCCTTTTTTATTCAAACAATTGAATAATGTATACACATCTGCAGTTCTGTTCTGCACAAATAATAGTATTAAAAGATAGAAGTTGTTTTAACTTCAATTAATTAAGCTCATCCATTAAATCATGTACTGCACTTTATTGTGTTATTGATATTAAATCTCATTGCTATTCTTTCTTACTGTTGAGTGCATTCTTATGCGTTTAAGTCATCAATTCATTATTGTTGCTCAATAGTGGAAGATTTTAATGTGGGCAACTTTGTAAGCAACAGTGCTGCTGTGCTGCATTATAACACAATATACATATATGAATGATCATAGAGAGAAATGAAGAGAGAATCAAAATTGTCCACTAACAATGGTTGAATTTGAAATTTTATAGTGTAATGTGCTTGTATCCATGCTTTAAAAGATTTATATACTAGCTATTAGTTTATTTTGTAAACAGGTTGTCTGCACCTTTTTCATAGTAGTCTAGTTTCATATTTGTTTATTAATGAACATGCTTACTTTGAAAAAAAAAACATTATGCATATACTCTTATAACAAATATCATTTTGACTTCAGTATTGTTATCAACCAAATTTATTTTATTTGTTAATATATAATTAATTGTTGATTGGATGCTTATGAGCTGTTGTGGTTGTGTTGCTGGAAACAAAACTGTTGGTGCTGTTCATGAGTTAAAAATGCTAATTTTATCCTATCTTATCCCAAATAGCTAGAGATGTCTTAGCAATGCCGGTCTCGACTGTTGCTTCAGAATTAGCTTTTAGCACTGGTGGAAGAGTACTTAACAACTATAGGAGTTCTTTAACTCCAAAGATGGTTCAGGCATTGATATGCACACAAAATTGGCTTCGTGCTTCTCCAATGACAACTGATTTTGAGGAGCTTATTGAAGAGTTTGAGAAACTTGAATTAGGTATGCAAAAAAGAAATTTGTAGTTTCTTTCATGGTTTATGTTTATAATTTATAATCTATATTATGTTTATAATCTATATTGATTTTCTTGTTTTATTTTTGTAGAAATTGCACCAACCGGAGAAGATGAGGATGAGTCTGGTGCGGATTCAGATTAAACATGGTGGCTGTTTGTTTTTTATTTGTTTTAAAGTGAATGTTTTGGTTTAAACTGTGTTTATTTTTGTTGTTTTGCTAGATATTTTTAATTGTCTTTATTTTATGTTTAATTAAGTTGAATTTGTATTGGATTTGGATGTGATATACTCTTGTTATTCTAGTTTATTGAAGGTTTTAAACTTTATTTTATGGTATTTTAAATTCTGAAAATTAGGTGTAAAAAAATCGAAAAAACCGACCGAACCAAACCGCTGTTGGTTCGGTTCTGTTCAGTTCGGTTGTCCAAACAGCAGCCAACCGATTGGTTGGCCTCTTTGTAGAACGGATCAGGTCGGTTCGGTTGGTTTTCGGTCCAAAACCGAACCAAACCGAGCCGATTACACCCCTAACCACATCCATTAAATGCATATGTAGTTTATGATATGTAGATAAACTGACCATATAACGCAATGTTATCGCATCCACTACAGGAAAATACGTTTCTTCATAATCTATATCGGACTTTTGTGAAAAATCTTGTGCCACAAGTCGGGCTTTATAGCACACAACTTCATTTTTCTCATTTCATTTTCTCACAAATACCCATCGGTATCCAACAGGTTTTACATCTTCAGGTGTACGGACTACAGGTCCAAAGACTTTACGTTTTGCAAGTGAGTCTAATTCAGCCTTCATGGCTTCTTTCCATTTTGGCCAATCATTCCTTTGTCAACATTCTTCGACTGACCTTGGCTCAAGATCCTTACTTTCATGCATGATATTTAATGCCACATTATATGCAAATATTTCATTGACAATTGTCTTATTTCGGTCCCATTTCTTTCCTGTAAAGTCATAATTTATCGAGATCTCGTCATTTTCACAATTTTCAGGTACCTGAACGTCTTTTGGCGTTATATTAGAATTTTGGACAGCTGCAGGTGTCTTTATTGTGTCTTTTTCAACATGAATAGTATTTACCTCTTTTCTCTTTCGAAGATTTTTATCTTTGGAACCAACAGGCCTGCCATGCTTCTGGCATGTATTTGCTTCAGTGGCTACTTGTCCTACTGGGACATCAATTCGAATTGGGGCATTTTCCGCCCTGCCACGCTTCTGGCGTGAATTTGCTTCAGTGGCTACTTGTCCTACTAGGACATCAATTTGAATTGGGGCATTTTCCGTTGGTATATAAGATTTGGTTATCTTCTTTGTATCGAAAAATGCATCAGGCAATTCATTTGCTATTCTTTGCAAATGTATAATATTTTGAACTTCTAGTTCACATTGCCCTGATCGAGGATCTAAATGCATCAAGGATGATGCATTCCAATTAAGTTCCTTTTCAGGAAGCTTATTCTCTCCCCCTAATGTTGGAAATTTTGATTCATTAAAATGACAATCCGCAAACCGAACTTTAAATACAACTCCGGTTTGTATCTCAAGATACCTCACTATAGAGGAAGAATCATATCCAATATATATCCCCAATTTTCTTTGGGGTCCCATTTTGGTGCGAATAAGTGGTGCAATGAGAACATATATCGCACACCCGAATATTCTTAAATGGGAAACATTTGGCTACTGGCCAAAAGCTAGTTGCATAGGAGAGAACTGATGGTAACTCGTTGGCCTCAAACGAATAAGTGCTGCGGCATGTAAAATAGCATTCCCCCAAATCGAGGTTGGGAGATTTGTTCTCATAAGTAAGGGTCTAGCAATCAATTGGAGGAGTTTAATAAGTGATTCTGCTAACCCATTTTGTGTGTGAACATAAGCTACTAGATGTTCAATACTTATTCCATTAGCCATACAATAAGCATCAAAAGCTTGGAAAGTAAATTCACCAGCATTATCAAGACGAATTACTTTGATTGGATTTTCTGGAAATTGTGCTTTTAATCGAATAATTTGAGCCAATAATATCGCAAACGCCAGGTTGCGAGAAGATAATAAGCACACATGTGACCATCTCGAAGATGCGTCTATCAGGACCATAAAATATCTAAAAGATCCACATGGTGGATGAATAGGTCCACATATATCACCTTGAATCCTTTCTAGGAATTCAGGGGACTCAAATCCAATCTTTACTGGTGATGGCCTTAAAATTAACTTCCCTTGAGAACATGCATGATGCAGCACAACAAAGTTCACTAGATTTAAGAATCTTCTGGTTCTTTAGTGAATGTCCATGAGAGTTTTCAATAATTCTCCTCATCATGGTTGTTCCCGAATGACCCAATCGGTCGTGCCAAGTTATGAATTCATTTGGGCTAGTAAATTTCTGATTTACAGTAGCATGTGATTCAATTGCACTAATCTTGGTATAATATAACCCATATGAAAGTGAGGGCAACTTTTCTAATATAACCCTTTTATTTGAATCATGAGTTGTGATACATAAGTACTCATGATTTTCCTCATTTATAGTCTCAATATGATATCCATTTCGGCAAATATCTTTAAAACTCAACAAGTTTCTTCGAGACTTGGTAGACAACAGTGCATTATTTATTATGAATTTTGTTCCTCCGAAAAACAAAATTATAACTCTTCTGGAGCCTTCTATCACATTGTCTGAGCTAATAATAGTATTAACATACTCTTCTTTTGGCACAAAATGGGTAAAATATATAGTACTTTTAAGAATAGTGTGCGAACTTGCACTATCCGCAAGGCAAATATCTTCAGAATATGTCATTGCCATTTTTCTTCAAAAACAAATGATAATAATAATAAAATGAGTAGAAGTGCATGCACAGTAAAATTATTCACATGAATACTTAACAAACACATACATATATCAAACTATTCCATCATTGATCAAATAGCCAATATTTCCTTCAGAATCCTTAAAGAAATTAGATACATCATAATGAGTGGTGAAATTTTCATCATTTGAAACAAAATTTGTTTCCTTTCCTTTGTCATCATTTTTCAAGGATGCTTGATAAATATCAACTAGGTGCATTGGGGTACGGCAGGTACGTGACCAATGACCCTTTCCACCATAACGGAAGCATTTATCCTCAATTGATATATTTTGCCCATTGTTTCTTTCTTTATCCCACTTCTAGTGAGATATTTTCTTGTGAACATAATTTCTTTTCCTTCCATAATTTTTCTTGTTATCAAAATCTTGTCATTTACCTCTTCTAGGGTTATAATTTGCTGTATTTGCTTCAGAAAATGGGGCGGCGCCAGCTGGGCGCGCTTCATGATTTCTTAAGAGTAACTCATTGTTGCGTTCAGCAACAAGAAAGCAAGAAATTAGCTCAAAAAAGTTTTTAAATCCATTTTCTCGATACTGCTGCTGCAGGAGCACATTTGAGGCATGGAATGTCGAGAAAATTTTCTCTAACATATCGGGCTTGAGGAAGTATCACCGTCTTTTGATGATTGTATCTTTCTTCAAGGTCTTTTCACAGATCTGCAGGATCTTTTAGTGTGGGATATTCATTTTTCAATCATATGTCAAGATGACGACGAAGGAAAATCATGGCTTTGGCTATATCCTTCCGGAATGTATTATTTTTAGCCTTAATGGTATCTCCAAGATCCATTGAATCAAGATGGATTTCAGCATCTAATATCCATGATAAATAATTATTTCCAGATATATCAAGAGCATTGAATTCAAGATGAGAGAGCTTCGACATAATAAAAATTTGTTACCTGAAGTCTTCCTAAAATATCGTTAGAGTTTCATGCTGATAACGTGTTATAAAATAACTAAATAAATAAATAAAGAAGAGGTAACAAAATTAAGAAATATAAAGAGAGAGAAAGAAGTATTGCAACGTAAAGAGAGAAAGAGTATTTTATTGCTTGTTGTTGTGTAAAAAGCCTCGGCCTATGCCCCTATTTATACATGTGCAAGGCTTTACTTTTTCAAACTATATTAAATACAATCATCCTTAAGAATGAGCATCCACATAAGATGTGATAAAGCATTCTTATCACAACATTTAGAATGTTGAAAAAAACAGGGGAAAAAAAGGAAGTATTGTTTATTTTGGATAGATTTTTAAGATATTAATGTTCATATTTATAATTTTTAAAAATTATTTTCGAACAGTATGGTCTTAATGGTATAATAGCTGTTACTTAAAAGTTCTGCTATCAAGAGTTTTTGCGCTCCTTATTATTAAGTAAATTTTGGTCATATATTTATTAAGAATGATTAATTATTCTAATCGACAAAATGTTTATATACTATAATATTTATGATGATAAAATTTTAAATAATTTTGTTTATTAAAATTTAATATATAATTTAATATAAAAAATACAAAAGAATAATATATTAGAAGTATTATAATCTCCATTTTTTCAAAACTCATGCTATATTAGAAGAAGTAATAAATAGAGATTTTTTTAAGAATGAATTTATTTAGGATGATACTTTTCAAAAAGTACTTTTTAGGTGAAGGTAGATAGGTGTTTATGGATCCAGTAAGATAGTAAGGCAAAATTCTCAGCGTAAGGAACGACACTTACAAAGACATTTTGATGCCCAAGTTAAAGAGTTAGAGAGGTAGAGAATAATTATATAGAGTAGAATAAGTTATACCTGGGAGAATGATGAGATACTCTCTTTTATAGACTCTGATGGTTATCTTATCTTTGTGGAAAAGGGTCCAATTTCATATAATTTTGGAAGGTGATTAGGAATTAGGATGGCAAGAATGTTTTTGGGCCGGTTGTATTAGGCCATTAAGAATCCGAACGCCAGGTTCAAAACAATTACCCCCAAAGCGTGAGGGTAAGCTTGTTTAGTCTTCACACCAATCGAGTTCGGTTATCCGTGGTTCGGGAGATCGTGAATCTCACATTGAAAAGCGAAACATTTCTTTTTGGCCTCTTGGTAGGCTATTTTGATATTTTAGTTTTGTTAAATTTAGATATCTGTTTCGTTGGCCTCGAGGGTGATTAGTCTCCAGAGTAGCCGTTTTGTCGAGTTTCGTTTAACGTTTTGGTTTTCCTCATAAAAAAATGAAAATTTTACTTAAATGGAAAATGTTTTACAAGGTGAGTGCCTTGTTAAAACCTCCCGCTACTTTAGGTAGAAAAGAGTGCCCTTTAAAAGTGTGAAAGAAAAACAAAGTATAAAAAAAAGAAAAAATGCTAAAAGATAAGTTACCAATTCTTGTTGATGTAAGTGACTTCCTCTTCGGATTGCCCTATTTGTAGCTTCTCTAAGTCTCCCTTCAGTTCTAGTCTCGGCAGGTCGTCTCGCCGTGCGTCTAGCTCGGCGAGAACCTGCCGCATTGCGAGAACGTTTTCGGAGTGCTAGGCTTGTGTTGTTGCATTCGACTGCGACCTCTATGTCGTTGTGGATGGTTCCAATTGTTCTGTCGTCTGTTTGGAATTTTATGACTAAGAACTTGGTAAATATGGCCACAAAGAGATCGTTGATTGTCTTTCTACCAAGGATAATATTGTAGGTTATGGAGTCTTTGAGTACCACAAACTCGGAGAGCACGACCTTTTTCTGGTTGCTAGCCCGGATTGTGATTGGTAACATGACATAACCGTCGGGCTTGATGTTGTCCCCGATCCCAGTTACTCCATTGTGGTAATTCTGTAGGTCCTCATTTCGGAAACCTAGTTTGTCGAAGGCTTCTCTAAAGAGGATGTTGGAATCGACTCCTGTATCTATTAGTGTGCATTTTGCCATTTTGGTACCGAACCTGGCTAAAATGATGAACCCGAGGTCTTCCTCCGACATGCCGTTTGCAATCTTCGTATGATAAGGTGATGTTCGACATCTCAGGAGGGTTCTTCCTCATGGGTCAATGGCCAATATCTAGAGGTCCTTTTTTAGTGCGAATTTGAACTTTTTGTTAACGTTTTTACCTGTGATGACATTCACGACTATGGTTAGGTAGGCATCTAGGTTTTCGCAAAAGATAGTTTTTATTCCTCTAGGGTTTCGTCCCTTTTGTTCAAGAGATCTATCTCTTTTTGTCCTTCTAGGTTCTCGAATGATTTGGGTGAATTTCGAGAGTTTGCCGTCTTGGATGTATTGTTTGAGGGTGTCCTTGAGATCGAAGCAATGTTGGATACTATTCCCGTACCCTCTGTGATAGTCGCAGTATAAGCTTTTGTTGCCCTCCGTGCGCTCTTTTAGCTGCCTATGTTTTGGGAGAACGTATTTTTCCACAAACTGTTGGTATACCTCAGTGATTAGGGTTGGTAGGGGGTATAGTTTGTACATTTTCCCACTTGTAGCAGTCGGTTTTGAGTGTTTGGCTTAAACTGTTTCTCATTCGTGTCTTTGGGTAAGGGGTTGTATTTGAGGTGCTGTGTTGTCGTGGTGCCGTTTATTGGCGGCCACGACTTGGCTCACTTTTTCGTCATTTATGTATTCTCTCGCCATGCTCTGAATCTCATGCATCGACCAAACGAGCTTTGTTGTGAGGTGCTTCCGAAAGTCCTCATTCATCAGGCCATTAGTTAAACAAAGGCTAGCCACCGAATCGGTTAGTCCGTCTAGGCATTCGTTGTTAAATCTATCGAGATATTTTTTCGTAGACTTGTCCGGGTGTTGAGTGATGCCTAGGAGGCTGATCGGGTACTTTGCTTTGGCTATTCGTGTGGTGAATTGTGCCAAAAACTTCCTTGAGATATTGGCAAAGCAAGAAAGTGAGCCGTTCGGAAGCATGTTGAACCACTTGATGGCTGGGCCAGCTGGGGTTATCGGGAAAGCCCGACATCAGATAGCGTCAACGACTCCTTCCTGATTTATCTTTGCCTCAAAAGCCGTTATGTGTTCTTGGGGGTTTTAAATAGTATCGTACTTCATGTCGGTTGGTTTATCGAATACTTTTGGTAACCTGACTCGCAAGACCTTTTCGATGAATGGGGTGGCTCCCATTACCACATATTTGTGCCTTTTTCACTTGAAGTCCCTTTGGCATCGTTCTCCGTGATCATCTCGGTAAGGATCGGATTCTCGAGAGCGGCTATGGTTCCTGCGCTTTCCGTGATGAAGATTTGGAGTCCTCGCTTTGTGTTCCTTCCGGGAGGCAATCTGAGAGATCATTTTGCTGGTGTGCTTTGGTCGATAACGCTCATTCGTGGTGACTCTCCCTTACAGGTTTTGCACTCAGTGGCGAAGTTCTTGGATTATACGGTTTGTGTCTTCACCTAGACTGCCGAACGACCTGCTTCTATTAGACCGACAGTCCTCTTCTCGCAACTGTTGTCTCGGTTGATTGCGTATGATGTGGTTGTAGATCACGTTGGTCACTTTTCCATGGGCTGGGTCACCGTGGTCTTGGGGCTTGGATTGTTCTAGCTGGTAGTGGTGATTGGATTCTGGCTGGTCAAGAGGTTGCTCCTTTGGAACACCTGCCATGTCCCTGGAATCTCACGGTTCGCATAGATGGCGTCGATGCTCAGGATGGTACCTGAAGGTTCAAAGAGTGTTTTTTGAGGAAGTTAAGTCTCAAAGTGGTCCGTGAAGTTGCACTCGAGTTTCAAAGTGGTCCTTAAAGTTAATAGTTACCTAATTTCATCATTGAACTTGTACTCCAGGACTCATACTAGTCCCTAAGGCACTTTTCGTCCATCGAAATACTGAAACGATGTCGTTTTGTGTATATATATATATATAAAAGAAAAACCAAAGCCTCCCTTTCCCCTTCTCCAACCCAAGCCCCTTCCTCTTCCCGTTCCTTTTTGTCGTCGCTTCTCGTCGGCCTTCGTCTCGGCGCCGCGCCGCACGCCCTCCTTCCCCAACCTAGTCTCTTACGCTCCTGTCTCCTCTCTGTCTCTCTCTTCCTCTGATCCCAAAATTAATTCCTCCATCATCTCATTTTGTTTTTCTTCATACACAACCAACCATCACTTTTTACAGACACATTAAATAAACAATTCCATTACTCATCAATACACACAATTTTAACAAACTCAATTCAAAGTCATTTTCCATCTAAACTACAAAATTCATTTATCAAGTTCAAAATTTTATGCAACCAGTGACAAAACAAACTCTATTGCAGTTAAAAAAATTGAAAAAAAAAACTCTGAAGCAAAGCGAACTGACCTTGGTGCCAACTTTGGAATCAAAATCATACTTTTTCAAGGGCCTCAGTGAACTGATCAACGGTGAAGGAAACACCTTTCATGGGAGCAGTGCAGCACCTTTCATAGACTTGCTCGAAGATCTCTTTCAACTTACTCAAGGAGTGCAGTGACAAATTAATTTTGAGATTAGGAAATATAAAAAGGATCTGGGAGGTAGAGGGAGACAGAGAGGAGACAAGAGTGTGAGAGACTAGGTTGGGGAGGGGGACGAGCAGCTCGGCGCCATGACGAAAGCCGGCAAGAGGAGGCAACAGAGGCCTCGGATTGGGGAAAGGAAAGGGCCTCAGGTTGGGGAAGGGAAGGCTCGTGTTTTTTTTTTTATAAATACAAAACGATGTCGTTTTAATTTTCTGATAGATGAAAATTGCCTTAGGGACTAGTATGAGTCTCGAAGTACAAGTTCGAGGATGAAATTGTGTAACTATTAACTTCAATGACTACTTTGAGGTTCGAGTGTAACTTTAAGGACTACTTTAAAATTTAACTCTTTTTTGAGATGAAGGTGGATTGGGTGTCTATCGGTTCGGTAAGATGACAAGGCAAAATCCTTAAAGCGAGAATAGTACCTGCAAAGACACTCCAATATCTAAGTAAAAAGGTAGAGGGTAAGTGTATAGGTTTGTGGGAGAGTCCCACTTCATATAATTTTGGAAGGTGGTTAAAAGGTAAAGATAATTTCGGCCTCTCTGAGCTATTAGGATGGCAGGATACTTTTAGGTCGGTTGTATTGGGCTTATTAAAAATTTGGATGTCAAGTTCGGAACATAATTTGGCTAAGAGTAAATATTATAATTAAATTAAAAAAAAACCCATAATACCTTTATTTTTTATTTATTATAAAAAGTAATCGTCGTTTTTTATAAAAAAAAAAAGTTATTATCATGAGTAATTATCCAAATCAGTCCCCGAGGATTTTAGAATCGGACATTTTAGTCCCCAAGGAAAATTAATACACAAATCAGTCTCCAAGGTTTTACTCCGGCAGACAAATCAATCCCCAGTTCATTTTTCGGCAGAGTAATTACCCAGATCAGTCCCCAAAGATTTTAAAAACGGACATTTTAGTCCCCAAGAAAAATTAATGTACAAATCAATCCCCAACGTTTCTCTTTGTTAGACATAATAGTCCCCCGTCCAAAAATAAATAAAATAAAATAATTATTATTATTAATTGCACAATAATATTGTACTATATTTTTTGTATTTTTTAGACAAAAATAATGATAAATTTATTCATTAAATTCTTATATAATATATATATATATATATATATATATATATATAGTCACTCAATAATAATAATAATAATAATAATAATAATAATAATAATAATAATAATAATAATAATAATAATAAAATTATTAGATATTATTTTACAAGAAATTCAAAGTTAAAATCATTTAATATTTTTGTATTTAATATAATCAAAAGATTTTCTATGTAAAAAAAAAATATATATGTTTATATTAAAAAATATGTATTAAAACAAAATATTTTAATTTGAATTTATATTAAATACATATTTTTTTAATACAAACATATTTTTTAAAATAGTACATCTTTTGATTATATTAAATACAAAAATATCAAATGGTTTTAACTTTAAATTTCTTATAAAATAATCTCTAATAATTTTATTGATTATTATTATTATTATTATTATTATTATTATTATTATTATTATTATTATTATTGAGTGACTATATATATATATATATATATAAAAGAATCTAATGAATAAATTTATCATTATTTTTATCTAAAAAATACAAAAAATCATGGTATAATATTATTATGTAATTAATAATAATAATAATAATAATAATAATAATAATAATAATAATAATAATAATAATAATAAATAAAATTATTAGAGATTATTTTACAAAAAAAATCAAGGTTAAAATCATTTGATATTTTTGTATTTAATATAATCAAAAATGTACTATTTTAAAAAATATGTTTGTATTAAAAAAAATATGTATTTAATATAAATTCAAATTAAAATATTTTGTTTTAATACATATTTTTTAATATAAACATATATAATTTTTTTTACCTAGGACATCTTTTGATTATATTAAATACAAAAATATCAAATAATTTTAACTTTGAATTTCTTGTAAAATAATCTCTAATCATTTTATTATTATTATTATTATTATTATTATTATTGTTATCGAGTGACTATATATATATATATATATATAAGAATTTAATGAATAAATTTATCATTATTTTTGTCTAAAAAATAAAAAAAATATAGTACAATATTATTGTGCAATTAATAATAATAATTATTTTATTTTATTTATTTTTGGACGGGAGATTATTATGTCTAACAGAGAGAAATGTTGGGGATTGATTTGTACATTAGTTTTTCTTGGAGTCTAAAATGTCTGTTTTTAAAATCTTTGGGAACTGATTTGGTAATTACTCTACCGGAAAATGAATTGGAGATTGATTTGTCTGCCGGAATAAAACCTTGGAGACTGATCCGTGTATTAATTTTCTTTGAGAACTAAAATGTCCATTCTAAAATCCTCAGGATTGATTTGGGTAATTACTCTATTATCATTTATTAATATTGATTATTGAAAAACATTTGAATGCAGCAAACACTGTTGAGATTAGTCACAAAAAAAAAACACTGTTGAGATTGGCTCAGCCGTTCGGTTGCATACTTGCGTGTTTCGCTGAGTTGCTAGTGTTGAGGTGAGGCTGAGGCTGAGGGAGCATTGCAGCCGGAAAAAATGATGGCTACGTGTTTGCGTGTACCCATGGTTTCTTCCATTCCCACTTCGTCTTCGTCTTCTTCTTCTTCTTCCTTACAGCCCCAACAATCTCTTCGCCGGAGATGCTGCTCTCTTTCGGTGAACGCCACAAGCAAATCCAAAATTCCAATACCCCCTTTCAACCCTAATGACCCCTTTCTCTCCAAGCTTGCTTCCGTAGCTGCCACTTCCCCTGAAACCTTGCTCAACCGTCCTCTCAACTCCGATACCCCTCCTTACTTGGACGTCTTCGACTCCCCCAATCTCATGGCTACTCCCGCCCAAGTAACTTCTCTTTTTCATTTTCCTTTATTTTCATGCTAGCGTAAACATGCTATCTGCTATTGGAAATTCAGAATTTGAAAATTATATTTCCGCTGTGAAAGGGATTGGGAGATATATGGATTTGTGTTAAATTTTGTTAATTTGGATGAAAAATTTACTTGATGCTTTGCTAGATATTAGTCTTGTGTTTCTGCTTGGATTAGGTGGAAAGGTCTGTTTCGTACAATGAACACCGGCCGAGAAGGCCGCCGCCTGACTTGCCTTCGCTGCTTCTCCATGGCAGAATTATTTACATTGGCATGCCTGTAAGTTTTCAGTTATGCATTGGTCTTTGTACTCTTTCACTTGTGCCAATTGTGCTGCTTGTAACACTGTTTGTTGATAAGAACAATGCCTCCCAGCTAGAATGGTTGTGTTGCCTGAATGCTACTTCCAGAGTCCGGAATTATGTGGTATGATGGTGGGGGAGAAGTGTCATGTATTTTATCCCCCAGTATATTTTGACGCATCATTTTCGCAACTATTCTGTCTGTGTGGCATTGTTGAGGCCGTGATGTTGCGAGTAGTGCATCCTATTGATTCTGTTGGCTTTTATACTTTATAGTAGCAATTTGTGTGACCTGTTGTCAATGCTTCTGTCTCAGTTGGTGCCAGCTGTCACAGAGCTTATTGTTGCAGAGTTGATGTACCTGCAATGGATGGATCCTAAAGAACCAATATTCATTTACATAAACTCCACCGGTACTACACGAGATGATGGTGAGACGGTAAGCTTTAGATTGCCTTCCAGCTTGCAGTTTAATGGATATGAACATGTTCCATTTCTCTTTCTGATTTCTGTAGTTTTGGTATTGAGTACTTCTCTATCTCATGCATTTTGAGTTGTTGCATTCAGGTAGGGATGGAGACAGAAGGTTTTGCCATTTATGATGCAATGATGCAGTTACAAAACGAGGTCTGTTTCTTTTCATCATGAATACACTTGCATGGTGATTTACTTGTATACTCTCGTATTTTATCTTATTGGTGGTTCGTACTTTGCCAATAACATGTTGAAACAAGATTCTGAGATTCTTTAGATTTTGCAAAATGTGAAGAGTGATGTAATTATGTAATGGAGAGTGTCAACTGTTGGATATTTGTATTGATGATCCATGCTACTGGTAGCTTGGTTAGAGAACTTTGTGTGCTCTATTATAATGCACACATATTATGTACAACAGTTCATATTATAGTTACATATTACTTACATATTATCGTTGATTTATTTGTCAAATAATGTTTAAATTTTTCACCCTTTGGGCTGTGGATTTTTCACTTCACTAAGATTTGAATTTATCTTTTACCTTGTTGTATCATGATCAGATTCACACAGTGGCTGTTGGAGCTGCTATAGGTCAAGCCTGTCTGCTACTTTCTGCAGGGACTCCTGGTAAACGCTTCATGATGCCACATGCCAAAGGTATGTTGTGGATCATGTTGTTTTTAAGTTTCTGGCTGCCATTCATCAATTCTTCACAGGTTTAAATTTGTTCTATTGATTACAGCCATGATTCAGCAACCTCGTATTCCATCATCTGGTTTGATGCCTGCTAGTGATGTTCTTATACGAGCTAAGGAGGTTAGTCCATTTTGTTTGTTTGCTGCATTGATTTTTTTTCATCATAAGTGAGTACAAACTTAGTGCTGCCATATATATTTTCCATTGCTATTGGAATTTAATACTGCCACACAATACAGCTGATTCTCTGGGATTGATTTTCTTGTTCAAAAAGAGTTTTTTGCACACACACTGTTCATGCTGAGGCTTATAGTCATTTCAATTGGAGCTCAAGAGATTGAATGTCTTTTAAATTGTATAGTTGACACGCGCTTCAAATATTCGTAATATGAAGAATTCAAGTATTATTTAGAAGTTATGAGTTTATATTTTTAGAATGTTCAATTTAATTTGATGTATTTTGATTTTGCTTATTCATTTATTAAATTTGGCTTTATGTTTATGGGATTAAGAATTTCTTTATTTTTAATCTAATAAGAGGTTATAAATACCTCCTAAACTATTGTAGTTGTCATATAGAGCGATCAGAGGAGTGCCAAAGCACTTTTTGGTTTCATAATGAAACCATGATGTGAATAAGTGAGGTTAAGTGAGTCCCTCTCTTGTTGTATCGGGAAATTGGTGTAGAAGGTTGAGTGATTCCCTACGATTCAATTCTCAAACTATGGTTTAGACAAGTTAGGTTGAGGAGTCATTTTCTTGTTGCATCAAAAAATTGGATAAAAAAGTTGAGTGATTCTCGTTGTATTCAATTTCAAGCTATCCTTTTGTTTTCTATTTTCTATTTTCAATTTCAATTCATCTTTTTCTATTTCAATTCTTATCTTCTTGTTTATCATTAGTTCTTTTTCTTTATCAATAATTTAAAATGTAATCTCTTTATGGAATTCCCTTGTTGCATATTTTCCCCAACATTTGGGAAAATTTTCATTTTTGATTTTTCTAATTAGATTTTAAGTGTGAATTTGAGTACCTTTCCACTTTGATAGTTTCTAGTTAATTGTCACTCACCTGTGTAAATGCGAACTCTTGGTGCAATTCCTTATCCCAGATTTCCCCAAATATGTGGCAGCAATTATTCCATTCATTTTTCTTGTTCTTGTATACTATACATAGCTGCTAAATGTGAAACTGAATTTCTTGCTTATTTCTCCTCTTCATGTTCTCTTATGTGAACCCTAAATTATGTTTTGAAAACTGTTTCTGCAACCTTTTCTACAGGTCATAGTAAACAGGGACACTCTGATTAAACTACTGGCCAAACACACAGGAAATGTGAGTACCATGCATGGGTGCTGTTGTTGAATTTATTCAGTGTTTAGGCTGAATCTAATGTTTCTATCATTTTCTCATTTTCTAAATTACTAGTCAGAGGAAACAGTTGCTAATGTGATGAAGAGACCATATTATATGGATGCAACAAAGGCTAAGGAATTTGGGGTCATTGACAGAGTAAGTGCTTTACTTGCATTGGTTTGTTGTCTTACTGCGTCTATGCTCTTGAGCATGTGTTGCTGACAAAACCAATGTTGGATACTGTATCCAGATTCTTTGGCGTGGCCAGGAGAAGATTATGTCCGATGTATCTGCTCCAGAGGATTGGGACAAGGGAGCTGGTATTAAAATTGTAGATGGGTTTTAGTTCCCCTTTTGTGACTGTATTACCATGTAAGTGAATTCATTTCTGGTTCACCTTTTATTGATTTCAAATTTCTTCACTTATTTGCATGGTTAGGAGTTACTGACAGAAAGCAATTGTTTTGATTACTGAAAAAAATGTTCTGAAGTTTATCTTTGGGTAAAAAGAGGGGGATAAGGTGCTAAAAAAAGGGGCAGTAATTTGTTTTTAATTATTTAAAGACAGCCGTGCTTTTTTTGGCGCGTTTTTGTTATAAATGTCTACGCAAAATTAAAAGTATACCCCGTTTTAAGAGCTGTAGACTGAACAATTTGACTGTAATTCTTCTTGAATTTCAAAGCCATAGCTTGGTGTCCTTTTCTACTTGGCAAATGATTCTCTTTAATTTAGTTCATTTATCTGATGTAGGATCTGATCCGAAGTTTTATGATGCTCCCTTGCAGGTTTCACAATAGATAGTTGTCTATGGGTCCTTTGTCAAGGAAATGTTCTACAGCTATTCACAGAGAACCAATTATGATGGAGATATCATTCAGAATGTCCCAAAAAACAAAGGAAAAGACAAAAAAGACTCAGATTGTTCATCTCTATAGGCCATAGTGATTGGTTCTGAGCGGATATTATTGATTGCCTACCCTCAGTTGTGCACTGTTACATAGGGATCGACTCTCTTTAGTAAACAATGTAATACATGCAAATTTTGTAATGTTTGTTTTCATAAATCGTTTCAGATATGAACTGGTGAGATTATCCTATAAATCATGTGCTGCTTCACTTCCATTTCAATTGAATGGCGATATTTGCACACTAGTTGTGTCACATACTTTTTGCTAATTGTAAAACTGGCAAAGACGTTTTTTCAACACTTGTTTAATTTGTTTCATGTATAAAAAAACAGTTTAAAATAACGTGTGTAATGCTACTACCAATTCCGTATACTATACTCCATAGAGGCATAGACTATGTTGCCCATACAGTAATGAAAAGAGGTAATGTCCGAAACATTAGTTGAAGGGGAATATGAGCTGCTACTTACTGTTAGTGTTGGCGATTCAAATTGTTCGTTGGGAGGACGAACATGAATAATCCCTCCCTCGCGTTGCGATTTACACTCTTCGTCTCCTTCTCACTAACGGCTTCTTCCTTCCCACAATTACCATTCTTTTCTAAGCCTGCTTCCACCCCCAAAGCCAAACCCTCTGACTTATTGTCTCTCCTTTCTTCCAAATCTCAATCCTTAACAGTCGATCCTCTCGTTGCACGTGACCTCAATTCATGCTTCAAATTCCTCGTTCCTTTCTCCCCGGAGCCTCGTCACCGAAAGCTCGCCTCCGCCACTCTCATAGGTTCCAACCGCAGAGAGAAAGATGACCGCCGCATCTGGTGGCCGCCGCAGCCCGTCTTGGACCTCGCACGCCTTGCCGTCGATTCCGGCGGTGACCCCTCAGCCATTCATCGCCTCCTCGATCCAAGCGTCATTCTAGTCAGTTTTCTTTCGTTTAGCAACGGTTTCATTTCACACTCTCACGGTTGTTTATTTCAAATTAATTAATGACTGGTTTTTGCTATAGGATAGGTTCCTGACGTTGAAGGATCAAATCAAGATCGCTGTCAACTCACTAGAACTCCCTATGGCAGGGTTTTCATTAATGAGGTTTGCTCAACACAATGATTATACTTATATTACGTATATAGATAAGAGAATTACCAGAATAGTATTATCATTCATGTTCAGTTTCTATAATAAATTGTAGGAATTGAATATGTACATGAAGTTCTTGTTCGAGCTCATTGCTGCTCGAGCTCCATCTATTGGCTTCGATGTTGCTTTGAACCGCTTTGATCTCTTCCATGGTCACATGTTTCTGGCCCTTGACTCTGGTAGACTTGGTATCTTGTATGTTGATACCTTTCTCTCATATTGTTCTCTTTTGCATTCTTTGTTTGTGTTGGATATGATTTATGTTTTCCCGAGTTAACGATGCAGCAATTTCATATTTGGCAGATTCCATGCGAGGGAATACCCTGCTTATGATAAACGAGACTTTCCTTACAATTTGGGTTACTGTCAGAGAGGTACATACTAGATACTACATGCTTCCCCCACATGTATAATTTGTTGTGACTTGTGAGTGTTGCTCAAGTTACATTTTTCCCTGTTAATCTTATCTTCAAATTTGTTGTATGCCTACATTATGTTTTTAAGTTCTTGTGTTATATTTTCTGGTTCCGGGGGAGTGCTTTGTTATTTTTGTGCTCACTTGTGTGCGAGGGAGAGGACATGATTTGGGTAGAGTGGTCTGTGTACCTTTTTGTTGCTCACTGTGAAATGAGTGACATATATTTTAGATGGCCAACTGTCTTACTCTTGTCTTTATTGTTAATACTGTGATCCTTTTGTTTCAGGGTCCAATGTGACATATGGTGATTCAATGAACATGAGGAATATTCTTTGGCTGGCTCCATTACCCGGCAATTCTCCGAAGTCTTGGGCAGCGCCAGGTAAAGTTATCATATCCACACAATTCACATTTTTTTATTTGTTTCCTTACTTCCTTTTGGTCTTGGAATTTATAACGTTACTGGCACTATATAGCTTACTGTGTTAACTTGAAGTCTTGAACAAGTTGTTGGCCTATGTAGCCTAAATTTTAAGGGTTTTGCTAACTTGTGCCCTAAAGGCATAGGTTAAGAACACCATAAAGAGAAATGTATTATAGAAGTTATTGGAAATATATATATTTTACATTTCTAATGCAATGAATACTTCAAAAATTTAAAAAAAATTTCTGTTAATTGTATATTTAAAATATGCTTTATGGCACAAGTTAGCTAAATCCAAATTTTAAAGGGAAAAGTGAAATGGAATACAGGTCATTCACTCATTACTACATTAGACAGTCTTCTGTACCTTTCTGTTGTTACTTGAAGATATTCCTCTTTTAAGTTTTACTGCATTGCACAAATGAAATTATGAGACCCCTACATTGAGTAATTGTGATTTACTGATTTACTCAGAATCCCCATGCTTTATATCCTTTCTAGGATAATTAATAATTTATAGCCTCAACTTCATTTGAACAGGTGTACTGGTAGTGTTGGATGCTCGTCCGGATGGAATCATATACAGAGATCTAATACCAGATTATGTAAAATTTGCAAGGACTATATATGAAGGTTTTTGTTCCATTTCATTTGGATGCTGCTGATTTTCTAAGTGAAATTTGTTAGCTCAAAATTTTGTTAAGGATGAATTACTAATTATGTTATGTCGATTTTCTTCCTTTCTAGATGATCTCGGGGAAGTTGCTGTGGATGTGAACTACTTGAATGTAGGGTCTGAATCTCCAAACTATCAAATATTCATATGTTGAAGATGATGTATTGGGGATAACTATGACATAGAACTGACTTCACAACGTACACCATCCTTGATATAAATGAAGATTGCCAAAGCTTACACGTAGAATTGAAGTGCATTACGAACCAATTTGATGGGTCAATTGATTTTATAGCTTTGTTCAAAACTTCAAATACTACTTTTTATGCGCATGCAATTTGTTTTCCCTTGGCATCCAAGTCTCTGCTCTTCAAAAGGCTATTATTATACCACAAATGTTACATGAGTTCTACTCGAATTCTTCCCCTTTAATTGATTTTGCGTCGTAGTTCTCTTTTTTTTTGGACGGGGTAGTTCTACTCTTCAATTCTCAGTAATTTAGGCTAAGATTAGGTGAAAAGTGAGATCCTTACATAACTACGGGCCATATCAAACGAACGGACTAAGTATGTGTAAAGAATATTCAAAAGCCCAAAACGAGTCCAGGCGCAGCTAGAAGATACTAAGTTGCTAACTTCTTCTAAGCATCAGCTAAGACTTTAGTTCAATTGGTAAATCTTATTCTTCTTAATATACTGCATTTAGATTTGAATCTTGACAAATGTTAAGTAGTGAATATAAACCCTTAATTAAGTATTGTATGGGTAAGTATGTAGTGTAAATCGATTGTGATGTTGTGGTGTTATAATATTTAAATTTAAAATTTAAAGTTGTCTAATTTATCTAACAAAACAACAACAAAAAAACTACTTCTAAGCAGAGTAGAGATTCTTCTAGAATTTACAAGCTAATAAGATTCTTGTTTCTTGATGACAAATTGACAATTAAGGAAGATCTCGCAATGGATGACGAAATACAATCATAAATATTTTAAATATCTCTCGTTTTAGGTCCCACTCCTAAATGGGAGATTAAGATGTGCGACGTGTCATGTTTTTGTTGGAGCGGGTTATCCTATCCACATGGATCATTTTATCATCCAAAGACTTTAAGAAAGCGGGCTCCATCCATGTAAGAAGTACACGATGGCAGGCACAGTAACAGAAAAATATTATTTATATATTAAAATTAATTATTAAAATTAATTATTATATAATTTAATTTATTTTTAATATATATTTTATATTTTAGTATATGAATGATTTTAATAAACAATTTTAATATATAAATTTAATTTTAATATATTAATAATATAAAATATTTTATACAATTATATAATTATATCTATTTTTTAAATAATTATTTAATATAAAAAATAATTATTTAATATATAATTAAATATACTTATAAAATTACTTTATACATTGCCATCAAAATTAAATTTTTTAATATATATTGAAATACGGAAAACTTAAAATAGTAAACAAGTATTCAACGCTCTTGCCAGCGGCTTAACGGCGTACCCTAAATTAAAAAGGAGCAGTGGTGGAACTCGCTGCAGTTTGATCAAAACCCCCTTCGTTCTACACTCGCGCTTTCGCTACTAGTGCCTCTGCAACTGCTTGCACGATTCCTAACCACTTCTTGATTCTTTTTTTAATTTTTTTTATTTTGTTCTCTTCGCTCTGAGATTTTCTGTGTCTCTCTCTCTTGCTCCGTCACCGACTCACCGATGCACCGTCTCGATCGCGGTGATGTTTGGAAAGGCAAGGCTCGTTCCCTACAGCTGCAGCTAAGGGGCCGCTTCCGAGTCGCCGTCGATCGCCATTGGCGCCGCCGCCATCCCTTCATCCCCCACGCCCAGGGTTACTTCTCCTCCACCTTTCAGCGTTGGCTCAACCGATTTCGCGATTTCCGCAGGGACTCCTTGCCTTCTTCCTCTTCTTTCTACCGCAAACGAGGTCTGTCTTCAATTACCATTCTGCTCTCTCCCGTTCAATTATTGTGTAGGAATTGGCTCGATTTTTGACACTAAAAGTGTGAATGATTCGTTTCTTATTATTGTACAGTGAGTAAGGATTTCCTTTCTGAAGAAGAATCCACTCTTGTTCGTATGATGCAAGCTGTTGCTGTTCCTGTTGTTGGAAATGTCTGTCATGTCTTCATGAATGGATTGAACCGTGTTCAGGTATGCCTTGCCAGCTTCTGTTCTGTGACATTGAAAATTTTCGCGTGCTTTTTGGTGCTTTGATCTGACTTAATTCTGGTTGTGGAAGAACAGGTTTATGGCTTAGAGAAACTCCATGATGCTTTGCTGCATAGACCTAAGGGTAAACCTCTTCTGACGGTCAGCAACCACGTTGCTTCCATGGACGACCCGCTTGTTATTGCTTCGCTGCTTCCTCCTAGTGTTCTATTGGACGCTAAGAACGTCAGATGGACACTCTGTGCAACTGATAGATGTTTCAAAAACCCTGTAACTTCTGCATTCTTTCGATCTGTAAAAGTCTTGCCAGTTTCTCGTGGTGATGGTATTTATCAGAAGGTATATCCAACACATGATAATATCTTTTAACATTATTTGTTGAGTGGTTCTATAGAATGGATAATTCTATAATGTAGAGTTGTTTGTGTGAAGAGAATGAACAGTAGTGTGTATAATTTATTTTAAAAAATTAATAAAAATAAAATGGCACATTCTCCTAAAAAGGTCTCTAACTATCTATGGAGGTGAATCTTCATCTCTTCACCGTAGCATGCATCCTATAGTATTATGTGTTTGATTTGACATTTTATTTTTGTCTTCTTATTTTGTCCTGAAAAGTGAAAACTAGTTTATTGATTTTGAAGTGTATTTGACAAAGCATCTTACGCTCGGTCATTTATATTTTGTCCTTTTGCGGTCTTCTTATTTTGACCCTCCAATCTGAACTTGAAGTTCTTATCCTATGTAGGGAATGGACATGGCCATTTCAAAGTTGAACCATGGTGGTTGGGTTCACATATTCCCTGAAGGAAGCCGCTCCCGGGATGGTGGAAAAACCTTGGGATCTTCAAAAAGAGGTGTTGGGAGGTAACAATCTTCCATATTATTATGCAGTAGAATACTAACTTAAAAGTTGCTAATACTGGTTCCTACTTTGTTTGTTTCTTGGCTACATTACTTTCTTTATATGATATATGGTATCATGGTTGAAATTATTGACGGAGCTAATAATTTGTGTGGGAGAGAATATTGAAATTGTTTGTTGGTAGGAGAATGACAAAGTGATAAATATTGCACTTAGATTTTGATTTGAATGCCAGCCTTGGTCTTCTATTCTGATTTAGAGACTTGAAATACCTATGAGAGTTTTTAAAATTGTCTTGTCTGATTTATTTTGTTATCCATTGCCTACCTATATTCAAATGGGAGCATATCTTCTTAATGTTGTGAATACGTTGTTGTTTTTCTGTTGTGTTATTTACTTGAGATTGGCAATAAATTTAAGGGTGAAGATCATTAGAACTGGACCTGTTCCAGTGTTTAGGTCTGTTATTGTGTATCGACAACTCATAAGTATATTTAGGGATCAATATTTATAGTTTTTCTCCTTCAAGATTTTAATATTGGTTTGCAGAAATATGATTTATTTTTTATGCACGATCATTATAATTTGCAGTTTTCTATATCCTTCAAGAATACATCCGTGTGTTCTTATATCATATTTTAAAGAAACATGTTCAAATCAATGTTTATATATTGGATTGGATAAATATATATTTGTCTGTTTGGGTGCTTGCTTGCTTAATGTGGAAGCATTTTACAGATAGTTGATTGATCACGTAGTATGTAGTAATATATATGAATAAATGATTCTTCTATCTTACTTTTGTCATTCATTACCTCTGGGCTTTCAGGACTTGTATTTCTGATATGCCCCCATCATTTTATAGAAGTTTGTTGTTTCCAAACTACGGGTTCTACATTGAGTGTTTGTTTCGTATTCATTGCTTTACTATGCCTGTATGTCTACTTTAAACATGTATCCTGACATAAACTTTGTCCATCAGGTTGGTCCTGGATGGAGATAGCCTGCCCATTGTTGTCCCATTTGTACATACAGGGATGCAAGATATCATGCCAATAGGTGCTAACTTTCCCAAAATTGGCAAAATGGTATGCACTGTTGCAGTCTTCTTTTTATATTTGAAATTTTGCCATGCAGATTGTGAATGGAATTTATCTTTATACCTGAAAAAGAGGTATGAGGATTTGATTAATTTTTGAAAAAGGCCGATTTGCTCTGTGCTGCCTGCTACTAGTGCACTCATTGTCACCTAGGCTTTGGCTGTGTTTCTCACCACAGAAAAATGATCAAGATATTAAACTACAAAATTTCTTCATGGCATGCCAATTCATTCTTTATTGGTGAAGTGTTTACTTCGAAGGTGTTTATATATTCAGTAGAAAACCTCCCAACATAGTCTTGGCATGTTTTTTATTCTGTAGGTTACAGTACTAATTGGTGATCCAATCAATTTCAATGATATTCTAAACGTGGAAAAAGTTTCTGACGTGCCACGAAAAGAATTATATGATGCAGTAGCATCAAGAATCGGTGACCAATTACATAAACTGAAAGTCCAAGTTGACACACTAGCAATGGAGCAAGAAATGCAGTTCCAAGCTCACTCTTCACTCAGCTCTGTGCGTGCATCTGGAATCTTGCAGCAGGTTGATTGGGAATTATTTGGAATGGGAAACTTAATGTCTGCAGACGACGATGATTCTAAACAGAGAGAAGAAACCATTATTGGCCCAAATACAAGTGTCCCTCAACCTCAGGAATCTCACAGTGATCAGCGTTGGGGAGTAGGTTTTTCGAACAGGATGCGAGGTTACATGGATCAGATGGAGCTAATGTCTTTTGCTGCTAGAGGCATATTTATGACTAATGAAACCAAAAACTCTACGGGTCGTAATAGAGAGATAGGACCCTTGAAGGCATGGAAACAGTATTTGGAAGCTAACCTGTTACGGCCGTGGAATTACGTTCACTGCTAAAATTATATTTATAGATGTAACTTGGAATGTAATGTTATGGATTAAAATTAATTTTGTGTAGCCTAATATAGTTGCGGATAAATTGTAACTTAGATGGCCAATTTGTGCCTTTGGCTGATCAGTTACTATCAGCTTATGGCAGGGTGTAATCGAATGGTGACTCGGTCATAATGAGGTGAACTTAGTTTTTCCAAAGAAGAATAGAAAGCAAACTAATAAAAAAAATATTCTCTCGCAAGAGGTCTTGTGCCTAGTATCATCGTGGGCAGGATTTAACATTTGACTGCCTAACCTTTTTGTTTTGATTAGTAATTAAAAATGTAGGTAAGAGCATCTTATTTTAATTGATTAATTAAAGGCATTAAACAAGGAAATATTTTTGAGAGTTAGTATAGTAGTGTAACATTTGGAAGTTCAAGTTTGATTGTGGCGTGACCGAGGTCAAAGGTAATTATTGACCTGTATGGTGAAAGATGGTAGGTCGAGCGTGATTGTCGAGCAAAATGCAACATCATTTCAAGTTTCAGGCTGCCATGGCAGTCAGATACACTTTCCAGATCACAGACATAGACTAACACTACACAACGTCACAACGATATGTTAAGTAAAACTATTCCTATGAGGCGGGGCCCACTTGTGCAACTGTAAGGATCATGATTAGGATGGTGGAGCCCGCCTCGTGGACGGTCCTGAATGTCGTGGAAGCATTTTTCGATTTCAATATCTGAAGTCTGAACAGCCCCCCTCGAACTCGATCCATCTCCCCTCAAACTCGCATTTGGGATTTTCGAATTCCTTTCTTGCCTTGTGTGTGACTGTGTGAGAGACACAATGGCGGATGAAGAAGAAGAATCAGAGCTTAGTGACAAGCAGAAGGTGGAAATAGCCAAATGGTTCCTTCTCAATTCTCCCCCTGGTGAAATCCAATACGTCGCTAAAGGTTCTTTGTCTTCTTCCTCTCTCTCTCTCTCTCTCTCTCTCTCTCTCTCTCTCTCATATTCAATTATGTTCATTCTTAAATGGCTTGCGCAGATGTGAAATCGATTCTAAACGACGACGTTTTGTTCGATGAGGCGGCGTCAGAGGCATTCCCCGTTTACAACAAATCCCACTTGATTTGCCTCCCATTGCCCAACCGAAGTGGTGACGTAAGTCCAATCCTAATCCTAGGGTTTTCCTTTTTTCTTTTATTATTATGAATCTTCTTTCACTGTGAATATATTGATCAATATGGAACCCTCACTTGAGAGGTGCATGCAGGTACTTGTTACTTCCTTCAGTGAGCTTGAAGGGAATGCGTTTCTTGATCCCAGGACTACTCAAGTGGCTACTGTCGATCACGTTAAACAAGTAAGCATCCTCTGTCTTAGAGTGACTGTGTCTGGAGCTGAATACACCAAATGTGGGAGAAAACTTCGTTGCAAGTTAGGGTGTAAAGCAAATAGTGAGAATTTGTTATTGCATGAGTTTCATTTGTTCTGTAATTTGTATAAATTGCTGTCTCATGATAGCCTGTTGAATGTCTCAGGTTTGTACAGGCGTGAGGCCTGCAGCGGATGAAGAACTTCCATCTCCATACATTGAAGAATATCGGTAATGCTCCGCAATTTCCATGGTTGAGACGTTTTATGCTGATTATCAAAAATTCCTGAACTATGGTGATAAATAGTGTTGAATGAGACACTGTCCCTGTTAGGTTTTAATGAATTTGTTCATTTGTCAAAGGTCTGAATAGTTCTATGTTCCTTTTGTAATGTTTTATTCTCTTAGCTCTGTCAACTCAGAAAGTGTTAATTGTTTGCTGTAGATTGACTCTGGAAGTTTCTTTTTCATTTTTTATTTATAATCCTTTTAATTGTTGTGCTTACTACTGGTTGTGATAAAGATTCATGGTGACATGCAACTGTTTTATGGAGATTTTGCATAGTATTATTAAGGAGCCCGCTGAAAGGGATAGATCATAATTATCTGGCTATTTGTTCTGCTTTTCAATTAATAATATGTTGATCAGCATTTGGAGACATAAGGTTGGAACGGACCATCCAACCTCTTGACTAAAACAAATTGAGTATATAACTTCTGAATCTTATACTTTCCTTTCGCTTTCTGCACAACACAATGTTGTTTGGTAGTGCAGGTGCAGTCTGGATGCTGAAATACTTAAATATGTTGAAGAAGCTTATCCAAAAGGTGTTTGCTCTGTATATTGTGCAAATGGGAAAGATGTAGAGGGCCCAGGTGCTGATTTTGAGCTTGCTGTGGTGATTTCTGCTGCTAGGCATAGCCCACAAAATTTCTGGTGGGTGAAATTAGTTGAATGGAATCCCAACTCTGCTTTTCAATTTCGATGATTGATCTCTACATTACTAGTAAAAAAAGGAAGAGAATTCTGTAGACTTAATGATTTTGATACATTTTATATTTCATTTTTTCTTGTGTATAGCAATGGAAGTTGGTGTTCAATATGGAATGTTGAGTTCAAAGATGAACAACAAACAGTGGAAATTAAGGGTAAAATACAGGTATGTGCTGATGTTTGATGTGTTGGGTTGAATGAGATGGTACACTTGTTGCAATACATGATTATATTTGTCCTATTTTTCAGGTGGGTGCACACTATTTTGAGGAAGGAAATGTGCAGCTAGATGCGAAACATGAATGCAAAGATGCAACTCTTTTTCAGGTTACCATAAATGAAATTGCTTCCTTTTTACTAGTTGAGTTATAACTTCATGTCATACATATGTATATTTTCAATCCCCAGGGTACTTGTATCATGATTCATGGCCATTGGCCTGGTTTCTTTGTGTATTCATATTTGTGCCAGGTTCATCTGTTTATATTTCTCTTTTTTTTTCAGGCCTCTGACGATTGTGCAGTTGCCATATCAGGCATTATTCGTCACCATGAAACGGAGTATATGGCTTCTCTCGAGGTTCTGATTTTGTTTTATTGTAGTTGGGGTCTCTCTTTATTTTTATCTTTTTATATAAAAATATTTTTAATTTTTGTATTTTAATTTGAATCTAGATATGATTTACTAAATTACTTTAACTTGACAGGCATCATATCTAAGCCTGCCTGATTCTACTTTCAAGGTACTCTTTGTGGCTTCCTAGATAATTTGTTTTTTAATCTTAGTCTCAGATAGGGCTCTTCTGCCAAATCTATGATAATTATTGTTGTTTCCAATTAAAGCAATCCCATGTAGGAGACCTTTTCTTTGCATTCTATTACCGTCTGCATGTTTACCGAACTTTAACTGAACTTTGTTACAAAAACACTCAACATTCTTGCTATCCTTCCTTCCAATTTGATTGCCCTGGTTAGTTTCTGGTCTGGTGGGTCCTCTTTATTAGTCAATTGTACCAATTCATTTTGATCTACAATGTTGGGTGACATTCATGGTCTCACTTTAAATTTCCAACTGTTGCAACAATGTGTCAATCACTCAATCTTTAAACTCTTTCAATTACAATAATTTGCAGGATCTTCGGAGGAAGCTACCAGTCACCCGCACCTTATTTCCGTGGCATAATACTTTGCAATTCAGTTTGACGAGAGAGGTCTCAAAGGAACTTGGCATTAAGTAAATATTGCTCAACAAATGAAAGTTGTGTTTACTCGAAGTCAGTGGTGACAAGTTCCTTATGTATTCACTCACTTTAATGTAATTTGGTAAGGTCAATCATTCTTCGGGTTGGCTTTCTTTACTTTACCACAATTGCCGCACCCTGCTACTGTCGTAGTCTATTCCCTAGGTGTATTGTACTGTAATTCCTTTTTTAATAGCATTTGTATAGCAGTAAAAGAGATTTGACGCTTGATTCCAGCTATTAATTATTCCCCACAATCAGATGTAAGAACTTTCCGTCACCGACAATTCGAAATTACAAGAAGCTGGCTATATAACCTTCTGCAGTTCTGCTATTTTACAGAGTTATGGTGCAATCTCTGGTTATGTGATCCTGCGATAAAGAGAAAAAAAATTCCTAATAATGAATTAAGTTCTGAAAAAAGTAAGATATACTTTAGTGTTTTTCTTAAGCAGAACATTGAAGAATTTAATTACGACTATTTGGAGCATAAAGACTAAATATTTAAAGGGTATAGTTAACACTTGTTTTAGGAGTATATGATAAGTTTATCATTAATTGAAAACTTTAAATATTTTTATTTAATGAATGTAAAATAAATATATTGAAATTTTAAATTTTTTATATTTTTAATGAAATTTTTTTTTATTTGTAAATTTAATGTGTCCTAGATAGAAAAATCCATATTTAAATTAGTCTCAATTAATATTTGATTAAATAGTATTTTGGATTTTGGTTGTATTATTTGCAACTCGGATGGGAATTGGTTGAAAGTTTGTGCGGAGAAAGTTAGAGAAAGTCAATGTTCTGCATGCGGGGCTTCATGCTATTTGGAAGGGATTATGGTTTTCGTGAGGTACTCTGTAGAACGGATTATTTGGAGATTTCTTCAATGGTGCATAGAAGACAAAGTGGTAATACTATTATAGAAAGTGACTCAGTGCATCTAAATCAAGAACTATGAACTGGAATTGGAAAGCAAAATTAGTTTGATTCAAAAGACTGCAAATTATGTTGCTGATCATATGGCTAGAATAGCTACCTCGAAGACAGTGCAAATTATATATGAGTTTTTAATTTACATATTGAGAAGACTTATATTGGCTCATTATATATTATCTTCGGGTGTAAAATTGACAGAAATTAATTTCTAAATGGATAACAGAATGGTGAAGTGCAGATAAATGGATGCATGGTGTGATGTTCATAAATGTGGACCTGTGAAGATCAGAGACCTGCAAAACGACCTGTGAACGTTTTGCAGGCATTGGAAACAGAAAATTGCAGGCCCTGCAAAACGTCAATGAACCAAGAAATTGAAACATGCCCTGCATGTTGACAGGACCAAGACTTGACCAACTTCGAACTGAGCAAAACGCAGAATGCGTTTGTCAGTGAACCAAAGTCAAACGCAGGGTGCGTTTTGCAGGCTCCCTACCTACATGCGTGCCACGTGTTCTGGGAGGAGGTTCAGCTGGGTCCTTATAAGTGAGAAACGCAGATTGAAGTAGAAGCATAGTTACTGAAGCAAAACTAGTTAAGTAAAACTAGTTGAGGGAGAGTGAAGAAGCTGTGAAAGAGCTTGGTGAAGAAGAAGAACTACATGGTATAGGAAAAAAAAATGGTGCGTGACTATACCAAACTAGAAGATCATATTATTGAGTATTTGGATCATCCCCAATTTGTAAGTAAATTTTTATAATATTTAACAATAAATATATAAATTTATTTGAATTTTATTTATTTATGTTATAATTATTAATTAGTAGTATTGAGGTTATTAATATTATTATAATTAATATTATGTTATTATTAATTTTGCGTTACGGTTTAAATTTTTTAAGACTATTATTATTATTATTATTATTATTATTATTATTATTATTAGGCAAATTAATCTCTTTATTGTTAATATTATTATTATTAATAATATTAATAGGCAAATTAATCTCTTTATTGTTAGTAACGTTATTATTATTATTATTATTATTATTATTATTAATTTTGCGTTACGTTTTAAATTTTTTAATACTGTTATTATATTATATTATATTATTATTATTATTATTATTATTAATATTAATAGGCAAATTAATCTCTTTATTATTATTATTATTATTATTATTATTATTATTATTAGTATTATAGTGGATCTGTTAATGAAAATAATTTATTAATAAAAATAATGTGTAATAATTTATTATTATTTTTTAGTGATTTATTATTATTTTTAATAATAATAATAATAATAATAATAATAATAATAATAATAATAATAATAATAATGTCAACAGTAAACGGTTTTGTTAATAATGTTTATGTAGAAAAAAAATTATTATTATAGATATTATAAGGGATAAGTACGATTTTGGTCCCTAACGTTGAGGGCCAGAATCGAAATCGTCCCTCTTATAATTTTCGAATTAAAATCGTCATTAAAGTTTTTTTTCGTATTAAAATCGTCTTTTTTATTTTTTTTGGACAAAAATACCCTCACCACTACCAACATAATTACTTCCTCCACCACCACCACCACCAACACCACAACCTCCACCAACACCAACATACACCACCACCAGCACCACCAACACCACCACCAACGCCGCCGCCGTCCCCCTCCCCCTCCCCGCCTCCCCTTCCCAGCACCCCCACCCCCACCCCGCGTCGCCCCCTCCCCGTTTTCCCTTCCCCCCACCCCGCGGTCACCCCCCTCTCCGTCTCCCCTTCCCAGCACCGCCACCCCCACCCCGCGTCACCCCCCTCCCCGTCTTCCCTTCTCAGCACCCCTACCCCCACCCCGCGTCACCCCCACCCTGCGGTCACCCCCCTCTCCGTCTCCCCTTCTCAGCACCCCTACCCCCACCCCGCGTCACCCCCCTCCCCGTCTTTCCTTCCCAGCACCCCCACCCCCACCCCGCGTCACCCCCCCTTCCCGCCTCCCCTTCCCCCACCCCCAACTAGAAACAGAAACAGAGAAACAAAAACTCAAGTAACAAATTAACAAATTCAAAACAGAGAAACACAAAGCCAAATCAGAAATTCAAAGCACAAAGAAGAGATCTGGACAGAAGAGAGGCAGCGGCGGGACAGCAAGACTGCGGCGGCGGGACGGCGGCTTCCCTTCCCCCTTCATCATCATCATCATCAGAGTTCTGGAGGAGGCGGCAGCGACGACGAGGTCACGGCGGCGACCACGGAGGCTCCCCGGCGCCGTCCCCCTTCCCCTCCCCTCCCCCTTCGTATACCCTTTTCTTCTTCCACCCCCAACGCGTTTTTACGCGTTTTCTTTTTTTTTTTAATTTTATAATTTTTATTATTAAAATAGGAATAGGGGTAATTTAGGAATAAAACAAAAAATTTTATTAAAAAGGACGATTTTTATACGAAAAAAAACTTTAATGACGATTTTAATTCGAAAATTACAAGAGGGACGATTTCGATTCTGGCTCTCAACGTTAGGGACCAAAATCGTACTTATCCCATATTATAATAAATGGTTTTTTTTCAGTAATATTTTATAATAATAATTAATACTGTATGCTAATAACAAACCGTGTAGGTTATAGTTATTATAATAAATGGTTATTATTATTGTTATTATTGCTATATTTGGATAACTATTATTATAATTAGAGTGTTATTATGATTATTTTATAATACTGGTTATGATAGTGAGAATAAGTTATTATTAATTTTTAATAATTAAGAATACTGTTTAATAAATAATAGATAAATATTCGTGATTTTTTAACAATTTATTATTATCATGTTTTAACCGGTATTATTTAGAATTTAATAATTATCATTTTTTTTGCAGGCTATCAGAAATTTGTTGCCCAGAAAACTGGATCCGCTAGATACGTTGAATGAGGTAGCTGCAGCGATATTGGCATTGACTGGTTTTCAACACGTTTCGTGAGTAGGCGAAATGAGAGGTCATTCTGCACTACTGAGTGCTTTGGTGGAACGCTAGAGGCCGGAGACTCACACGTTTCATCTTCCGGTCGGTGAAGTGACGGTGACGCTGGAAGATGTGATGCAGAACTCTTACACCTTGAACCTCCTCACTCTCACGGTAAACGGGGAGCGTTTTGATTTGAACACGAGACCTTGGCATTTTAACCGTCATTGCTTTCAACCATACTGGCAGGGTCTGGTAAGAAACTTCCCAATCACCGAAAACCTTGGCAACAGCTTTCTGCTTTGCCAACCAAGCCTTGCGGTAACTGACAGTGTAGTTGAACCTGGATTGAACTTCTGCAATTACAGACTTCACCTTTATCAAGAGGTCTGATTCGACCAACGGCCTAATAACATCTGCAATTGTGTCCGAGTCCAACTTGGCATGATCTTGTGATATCGTTACCACGGTGCACGTGTGCTTGCCATTGTATCTCCTGATCTCCCAACAAGCTTTCTTTCGAATCAAGCTAGCCCGGATTAGCCAATCGCACCCTGCACCATACTCCTTGCATTTCGCATAGAATGTTTGCGGCTCAGACTCATACACAGTGTAATCAACCCCTCTAGAGATAGTGTAGCTTTTGATTGCAGATATCACCGACTCTCTCGATCTAAATTCCATTCCAACACTAAACTCGCCATCTTCTGCTGCAGCGTTGCCTTCACCTACGACATGCGCACCACCATCAGTCAGACGAGGCATATAAAATAAACACTATAGGAAACTTGAGTTAATAATCATAACATACCCGTATTCGCATACTCAGGAAAATTCTGGGACATGCATGGCTTCCAGATCTAGAGTCCGCATAAAAGACGGAACACCAAACGGGTGCTGACTTATAATCGCATTCGCTTCATTTGGCACCTCCGGATTGCCTGCCAAGTCTCCGTCATCGTTCTCGTCATCGACTTCATAGTTAGCTTCGAACTCCTTTTCACTGTCATTATTTTCTTCTTCCCAATCTATATCACCGAGCTCATCAACATTGACCTCCTTGCCGACCGCGCCCGACCCTGACTGCTGCTCAAACTCAACGTACAACTCTATCATCGGCACGTGAAATCAGGTTTGTTGATAAATACAGAACATCTGCTGCATACTGGCATCGTCAGTAATGAGCATTAATTGAAACTGTATTAGCCCACCAAATACTTGCACAGGACTTCTGTATAAAAGGTTGCTCACCCTTTTCAAAATGTGGCTTTGAATGTTATTACAAAGCCCATTTTGCACATCGACAAAGCTCATGGTACATGGAATAGCAAATGACAACGGACATTCACAAACAAAAGTCACTCCTTCATGTGTGTTTAGTATAACTTCACCGTTATAATATACTCGCAAATTTGCAATATTTTTCATAACTTCAACCTCACGTACTCCGATTTTTTTGACACAACTAACTGCAAAAAAAAAAAAAAACTAACAACTACAACATATGTATTTGAAAGAGGAGAATGATGAGTAGAATGGGAGTGAGGCCGTTGCGCTGAGGAGTGCTTCGTATTTATAGGCAGGCCTCTTAAGAAAAAAATTTTTTTTTTTTCAACAAACGCAACCTGCGTTTTTCAAAAAGCAATCTGACAACGCGAAAAAACGCTGCCTACGTTTTGCGTTTTCCAAAAAAAAAAAGCTGGCCCTCATTACAAAACGTAGATTGCGTTTTGTTATTACAAAAAAAAATTATTTAGCCCAACACAAAACGCAGGCCACGTTTGGATTAAAACCATTTTAAAAAAATTTTGAAAATCCTGCACCAACCAAAAAGCAGGCCACGTTTCTTCCCTTCCCTGCACAAAAAAAAAAAACAAAAACAAAAACATGCCAAAAGTAAAACGCATCTTACATTTTACGCCTGTCATCATAGCAGGGGAAATTTTCTCATGCATCCATTACGTTGAATATCACAAAGCTTTAATCTATATAAAAAAAAAAGACCCTGAAATTGATAATTGTGTTATCTTGGGGTGTGAAATTTAAAAAACAGCCTGAAACAAACTAGACTAATCCGAGTTAGGGAAGACACCAAACTGACCCACCTAATTGGGTTTCTTAACTTTTTTTATTTTTATTTTTTAAAACCTTAAAACTGATTCACTGATTTCTCAACCTTCAAAAAAAGAAAAAAGAAAAATCTCATATCGGAGGCTCCTATTTGCAACCCTCCAAATTTGAATTTGTCACTCTATAAATCGGAACCTCGATTTTTTATACTTTCAAAATCAGTCTCCAATTTATATTTTCAAATTAAAAGAAAAAATTTTCATATTGTTTAAAAACACCCCATCAATCATCAATCCATAACACATTCTCTAAAAACATAACAAAAAAAAAGAGCCATATTATCTTATTAGTTTAGAGTTTAGACATGAAATCAATCAATTAATTTGTTTTTTTCTTCTCTTTTTTGTTTCTTTCTTTCATTTTCAGTCACCAAAAAAAATAATCTTAATGAATTTTAGATTTGATCATTTGATTTCTAATAAATTTTTATTATTTTAAAATTTTTGAGAATTATTTTTTTAAATAGATTAATTTTGTTGTTTTTAATAAATTGTATTATCAGATAATTAAATTTTAAAATTAATAAATTATTTTTTTAATAGAATGTCAATTCTTTATACAGATTTATAGAATAATAAAAAAGTTGTTAAAGGCAAAAGTGGAGTATAAATGTATGAGAAAATGACAGTTTGATCACTGTGGTCTGCGGATATTTAAGTCCCTAAAGATTTAATAATACATTTAAGTTCCTGACATCTTCAAAATCTGGACATATCGATCACTAAGTTTAATTTGTCCAATTTTAAAAATTCTCTCACGTGTACATCTATATCAACCAGGTCAAATTTTTTTGTTGAGTCTGACAGATCCAAGTGAACATGAGGGATCCATAAGTCTAGATTTTAAAAAGGTCTGGACTTAAATGAACATGAGGAATCGATAAGTCTAGATTTTGAAAAAATTAAAGACTTAAATGTATTTTCAAATTTTTGAGAACCTAAATGTCTGCGAATCAAAACGTAAATGATCTATTTGTCCTTTTCTCTAAATATACTTGTATATTTTCGTTTAATATAGTAATAAGTAATAACTAATATCTTGGAGGGAATTTTAATTAAATAAAAAAAATTATTTATCAATTTAAATCGAAATACAGAAATTTATCAATTTGTGCATTTAGTTTTATTTTCGCGGTCAAATAAAAAGATTTAATTTTTTTATTTTCGCACGTACTGTTAGCGAAAATCGATCCATTTTGGTGCACTATGTGGAATAACTTTAGCCTTCAAATGAGCTTCATTATCTTATTAGTTTAGACATGAAATCAGTCAATTAACTTTTTTCTTTCTTTTTTTTTTGTTTGTTTCCTTCATTTTTAATTACTTTTGTTGTTTTCAATAAATTTTATTATAAGATAATTAAATATTAAAAATTGATAAATTATATCTTTTTTTCGAATGTCAATTCTTTATAACGACTCCTAGAATAATAAAAAAATCTAAGGCAAAAGTGGAGAATAAATGTATTTGCATTTAATATAGTAATACCTTGGAGGGTTATAAACTTATAATGATCAAAAGCAAAAAAAAAGCAAAAAAAACTTCCGTTGCCGGGAATCGAACCCGGGTCTCCTGGGTGAAAGCCAGACATCCTAACCGCTGGACGACAACGGATTTACGAACGGTGTATTTTGTTTTCTCTAACTTATCCGTGTATGAAATCGTCCAGGGTTTACCGGTGGTCTAGGGTTTATAGTACCATCTTAGCTGTTACTCGTAGTGGTTTCATGTGGCTTTTGTTTGGGATGAAGGCATGTTTGCTGGTTGCTTTGCCTAGTCAATGTTGAATGTCATATCTACATAGTCAACGCTGGTTATGTTCCACAAGTAAGCAAACATTCATGTCTATTTATCTGTTGCGGTATCCTTTCATTTTTGCTTTCCTACCTGAATTTTTGGTAATCAGTAACCGTATTGATTATTGAATTTAAGTCTGAAAGTAATGAAAAAATGCTGAGCGTTGTCTCGTCTAGTGTGGTGTGTGGTGGTTACTGGAATGATGCGAATTAGCCAAATCAGACGTTGATGTGCTCCATAATTCTCTTTTATGTTGAAGCGCATAATCAATGTGTGATGATCATCAACGGAGATTGGTGTATCTGTTTCCTGACTAGAACCACAACCACCACACCACAATATCGAAGGTCTTGAATTTTGATTTCTTCTTTATTATCAACCCAACGCATACATAATTTGTTATTATCACTTTGTTTTAGATTCCCAACGTTCCTCCCTCATTCTGCTTTGTGAGGTCAAAGACGAAAATGGAGTTCACTTTGGGCGATAACAGTCTCAAAACCTTTTCGCGATGCATCACTTGTCTCTCTCGGATTGGAAATGAGCTCGCAATTCAAGCCTCTTCCTCTCAGGTAACACAACCTTTACCAAATCTCACTGTATTTTAGTCTTTTAGAGCTTTCCAGCCACATTTGGTACTCAGATTTAGCTGCTAATTTGTTGTTGCAGCTTCTTTTCCACACTATTAATTCATCGCGTTCTGCGTATCAATCCATCACGTTCAGACCTGGCTTCTTTGACGTCTATACGGTTTCTAGTAATCCCGTGCAATGTAGTGTGCTTTTGAAGGTGAGGATTCATTTTTGTTGTTTTAAATCGGCTTTGCAAACAGAGAATCATCACTCACATAGTTTGATTAGGCTGTTTGTTCTGTGCTTAGGACACCTATTTCGAATATCGACCGTTTGACTGTGAAACTACCTGATCCGGATGCTCCCAAGGTGCAATGGATATTGGATTGCTACAGTGGTAAATTTGCTCGATTAATATTGCGCCATATTTGTATTTCAGCCACCGATTGCTATAGAATTTAGTTTGGGTTATCACGGGAGACTAGTCATTTACATGTCTTTTGTAAAAACCTTGATAATGTAGTCTTAGGTCTCTAAATTGATGTTGCCCATAGTTTCCAGTTGATATTTTAATTGATATGGAATTGACTCTCTGCTTTAAGATAATTTTTCTGTGGCTTATTTAATATATCAACTAAATCAAATAATGATATGGCATTTTGAAAAATTTAAAATTGTATAGCAGCAACTTCTTTGAAAACAATGAACTCAAGGGCGTCCTATTATATATGTCCTTCTATGGAATCGAGTAATAACCATTTGGGGTACTGTACATTCTGATAGGTATATCCATCTCTCATTCAACAAGTCACATATGTTTGACCCTTTGAACATTTTTAAAGTTATCTATAAACTGTAGGTATGAGGAAAACCTATTGGATTACTTGCAATGTTGAACCTGACATACAGCACTTGTCCCTTGATCGGCAAAAGTTTCCAAGCAACTTTATCGTGAGACCACGAGATCTGAACAGGTTACTAGGTAATTTTCAATCATCTCTTCAAGAGATCACTATCATAGCAACAGAACCAGCTTCTCTACCTCCAGATGCTGCAAATGAAATTGGAGGGAAGGCTGTTGAATTGCGAAGTTATATTGACCCTACAAAAGGTAACGAAGATTTACATTTTGTAATTTCTAGCTAGCTTTTAAAAACCTATATATTTATTTATGAAGATTTTGTGGCAGACAATGACGCGTCGCTCCATACCCAACTGTGGATAGATCCTAAAGAGGAATTTGTGCAGTATTTTCATACTGGAGACCCAATTGATGTAACCTTTAGTGTAAAAGAACTGAAGGTTAGCAAGTTACCTGCAATCTGGATTGTTGTCCTGTAATGCCAGAGGAGCCCCCTCCTCCTCTCTTTCTTTTCTCTTCTAAGGGCTAATTTTACTACTACTTTTTTTTCCCTTTTAATGCATTGTGTTGCTCCTCGTCACACTGCAGGCATTTCTTTCATTTTGCGAGGGTTGTGAACTTGACATCCACTTACATTTTGAGAAAGCTGGCGAGTAAGATGTTTTAGTAAACGACACAAGTTATCCTTGTCATTTTCTTCACATAAGGAATAAGTTGTCTGATTTGTGCCAAAAACGTTCCTAAGAATGAGATGGAATGCCTCTTCATTCAAAGTTATGTGTATTGCTTCGTAGTCATTATTCATGCCAGTCTGTTATTGGGCTGCAAACTTCTCTAGATCTTTAAATAGGAGTAACATGTTAGTGGTTTTGATGTAAAAATGGGACAAAAAGATATTCTTCTTGCTTTCCATATTTTGTTCAAGGACTGATAGTTATGGTTATGGTGTGTTATTAATCTCTGTTCTCGAATGGTAATGTCTTTGAGCAGGCCTATTCTTATGGCACCATACTTTGGTTTGGAAGATGGGTCTCACTCAAATTTTGATGGTACCCTTGTACTGGCAACAATGTTAACATCCCAGCTTCATGAAGGTGCTGCCGCAGAACCTCCACAAGTGGCCACCAGAACAAATGCTCAAAATGAAGAAAGAAATGGATCTCACATGCAGCAAGAGAACTGCAGATTAAATGCGTCTGAGCTTCCATCTGACCACACCCGTATATGGTCCGACCTCTCAGGTAACTTAAATACTGAGATGGATTGTATGTGTTTGATATAAATTCTAATTGGCATGTCCATTTTTCAGGAAGCGCCATGAAGAACATAGGTGCTTCGGAGGAAAGGCAAGCACAGGCAGAAACAGTATTGAATGATAACGAACAAAGAGAAATTCAAAGAATCAGTAGAATGCAAATTTCAAGAGAACCATTACCTGCTGGAAATAATCCCATTGAATCTAATTCGTATCCTTGATGTTGATACTTTTCTCAATATATTAGCATCACAATTTACGGTCCTTGCATTTTTTTGGTCAATGATGTTAAAAGTGCCGCATTTCATACCATCTGCTATCTGGTCGAATCTATTATACGGCAGTTACAAGTTTTGGACTGTGAACCAGAAAGTGAATGAAGTTTTATGTTTTCTTTTTCTTGGTTTTCCGTCTGATGAAGCTTCTTTATGTTTACAATTGTTTAGTTGCATGTCGAGTACTTTCACTTTAGAGTGTGTTTGAGTTGTGGTTTTGGAGAAGGGTATGAATCCATTTTACCATTTCAATACTTTCATCTCTTCAAAGCCTCAACTCACAACCACTCACTGAAGCATTTGTAGGGGTTATGTGTAGTGTAGTTATCAGTTATCACTTGTCGGTCTTTACCCTGACTGATGAATTAGCTGCCTACCAACTAAAATGGATCATGCACACGGGCCACAAGGTTGGTTTATTGGAGTGGCTAATAACTCAAAGTAACAAAATTATTGTTCCCCCAGTAACTAATATATTAATTAATACATTTATCCAGATGTGGCACAGAATAATGATCGAGGGTTTTCGCAGCATCACCAAAGTAATTGGGTAGGGGCTGAAGAGGATGATGAAGATGATGGGGATGGGGATGAGAATGAGCAGTACATCCAAGCAACACCACCATATTATGAAGACTAGAATAGTAACCTCTCAGATAAGAGTAAAAGGTCCACCATTTTCTTGGTTAGTGCTCATGCTTTATTTTGTAACATGCTTTATCTCTTGAAGTATTTCAATTTGAGCCAGTTACACTTCATTTGTAGGATCTTTGGTGGAAGCTTCCACTCAGCCGCACGCCGGAACCTTATTTTTGTGTCTTGATACTTTAAAGTTCATCTTGGCGAGAGAAGTATCAAAAGAACTAGGATTTGGGAAGTAAATATACTCACAAGTCAGTGTTGACAGCGACATGTTCCTTTTGTATCGAATGATTCTTAGGGTTGGTTTTCTTTACCATGCACCCTGCTTCTGAGTATCTTAGGAGGGTGGTATTTTATTTTATTTTTGACATTATTTGTGTATAGCAGCAAAGAGTTAACGTTTGTTTGTAGCTATTACTCCTAAAAAACTTAACTGACTGCAATTCAAAGAAACATCACTATCTTCAACTTTCGTGCTTTCTCACACTTGATAAAAATTCTATTATGCATCATGATTAATGCATTCGATGGCTTATTTCCGAATTTATTTCATTAAAAGGATAAAAAACCACACAAGTATTTCATTTCTCGAAGGTCAAGGACTCAAGGCATAAGATAAAAATAAAAATTAGATCAACAAATAATTTCCGTTGCCGGGAATCGAACCCGGGTCTCCTGGGTGAAAGCCAGATATCCTAACCGCTGGACGACAACGAAATTGTTGATATATAAAGCCACTAGTATAAGGTTTTTCTGTCAAAAATGAAAGCATCTTGGCTTCCTCCAACAAAGATAAGTGTGTTCTCCATAGCCCATAGGCATATATGGTTTTGAATGCCAAATTCCTGTTAACCTTATGTAAGGTTTAGATTCGTCTATATGAAAAGAGAACTTGAGATTTTTTTTCTGGGATTATTTTCCTTTGTTATTACTGCTCTTCAATGCTAAACAAAAAAGAATGTATTAACATCAAACTAAATAGCTTTAACAGAAAGAAGCTGAACAATAATAAAATGATATTAAATTACAATTTCAATCTCTATTTAAACCTTCGTATAGAAGTTGAGTTGAGTCAATTTTGTAAAGGAAAAGTCTAGGATCAGCAACTTTATCAAATTCTAATCAGCATGTAACCAGCAAAGAAAAGTGAACCATTAGATGAAATCTCACACCAATCTCATACCATTAAAATCATCATTGATGACTATTTGATGGTTACAAATCACAAAAATTGCTGCCCCTAACACTCCTCTTTTGTAAAACATGAAATGAAGCATGTCATTAATAGACATCTATCGCTATAATCAATTAATTCAATTCAATTAAGGATAATGATTTGATTATTGTATTGTAAAGTAGTGCATTTTTTGGTTGTTGGATCTTCAAGTATCATATGGAACAAGTGAAAAATTGTAAGTTATTTTCTTAAAATAATAATATAGTTCATATAAATAATAAAACTAATTCTAATTATGGTGAGTTAAGTATGATGGTTGTTATTCAATAAAAAAAATAAAATAGTAGAATTTTAATATAAACATATATAATTTTTTTTTTACATAGGACATCTTTTGATTATATTAAATACAAAAATATCAATTGATTTTAATTTTGAATTTCTTGTAAAATAATCTTTTTATTATTATTATTATTATTATTATTATTATTATTATTATTATTATTATTGAGTGACTATATATATATATATATATAAGAATTTAATGAATAAATTTATCATTATTTTTGTCTAAAAAATATAAAAAATATAGTACAATATTATTGTGCAATTAATAATAATAATAATAATAATAATAATTTTATTAATTTTGGACGGGGGACTATTATGTCTAACAGAGAGAAAGTTGGGGATTGATTTGTACATTAGCTTTTCTTGGGGACTAAAATGTCCGTTTTTAAAATCTTTGGGGACTGATATGGGTAATTACTCTGCCGAAAAATGAATTGGGGACTGATTTGTCTGCCGGAGTAAAACCTTGGAGACTGATCCGTGTATTAATTTTTTTTTAAGACTAAAATGTCCGATTCTAAAATTCTCAGGGACTGATTTGGATCATTACTCGAAAAAAAAAGAGAAAAAAATAACTAAGAGCAGTGGAAGTGCGGTGTGTCCATGACCCAAAAATCACTAGAAACAATAAAAGTGTAGTGTGTCCATAATCCACAAGTCACAAGGGTCAAAATTAGGTTCTGTCATCAAAGAATAACTACAAGCTAAGAACAACATCTCAAAAGTCAAGGACATAGATCTGGATATATTTTTTAGTTATATTTTTATGATGTAATAATTATAAATTTTAAGATATTTTATTGATGTTAGAAATAATTTCTGAATTAATGGTAGAAATAAAAACTAACATAAACTATTGGAAAGTTTTCCAATGCTCCAGTCACCTTTACTGGTTCTTCGATGATCCAGGGTGCAGTACCGTTGAGATATATAATTAAAAATGTTGAGGGTGCAGATTTATTAGAATTATTATGGTGTAGAATCATAGAAGAAAGGTGCAAGCTGTTCCCAAAACCAATTGAAAACGTCACATGAAAAGCTACAGGAGTTTATTGACATGGAGGGCAGATGTGGTGTGTTGTGAAATTATTGAGCCGCAGCTATTAACTCAGCGTGCTAGTGGAGCCGTAGCATGGAGTTGGTTTTTTTTGGACTAAAAGGCATGGGCCTTTGATTATTTTTGTCACAAGTATGGATATTGATTAGGCTATGTGACATTTAAGTATTGAAGGTTGTGTCAATAGCAATGTCGTGGAGCAAAGAAAACCTAACCAGAGCCAAGCACCGTCACTGCCTTATTAACTCAGTTGTTCTTCCAACCCCATTATTGAATGAGGAAGTAACCGTGCGAAGGCAAAGTTGTAGAATGGTTGAGCAGAAACGGTGAGTTCTGCTTCAAGGACCGTAGTGAGGCTGATAGTGGATGACCTACTCAATTGATGGTAGAGGTAATAACACATCAACGCTCACAACCGCAACCAACGGGGGTGGTTGCATCTTCAGATGCTGCCGGGAAGAAGACCGCGAGTGACGTTCAGGGGGGACTAGCTAGCGCGACGACGTTCACGCTGCACTGGTGACTCAGTTCGCCTAGAGAGAAACGGCTCGTTCCGGCGTGAGCAGTTAGATATGAGGACAACAGAACCAGGAAACCAAGTGACTGGGCCGGCGGCAACTTACCAGGAGAGGATGACATGTGACGAAGTCCATGTGAAGGCACGCTTCCCATCTTCGGAATGGCATTTCAACTGATTGGGAGATCGAGGGGGAGTGTTGGCCAGAGTAGCAGTGACGGTGGTGAAGACCCAGGCGAAAGCTCGAAGACATGAGAGGAGAAAGCTCCGAGATAGGGAAGGAGAGGCGAGACGACAGCCTCACGTTGAGCACTTGGGTTTTCCAAAACGACAACGTAATGAAATTCTTTGCAAAATATCAATTAACCTGGCCCCACCAACCCTCCGTCCTTCGTTTCTATAAGGGCCTACACTTTCTTTCCCTACCTACATCACCAACCCATCATTATTCTGACAATCCCAACAACGACACAAAGGCCCGCACTAAACAAACCCTTCTATAATATTACACAACCACAGATTGCTACAACTTCCCTTCTGTTAGTATGGGCCAGGTTGTTTTTGTTGGATCGGGTCAGCTTTAAAAACCATGTCCCACCCCCATTTGATTACCTGAATATCATTAGTCATAATCTAGCGCAGCCATCGTAGAAGATTGGTGGGCTTGGGTTGTGGTTCAGGATAAGATTGCGTTATCTTATCGGAAGACGAAAAGAACATAATGGATGAATGTAGAAGGTTCCAAGTAACGATGAAAGATAATAAAAACCCTAACCCCAATTCAAGACAATCAGAATCAGAGACGTCCTCTGCATCTTTTGTATCATGCCTTGTTGTTTGCTACCTAAGTCGTGGGGCTTATCTTCTCCCATTCAGGTGTGTGATATTTTTCTTTGTTGATGTCAAACTTCGTTTAAATTTGGTTAATCCGAAATCTGTTTGATAGAGGCTGAGAGAGATGCATGCCGATGGATCTGAAAGTCGGTTGTATTAGGTGGATGAAATCATGAGTGTTGATGTCAGCGATTACTGATCGAGTGTGCAGTGTGGTGGGACAAGTGTAGGAAGCATACCCAGACGTTGGAAAAAATGTAAGTATAACCACCTATATTTGGAGATCCTGATATTCTAATTTTGGTTATGAAAGAGGTTATTCGTTTGTTGAATTTATTTTATATAATTTTTTGGTTATAGATTACTGCCGAATGTATGGGATGAGAGATTCGGATGCAAAACCAATATTGTTCTGCCATAGGCCATTCAGTTGGTGTGTATCAATTGGCGAGGTGAGTGATATTGAAGTTTGTCCTTGTGTCATTTTTATTTTTTAATCAGTTGATGATTGCCTTACAATTATTAAATAATTAATTAAGAAGGGGATTAGTGCTGGTAAATAATGTCACAAATAGTTGTTTGGTGCCGGAAATTGCTGAATATGTTGATAATTAGGTTTGATTCAAGTTGCATCAGAAGTTGCTGGCTTTTTGGTTATGTTTTATTCTGCCAGTTAGAGATCAATGTTGTTGCTTGAATGCCGACATTGAATAGTTTATAAAAATACGGTCGTAAAATGTGAATTTTGATTAGTTAAAACCTTGAATGTATTTAAAGTATGTGTTGAAAACGCTGTAAAATATTTGTGGAAATTTGTGAATCAAATAAATGTTATAATATGTTGGCATGAAGATGATTGTAACTTCTTGTGAATGTCTTAAAGAAAGCTAGTAACAGAATTTGAGTACCTGAAGAGAACTATAGGATAGATCTTATTATAAATTTATGTCACGTGAAAGTTAGAAACCATATTAAATTTAGTAGCATTTGTTTTGGTCCATGCAAACAAAAAAATGTTTTTATTAACTTTGTGTTTCCTAATTTTGGGATGCATTTTTTTTGTTCCTGTACTGGGTATGTTTGTTAGTTTGCAATATACCAAAAAATTTCGTTCTTATTGATCAGCTACTTCTTTTGCAAACCTATAATTTATTGACTGATATTTTTTACATTAATAAATCACTCTAATCATTCATGCATTCATTACATCACCAGGTAAGACCTGCTACATTTCTTAGTAGTTCAAAACCATTTTTTAAGGGAGGGAAAAATTAGCAGCTTGGTAAGAATTAAGAGAGCTTTATCTGTAAGCAGTTGATGTAACCTTTTTTATTCGACCAAGTCCCTTGATTACTATATCTTGTCAAGGTGTTTTTCTTCACGTTGTCTTTATTTTTGAGAATTTACGTCGCAGCAACCAATTAAAACTTATTGAATATGGAGTTGAACAATAATTAATTTTCTTTCGTAGGTATACTTTCCTGCAATGGAGGCGCTTCTTGTATGGCCTAGTTAATTGTAAATGTTGACGAGGAGTAGGTATGGTCAGAATTAACATTTTGCGTCTGAACTTGTTATGGAGTGAAAATTTTATTTTGAAACGCAATCCTATTTAGTAGATTTGTAAAAGAAGACACAGTACTTAGGACCCATTTAAATTTCCATGTCTCGTGTTCAAAAAAAAATGTTAGCTAGATGTGGACAGACCTGATACTACTAAGTAGCTATTCAGTTTTGTTAGTCGATTGTAATGAATTAAACGAGCACGTGTTGTCGAACAGAATAGGTGGCATAAATTTTGATAAAAGAATTATTGTAATGGAATTTGAAAACTTGAATATTGTTGGACCTACCAGCTGGGGATGGAATAGAAGTAAAATGGAGGAAGAGAGAAGATTTTAGCGTTTGTTTGAATGAATGTCGTTACGGAGTTTTATAGTTATCGGAGTTAAAGCAAGATTATTTCGTTGTTTTTGAGTATAACGGGGAATTTAAATTTAAATACCCGGTGATTCATTTGAGTGACTCCGAGATTGATTATTCAAGTTTGATAAGTTTCCATGAAGATGACCGCCGTATGGGAAAAAAATTTTCTATTCATATGATGGTCATCAATATGGAAACCTCTGAAACTCGAGTAATCAATTTCGGAAGCAGTGGAACGAATCGCCGAGGATTTAAATTTAGATTCTCCTTTGTACTTAAATGCCACGAGAAACTCTTGCTTTAGTTCCGATAACTCTACAACTCTGTCTCGGGCTTTGTTCATTCAAACACTATCATTTTCTTTCATGCTCCATTTTACTTCTATTTCATCCCCGTTGGTAGCTCCAACAATATTCGTTTCCGCAGGCTTTTCGAAAATATCTGTTAAAAAAAAGTCGATGCTACCTCGTGATGTTGGCAACACGTTCTATCATGATTGTTGTTAGTACGATATCCAATAGGAATGCCGGAAATTGAAACTGATCTGATTTATAATCTATTTTTCCGTCGAAGTATTACGCAATAGAAATTAAAAAATGCAGTAACTTTTGTTAATGTGCACGTCTTTGTTGCTGACTTCATGAGGAGGAGGCACACAAGCGGGGATAACAACAGGCTGCGTGCGCACATTACGTTGATGGAACAGAGGAGGAAGAATACCAAGGTTATGCCTTCATGTTGTTTTGGTCTTTGGGTAGCAATCATGTTTTTCGTTTTTCCCATTTTCTTGACACTGTTTCTTCTTCCCTTTTATTAAATTTTTATTTAGTTTTATTGAATCGTTTAAAGATCCTGGGTTTACTTTGTCTGGTCCCTGTAAAAAGTTTTTGTTCTTACTTGATGAAGAAAAGAGAAAAGACGATGAACCACTTTAGCTGTTTTGTACTTTGTATTTGCCAACTTTCTGTTGTTTATTGTTCTTTTTGGTTTATATTTTTTTAGATTTTCAAGCTGGTCTTAAATTTTAACACTTTTAACTCAAATGTGTGACTTGCATGACAGGTGGTTGTTGACAGAAGTTCTCCATTCATCAGAGAATGTTGAATCTATAAAAGAAATGTAGGTTTGCTGCAAATGTAACAACCGGGTTGTGCTGAATTTATATGGTATTTAGACTTCGCTTCAAGGAAGAAATACAGTCTCAATCGGATGTATGAATGTTAACAATCTAACCAGCATTCAAGTGAACTAGTATTTTTACTTGGAGATTTCTTGTCCATCATGCCATTCCTTTTCCTCATCTCCATTTCATCAAGTCTAGTTTTCTACTTCCTAGTAGGGCTGACAGATGAATTCAACTTCTTAATGTACTTTCTGCTCTACATTTTCATGTCTTTTAGCAAGTGAAGCAATTATGTATCTCATGGAAGTTGTTTATCGTTTTCGTGTGTTCATTTTATTATGCAGAAAATCATCTCTGCTTATTAGTTGTAGGTGTCAAATAGTAGGTACCGAATTTAGTAGTTTATTTCGCCTACTTGCATCGTTGCATTGTACAATTAAATTCTTGTTGATGCCTTTTGCATTTCCTATATCAGTTTTGAGTTTATCATGAATTTTTGTAGCTGGATATTTTTTCGTAAAATTCTTGGTCATTAATTAAATGTGTCTCATTCTCAATCCACAATTGCACCAGATCTTAAGATTCTTGTAGTTTTCTCTTGTTAATTGCATTGACCTACCCTGAGCTTAGGTAATGCTATCGATGATAAAGTATACACTAAGCTCTCCATCGATCATTTAGCAAGCATTACGTTGTTTACTTCAAGTTGAAGATGATTCAACATCAAATACCAAATAGCAGATGAGATTTGATTCTTGTTCTCAGAAGTTTCTATCATATTCATAGATTATCAAACATCAGCAAAATTAGGTACTTTTTGCAACCCAAAAATGCAATGTATGACCTTTTAATAAGATTTTATGCCGAAATAAAAATATACCATTATTTCAAGCTTGACAACATAATCGTTTGATTATTTAAGCTCAGGAAAGTATTATCAAAGTTACCACCACTATGACCTGTTTCCCAGTCTCATTTCATTGTGACAAGTTAAGATATATAATGAGAAACAAAATTTTTCAAACAAAAGTCTTTATATTTCTACTTGAACTAAGTCAAAGATACTCGCAAATTACAAATATTAGAAAACCAAACTTAGAAGCAACATAGATACGTGTAGGTCTTGGTAGTTGCCATGATTTTAACTTCAATCTAGGGGGTGATGCAATCAAGGCTATTGTCGCAAATAGATTCAAGCATGTCAATCTTAGACTCCAGCCTCGTTATCTCTTCCTGAAGAAGCGCGTTTTCCCTCTGCAAAGACTTAGCAAGAAGGTAGTTGAAGTCCCTGACCTCATTACCAGTGTTTGCTAAAAGGACCCGCAACATGCCGAACGCAGCGTCCTCCCTCGTGTTATCCTCTAGGAACGTGTACCGACCCTTCGCCCGGACGTTTGGCCCAAAGGGGTTTCCAGGGATTATAACATTGAATGCATAAAGAGGTCCGAGATGGCGGTGGAATTTTTCCTCACGGAAGAGACAAGGGCTGGGTATTTTAGTGTCGTAGCAATACATCAATAGCTAGAGCTCCATGCTGTTGCTAAGGGCGAAGTTATGCGACGCACACTCATCTACTGGAATCAATGGTGCTCCTGTAAATGAAAACACACCATGCTGAACATGGAATTGTTTGGTCTATCATAAATCTATGCGTACGTTGTTAATAAGGTTAATATGGTTACATTCATGGAAAGGTATATCAGAACTTTACCACCAACAACAGATGCAACGCGTCCGTCGAATGTTGGGAGCGTTCGGGGTGCCCGTGGCGGCGATTCCACTGTGCCTGTCTCCGCCATAATTTCCGATGTGGCCTCTTTGTCCGCCCGCAGCGTTTCCATCCTTGATTCATAGGCGTGAAGTGCGAGGACGTAACTATTGAACCCGGTGTACTCCGGTTCGGGGTGGTTGACGATTTGCCTGTTGGCTTCTTCAAAGGAGACGTATACCCCCGTGTAGTGTCCCTTCGTGACAACGAAAAATGTGAACTGCTGCATGCTCCGCTCCATTGCACCCGGACAAGCGTAGCTTAGTTAGTATTTCTGGGGTGTTGGGGGTGGAAGGATTTGGGGAATGAAATTTTGAGTGGTTTTGCTTCCGCCTCATTCAGCACAAATAGTGTCTTTGTATGATTAACGAGACTTCCTGGGGAAGCTTTGAAAGTGATATTTTCGATAACAACACCCAAAAAAGCTTGAAGACAGCGTGTTGTCTCTTCAATCACATCACAACAAATTTTTTATTTGAATGATAGGTCTGCCGTTATTCGACAAACTTGCCCTTTCCGGATCATCTAAGATTAGGCAAGTTGATACAGCAGTATCTGTTGACGTGTAATGAATTTCCAATCTTAGGGCTCCTGGTCCTGTTTAGTTCCAGGTTTGTTTCAGGCCTGGGCCAGTAGATTGGTGAACGCTATGTGCCTTAATTTCCATGACTGGGAGCAAGGGTATGTGAGTACACACGGAGTATGCTTGCAAAGCCATGGTCAGAAATGGCCCACGGACTCCTGCTAGGTAGAGGGATTTGGGTTCAAATCCCGTTAATGGATTGACGTCAGGAACCACTTCTTCATTGGAAATATAAGGATGTGACATGAGGAGAACGTATTCGTGTATCCACTTGAACACGTCTATTGTAAAACCTTTGACCAACGGTTTTTCTTTTACATTAAGAATACTAGGGTGAAAGAATGTTGGTGGCAAGCGAATTGTGTTGTAGGAATTGTTTGTTATAGAAATTTTCATAGGCTTTACTCATAAGCCATTGCCGATTTAAATTTATTTTTATTAATACTAAGAGGAGGGTTTAGTGTAATTTAATTGAATAAGAACTTATCTTCATTACTAAAATGGAAGCAAATTTGAAGTGTAACCTTGAAAAACGTAGATATAATAACTTGGATAATTAATTAGATATAATGGAAATTTATTTGTCAGGAGAGCGCAATGGTCATTTTAGAAATTAAAGTAGTTAAATGTGATTGTCCCACTTCTGCAACTAGTTTCAAAATCAAACTATAATTTTACGTTAATTTAATTACATTACAACTCTAAATTTTAAAACAATTTATCTCAACATCGACTCCTTCAAGAGAGGATTACATGCAACGTTACCTTTTATCCAATTTCTCCTGCTCTGGTTAAACAAATACGTATCATTTGTAATCAATTATGTTACGTCTATTAATTTTTTTATAGTAAGGGACCAATTGACAAAAACTCCAATGTGGCTAAGAAAATGGATTTCCTATTAACTGCATTGTTAGAAATCAATTCTGACCGGCGGGTTCAACCGGAACCTCCGACCATAGCCGGTCCGGTCCGAGTAGATAACCGCAGTAGGCAACGAACCTGTGCGAACCGGTAAAACTCAGAGGGGACAAGTTAATACTAGTCAAGCGCAGTGAAACACACATGACCTTCTGGTGTGAGTTTAGATATTTTTCCAAACTGTTGATGTTTCGGTTCGCACCACCCCAGTCAAGAAAAAAACATGATATTCACAACCCCCAGGATATTAGTCTTGTCATTAATATGTATGCAAATTAACATACATGTAAATATCTTTCAGGAATTAAATTACTTCTATTTAATTTATTACAAATTTAGTGATAAAGTCAGTCACTCTTAGAATAATAATTTTATTATGATGTCTTTGAAATTTTTGTTTTAATTTTTTTACAACAATTTAGTTTTTTTTTTTTTTTACATACGCACCGGTTAATCGGTTCATACAGGGCCAAACTGGTTGAACCAATATCCCAGTGACCCGGTGAGTTGACCGGTTCGAACACCGCTACGGAACTGGCAAGTATGATTAATTGGCAATCTAGCCACATCACAAGTACCTCCGAGAGGATAACTAATCGCCTGAGCTGCCTGCGGGCACAAGATGGTGTTGCCTACCGCATGACATGCGTTCGTGCGGTAGCGTTTGGGGTTAGCCTGTACCAATCCATTGCAGTTCGATCAAAATGTGGTCCGTAAAGATCGTTTCCACATGGATTGAACCAACTCAGGGAATATAAGGTTTAAAAAAAAGATATTAATATTTTTATCTTAATATGTCAAAAATTACAGTAAGCACGGTACACAAATAGATATAATCCAAATATGTTAAACACCAATTATGTTCAACACTTAACTACGCCAAATGCAAACATATTAATAGTAATTTATCGTTGTCTAATAGAAAAATGATATATATGTAAAAATTAGCGATCGTTTTGACTAAGATATGATAGGGTTACCGTGTTGGTTCGGACCCGATTACCCACCATTTTGGTTAAAATCTGAAAAGACCCCGACCCCACTGACATCCCTATTGAACTCCTGAGTCGGGAATCGAGTCTCTTTTCTCTAGTGTTCATCCCATAGTTCTTAGGACCGAATCGGTTATCGAACCGGTCAGGTAACTGGGTCACTGGGTGACTGATTCAACCAGTTGCGTTATATAAAATATAGATTGATTAGCATATAGAATTACTAGCGAATACCCCAGCTTGGTGGCGTTACTTATTCGAACCTCCCAAGGAGACCTGGGTTTGACACTCCCTGAATGCATTTTTTGGATATTTGGAGCACCTTATGACCGGCCGGTGTCGTCCGATTTGTATCGTGCCGCCCGGTTTTAAGCAAATTGAATAATTCTTCTATTAAAAGTTCCAACCGAACCGGCCAGACCACAGGTTTATCGTTTTCTGGACGCAAAATACATTGTGCTACCTTTGGATTTTTAAAGTTTTTCACTAGGTCTTTATTTCTATATGAAGTATTACACTCTTGTTTTATCATTTAAAATGAAAATAACGAAAAAAAATTATATGAGAATGGATGAATATTACTATTGAAACTATCAGAGCCATAATCAAGATTATTATCTTTTTTTCTGTTTAAGTTAAATTAATTAGTTCTTAGTTGGTTCTAATAAATATTTTGGATAACCGACCTAAAATTTGAGAAAATTAAGCATACTTAGTTATAAATATTTACACTCTAAATAATAATTCGAGACAATAAAAAATATATGAATATAAATTATTCATTATTTTAAGAGTTCTCTCAAAATAATTTTTGAGCATCTTTATAAATATTTTTGAATGTTTTTATCTATTATATTTAATATTTTTTTTATTTTTAAATCCCAAATTTCAATAATTCAACCACTATTTGAAGTTTATCTGAATTTTAATTTATAAAAATATGAATTTTGAGATTTGATTTTTAATGGAATCTTATGGTTAGAGTACACATAATAGAGTAACACAAATATTGTACTACTTTTGATGCTTTTTGAATTTTTTATTATGTCTTAATTTTTATATGATATATGTACTCTTAATTTATCATTTAAAATGAGAGTAGATAATAGAAGAAATTTATATAAACGTGAGTAAATATTACTGTTCAAACTATTCCCGGAAAAGCCACACTTGACGTTGTTATATTTTTTTTAATTTAAGAAAAGTTAATTAATTATCTCTTAATTAATTATGATAAACTTTAGTTTTCGGATAACCGACCTAAAACCCAAGATAACTAAGTATACTCAATTATAAATATTTACACTTCAAATAATAATTTAATAAAATAAAAAAGATATACTTGAATCTTAGTTATTTATTATTGTAAAAGTTCTGTCAATAAATAATATAAGGATTCGAAAATAGAAATTTTGAGTAATATATTTAATAATCAAATGAAATAATATTTCACTACAAATACACAAAGAACTTTATATACATATTTCTGACAGAGGAAAGGAAAGGTCATTAACTCTGTTTATTTGAACAACTTATATTGAAGTTCTCTACCTATCCTTTTTTAATTCTCGCTTTCTTAATGATTATTTCATTTCCTAAATTATTCGTCAGTATCTTTGTAAATACTATTGAATTTTTTTTAATCTATTATATTAAACATCTTTTTATATTTACATTAGGTCCTAATATTCCAACCGTTACATGAAGTTTATCTGAATATTTATTTACAAAAATCATAGGTTATGAGGTTTAATTTCCATGACTATGCATGAGATAAAAGAGAACAAAATTATGAAATATTATTGTTAGAATACACATGATAGACTAAGGCAAAAACATTGTGCTACCTTTGAGTGTGACATGTATGTGACATGTACACTAGCTCTTAGTTTATCATTTAGAATGGGATTAAGCAATAAAAGAAATTTATATGAGAATAGACAAATATTACTATTAAAATCATCAAAGTGTAAAAAAGCGACAGTCAAAATTATTTATTTATTTTTTATTTAAGAGAAGTTAATTAATTTTTAATTGGTTCTAATAAATTTTTTGGATAATGGACTTATAATTCAAGAAAACTAAGTATATTTAGATTTAAAAATTTACCTCCAAATAATAATTCAGAAAAAATTAAAAAGATATATATGAATCTAAAATTATTCATTATTTGAAGAGTAATCCCCGTAAATGATTTTTGAGTATCTTTATAAATATTTTTGAATTTTTTTATCTATTATATCTAACATTTATCTTATCTTTAAATTTTAAATTTCAATGTTCCAACTACTTTCTGAAGTTTATAAGTCTTGAGGTTTGATTTTTATGACTAAGAAATAAAAGAATAAAATTATAAAATCTCTAACATAGAATAAAATAATACAAAAAATATTGTGCTACTTTTGGGATTTTTAAAATTTTCTATTAGGTATTTATTTTTACGTAACATATACACTTTTAGTTTATTATTTAAAATGTGAGTAGATAATAAGAGAAATTCTTATCAGAATGGATAAATATTATTATTGAAACTATCAGCATTTGAAAAGGCACAGTCAAGATTATTTTGTTTTTTTTTTTTTTTTGTTTTAAAAGAAGTTAATAAGTTTTGAATTGGTTCTAATAAAATTTTTGGATAACCGAATTATAACTCAAGAAAATTAAGATTACTTAGTTATAAAAATTTACAATCGATTAAATTTCACTTTAATTTCAGTTCCATTATTTATGAAATGTTCGTGCATCAAGGGAATCTCTTCGTTGCATCCATGGACTTAAGGAGGGTTTATTTGTGTGTCATCCACCCGTTGGAAATGCCAACCTCTGAAAGACATGACTATTCATTTTCTTAACAATATCAAGGGATACAAGGAGTCTATTGTGAACAATAAGGAGTATTTCCACATAGATTGGCTTAGGGTTGGTAGCACGGAACTAGGTGGGTCAACCTGAAAGGGTCACATCAATCAATTTTGGTTCCCACGCTTCACTCAAGGGATCTCTATAAAATCAAATCTTAGCTGAACTAAGTGGGGAACACACAAGCTAAAGGACGCCTAACCCCGGTACTCCTACCAATTACGAAAGGCATACATTAGCCTCAAACAGCAAATGGCGGGAATGGACGACTATGAGCATCAGTTGGAAGACTCCCACGATCCTGACACCAATGATGCGTAAGTAACGTTTTTTTTCCTGTAAATTGCTTCTCCGATGTTGGTATTCAGAATCTAACATCTTCTTCATCCCTAATCGGGTAGTCAAAATATTGTCTTTCTTCATGTTTATGGAGTTTGTGTTTTTTACTAACAATGTACACCTTGTCTTCCAGTGTTGTACCCACGATAGATATGGTAACCGTCCGAAGCATCTCGGTCGGAGATGGAACGTCGACGCTTAATCTAGAGCTAACGATGAACGTGGTACGAATGATGCTTCCCTTTATCGTTGCATCCTCTGAACTTTTTTCGAAACGCTAGGTGGTTATTTTGTTTTGTTAACTCGATTTTGGGTACAGAGCGCTAATGATGGTTAGGGAGAAAACCTAACTGAAGATCCGAAGCCCCAACATGATGGACTACTTCTCCTCGCAGTGAAGCTGCTGGAGGTACGTATGTAAATTAATTTTTGAAGAAGCATTAATCACACTATCTATGAAGAGACATTCATGAAATGTGCCTGGGTTTGGAACAAAGGCAGCACCTTTTGAAACAAATATAACACATGCCCTGTGTTGCTGAACATGTGGTGATCCTTTTTTCGTGCACACCATTTTGTTTCAATTGTTTGACCTAAGCAACAAATTTTATCCACGTCACCATGTCTTACCAAACCCACCTTTTACCCTTTGTTACATGACGGTTAGGTTCATAACTACTACTGAAATGTGATATTCTTTGTTTTTTGTGTTTTGTGGTTTGTTGACTGAGTCCACAGAAGATAGATGCTCGGACAGTAGCTTTGGAGGATTGCATCTCCGCACTGGAGCGACCCATGTACCAGACAGGTAAGTCCGTTACTGAGATCCAGTCACTACTGACCACCCAAGGGGGGAGTCCAAATGCAGGTGCCACTATATCATCCACACCTGCCGCGATAATGGCTAGTGATGGTAACCTCGTGGCTGAAACCAACATACCAGCGCAAAGGCAAAGTAGAGCAGCAGTTAATAAGGATATTGGATCACTAGCAGAAACACAGAAAAGCTTGGAGAAAGGAAAGGGGTTGGACCTGTCGAATGTTATTTCATCGCTAGACATAATCGTGCCAAACTCTCTCAGTTTTGAAGACAACGTCATCATTGATGAGGCACTGTCAACTCCTCGCCCTACTAAGGGCACGAACACTTTAGGCTTGCCAAAGCGAACCCTTGCGCAGTACTGGTGCTCTGGTGTGGCTAAAAGGACCACCAACTCTGGGACCATTACACATGACTCAGTTGACAGTGTTTGTGAAAAAGTAAGTTACAGCCTTCCTAGCTTAACTAACAGCCTTCGTTTATCTTTTAAATAAATTGCTAACACAGATTACCTGTGCTGTGCAGATTTTTAGGGACCTACCCAGCATGTCTAAGCTTGAGTGCACAACAAAAGTGTGTGAGATGTTCTCTCTGCCTGAAACATGCCGCATTCCATTGAAAATTCCAAAATTGGAAACAATTGACTCTAACCATATGCCCGGGGACGAACAGCTGGACAGTAGGAAGCTCGCAACCACTCTGCAGAATTGCCAGGCGAATCTTATTGGTTCTTCTTTAGGGGGTGGGAGTACATTCAAACCGTATGGAATGGTGAACGTTATGGATTCTCCCGTGCTATTAATTCCACTGGCAAGCATTCCAACCACTCAATGCTTAATATATAAGTCATTACGCATTTAATTTCCTAGTACCATATTTGAAGTGACGAGCTAACATTGCATTGGCTTTTTGTTCAGGGATTCCAAATGGTTTTTAGGCCAACCGTCCACATGGACCTCACAGTTGATGAATGCAAGATGGCCGCTTACATATATGGAAAAAATGATCAATATTTGTAGGGATAATTTGTCGTTATTCTTATCTTTAGAATGCCTCTTATATTTATTCGTAGATAACGCGATAATGGATCTGATTATTGTTTCCTGAATACCAGGGAAATGTTGTTCAAGTTCTCAACACTGGAAGTCCCAAGAGCAGGATTCCACTCCTTATCGCCGGTTTATATGCCCAATGTTGACGTGAGTTGCATCCGACCTTGCCTTACATATAAGAAATATAAAATAGATAAGATCGCTAACACATTTGTTTTCCTTTGTGCACATATTATGAACATAATCCTTATGAGCGCGTCCATGAGAGCCTGCTGCGTTCTGCCACCTCGTGTTTGGTAGACACCTTCCGTCTTTGCCGAGGATGTCCTAGCTATGAGGCCCTTCGAGGTCATTAGAAGAAAATACATGAACAGATGGATGCCGGCAACAAGTCGTCTAGAACATGTTGTTAATGTGACCATTCACTCCACATTTGCACCTTTTTCATTGAGGTTATGACCTATGATTGATCTTTCTGTATTTACAGGTTTGGTCCCAGTGTGCGAACCAACATACACATGGTTCCTGATGGTCATGGACGTTAAGCATGGTAGGGTGTACTGTCTAGATGTGACAAGAGCGCCGGAGCACACGGAGCGAAGGGAACGCAACATGCAGACCATTGTGAGTGTAATCGAATTTGCACAACATTTTACCTCCATGAAATAATCCATAAGTTTTACAGTTCTGAATGCGATAATCATTTGGTTCCTTGTGACAATTCCGCTTTTCTTGCATGCAGCTACTAATGCTCGGCCAATTTTTCAAATTGGAAGGTAACATGCTGAGCTTTTCCCATGTTAGTTCTGATCCAACCACTTGGGGACCAATTAAGTATCCTGATGGAGTCCCAAGTTACCCGGAATGGTAATTCTTTATTTTTAACGTCTCATCTGTCGAAGCCGAAAGCAATTGTGATTGAAATGCCAAGTTCCGATTTTGCAGTAACGATTCATGTCTGTGGATTTTGAACTGGATCCAAACAGAGGGAAAATTCAAAGTTTCCAACCTTCCTTGGCAGGTTCGTGATGCCTTATTTTACCATGTTGTGTCTCTATTAAGGATTGAATGAATTTTGACCGTTTCCGTTCGTTACAAGCAGATGGACCGGCTGAAATTAAGAATGAAAACCGCAACGAAGATTGTTCTATTGGATTGTAATGAGGTCAGGGAAACAGTGGTGTCGAAGGTAGACGCAGCGTGGAGGAAGCTTATTCGCATTAAGGAGTGAAACACTTTCCACATTTGGGCAAAAGATAGAACTCTGGAGTATTTTGTTATAGATAACCGTTTGATATTATTCCTGGAAACTGTTTTTCGTAGTAGAAATCGTTTTAGTCGTGTCGTTAAGTTCTATTGGTATAGTGTAGTATATGTATGTCTGCTTCTATATGTGTAGGATGGCCAATTTTGTGTGTGGATGCTAGTGGTCCTGTCGACAGACTAGAGCACAATATCCACACCCCCTAAGTTACGCCAACTGTCATTGAAAGGGGGTATATGGCCAATACGAATTTGTACCCAGGTTGTTGCATTTTGCTTGGCCTTGATGGCATATATGTTTGGCTTCTTTTGCCTGGAAAACTATGTGAAGCATATGAAGTTTATTAATGAATGAAGTTATTGCTAGCTTAAAATTAATAGCAGGACCTGTCTCCACTTTCCGTTTGTTACATGGTGATTGAACATGAAAATGGATAAAAACTTTCAATTGATTTTGGTCATGTTAATTAGGATAACCTATAAGAATGATATCCAATTGTTGCTATAGAATCTGTGCAGCATTATTATGGTATAAAATGAAAATCATAAGTATCGTTTGGGAATAAAATTTAGGTGTAATTTTAAATTTTAAAGTACTTCGTTGAGATTAAGAACTTGTTTATTGTGTTAGAACCTAAAACTTGTTTGTAAAAAATTCTAAAATTTCCATGCGTTCATTTTTAGAAGACAGAATATTTAGCAGTATTAATTATATCATTAATATTTAGGAAACAATCAAGATTAGTTAACTTTCTAATAACGATAGATTATTTAGTTTAATGTTAATTATTTATTACTAAACTAATAATATCATTTAAATATAACGAATATTTATTTATATATGATTAATAGAATTATTCATTAAATTCAAGATATCTAAGATTAAAGATTTTTTGTTCTCATAAAGAAAAAAAATTCTTAAATTTCAATTTAATTGCTTTGAAACTAAAGACTATTGTAAAATTTAACAATAATGAATTCTCTTGGGACAATTCACACGCTTTTGGATTTAGCGAACATTTGATAAGGCTAACAGTGTTGAAGGGGATTGATTATTTCTAAATCTTAGGAAAATCAATTTTGCAAACCAATTAAATTAAGACTTAAGATTAATTATGGTTTACGAAAAGAAAAAATTTTTAATATTAGAAAATTTACATTTAATGAATTGTTTTATTATACATGTATAATAACATCATTGTTTACATTACCAAAATCAATAGATTCATGCATCAATTCTCAACGCAGAAGGTCAAAATCATTGGGTAACTGCAGAGAAAATCCAACTAATCAGCATAATCCCGTCGATATTGGAATTTATAATTCGAATCCAGGAGGGAGCTTGTCTTCTTACCAATAAAAGGGAGTAGGAGCAGAGTCTAACATTGTAGTCATTAAATAACATAGAAATTAGAGTTAGCAGTTTATTAATAACAATATCCCGATATGCATACATAAGTACTGAGATAAAAAGCAGTTTCAGCCTAACATGTTCTCTTGAACATCATACTTGGAGTAACAGCTCACAACTCAGTCGACCGTCGTCAGGCGTCTCCATGCGAAAATTTTTCCCATATGTCGCTTCCGGCTTCACATGGATTTTCAGGCTGCGATTTATCTGGGACGACGATGGGTACCTGTTGCATTAACAAGAACGTCAAACCACACACCTGTTAACACCAACATAATGCAATGATAACTGATGGAATTGCAGCATGAACATTGTAGTGGCTAATTCATGCTTATGCACACAGTAATTAGCATTAACAAATTGGAAAGATTCTGCATTAATAAAAGCCCAGAAGTTAGTTGTGACTTTACTTTTATTATGACGAGGACTGCATCTTCCCCATTGTCAAGACCATAGCATATGCCGGCAAAACAAGTTACATGTTAACATACAGTTCAATGGGAAACAAAAAAATAACACATCAAGAATGCCCTACGTGCATTAATCACTAAGTGTAATTTCTTTACCCACAGCCTTATTTTCCAAATATTTGACAAAAAAAAGTTGAGACACATAATAATGAAATAAATACTGCTGCTCCAGAATAGCATTTAGTTTAGTTCAAAGATTTAAATGGCATTAATATTGAACCGTTCGATAGGGTTAGTTTTATTGGTCACGTGTCATAGTAAATAGTCCATGCAGGAATAAGTTAGGTGGAAACCTTTGATCTCTTGCGTTTATTTCTCCCAGCAGGTGATTTATCATTCCTCGTCGAAGGTTGCGCACCTCCGTTGGGGCATCTAGTCCTCCGGTGCCCTAGCTCCCCGCATGTGCTGCACTTTCTTTTGGTTTTCGGCGCAGAACCCCCTGCTTGACTCATCCGACCCGTGCCTTTTGTTCTAACACGAATCGGGTCCTTCACCCCGCAATCTTTTGCTGTTGTGATATCATACGTTGATGGTCTTAGGCCGTACTTTATTTCAAGGAAGAGAGCATCACTCAGAAGCTTGTTTGAGTAAAGCTTGAAGTCTTCATCACTCATGCAAGCAACGCGCCCTAAACGCTTACATAGCTGGGAGAAAGCACCCAATCGTGTCCTATAGGTCACACTTCGGTCAGCAGTGTGTTGCTCAACGCATTGGTTATGGACCTCCATTTTGGCTGCCTTAGACCACCTACGCAGCACTAGGCTTTCAGGGATTTCCACTAAGTCAAGCTTAACACACACGGAAAGGATATGCACACAAGGAATACCAAATGACTCCATACGCATGCAGTTGCAAGTAAATCTGTTCAAGATAGGGTCCCTATAAACCTTCCAATTCATCTCAGGCCTCCGATACTTCTGGAGAGTATATGCATGAGGGTTCTCAGTGTCATTAAATTCACATATTCTAACACGAACACACCGTTTCAGGCTATCCCGAAATCTGAGAAACATTTCGCGGGTGAACATCGTCCATCCGGACTTTTCCAGCTCAACAAACTCTGTTTGTAGCACAAGTGTTCCGTACCATGAACGAAAGTCTAACACGTCCTCGGTGTCATGCAAAAAATCCACACACCTTTGAAAACTTCTGATAAATTCTAACACCCCGTACCTGCTCTCAACAAACCTCCCTAGTTTGGCATGTAGTGACTCGCACCTAGAGGTAGTCCGTACTCCAGCAAAAAATCTACCACGGATGTATGCGGTGGCCCAAGCGTGCTTTTTATTGTACAAGTCCTTAACCCACTCAACCTCCCTAACACCGCACTCATTGAGCATTGCCTCCCAATGCGCTTCGAACTCATCGATTTCCATATCTGCCAGCATGCAGTGTCTAAACATTTGTGTGAATTTCGGGTCGCTTATGTTAGCAGTCGCGTTCCTCAACAGATGCCAGGCACACAACCGATGATGTGCGTCAGGAAATACGGACTGGATTGCAATCCGCATGGCCGGGTCGCCATCCGTGATGACTGACTGCGGTGCCTTACCTTGCATGCATTCCAGAAACTGGCAAAGAACCCAAATATATGACTCCTACGATTCGCATGAGACCATTGTTGTTCCAAATACGCATGTCTGGTTGTGGTGGTTTACTCCGGAAAAGACTACAATGGGTAGGTTGTACTTGTTGCGGCCATACGTAGCGTCGAATGCTAGCACATCGCCGAATATCCCATAATCTTCCTGACAACGACCGTCGCTCCAAAACAAGTTGCATAGGTGTTGCCCTGCCCCCAACTTGTATCGCCAAAACATTTTCCCATCCATGCGTGCCAGACCTTCCAAGTACCTAATAGCTGCACTGACGTCTCCACCTTGCAGACCTTTCTGTTTCCGTATCTCATTATACATATCTTGCTTTGTGAATGTTACCAGATTAAAGCCCCCTAGTTGTGCTGCGAAAGACTCATAAATCTTAGGTATGCTAATCCCAATCTCCCTCATGCTTGTTAACTGAGCAACTTCTACCTCAGATATCTTTCTGTGTGACCGCAGATAATCAACAAGCTTCCCATACGCAAGTTCGTGGTTATGCTCCTCGACAAAATGCGAGACATACCACCTCCCACTACCGTCTTTCCTCTTTATCCTCATCTCCGCCATGCATCCGCATCGGGTTACTACCTTATGCTCCCTTTTGCGATCAACCTTTTCCAACCATTTCTTCTCTCGAAATCCTTGCCTATTACAAACAAACGTGTACCGCACTATCTCTCCGGCAGTGTTTCTAACCGTCTTGCCTCGCCTTGATGCAAAGCCCTTTAGTCGGCTGTAATTGTTATAGAAGCCGCCTGCCTCCTGAGGTGAAGAAAACTTCATTTCAAGAACATCTTCTGCTCGCAACCCATCCAAGCCCAAAAAACCGGGCAACATTGAAGCCCCCCTTCCTTCCCAATCGGATAACTCAGCATCTTCCTCCACTCTCGTATCAAATATTGTGTCCTGAAAGAATAAGACAAACATTTCGCTACCAGCTGGCATTATGTGGAATGCATTCTGTTTAAATATTGCATATCCATGCATATTAACACTAAATAACATCAAAGCCTTTCATTTTAAATTAGTCTCAAAGTATATTTTGCAAATGCAATGTTCATAGGTACTAATATGGTTATTAATTCAACTCTGAAAACTTGACCTGAAAAACTCCTTTCAGGATTATTAATTTAATTTAATAAACATTATCATGTTATAATTTAACATACAGTTTACCCAATCATCATAATGGTTGGCCACTACAACATGTTCATGCCAATCTATTTAATAAAGGATTTGCTTGTCGAGGCTCATTATCACAGATGCAAGTAGTGCATATTTCTTTAAAATGTGAAAGTTCAAAACTGCAAACTTAACAAATACTACAGCCACAGCTAACTTAACAAAAAACACCAACCTAGCATTTCTTCTACGCATCAGACTCGTCACATCATAGTCACCACATAGAATATTAGTTCTCAAAACATAACCCTCACACCTGCTAAGAGTACAACCAACTGCATGAACAATACCACCGAAATGGTGTAACAGACCATTCCCATCCAATTCGATCCCACTCACAAACTATAAAAACAGAATGGCACGTATACCCATCGTACCTGTGGATTCGACACACCAGCATTGCCCTCCATCCAGTAATCCGCAAGAGGCTCATTCCACATACACGCATCCTTGCAAAACTTGCTACTTGATGCCATTATTACCTGAAAGACAAACATGTCAAACTATAACAAATAGTAAACTAGGGATTGCACAAACTTCTTTGCCACAGTTACTACACTCAACTTGCCCGCCTCAAAACTGTCTCACCTGATCAATGAAAAAATATGCCACTTACGTAGATCAAAAACCCTTACTTTACCACCTCATCTACTATCCAACATGCTTCCAACATCCTGACAACCTCCACTTGCCAACTACATACACAAACTTCCAGAAACACCATATGCATTACAACTATGACACAAAGAAGCAAATACATTCACCATTACCCCCTAACATTGCTACCGATACAGCTACAAACCAAATTGTAACAAAATAAATACCGAAGGATTTTACAGAAAAAAACGAATTGTATAATGCATTCTTTGCAGCAGCAAATTCAAGGGTTTGTCATGGGATTAAGCAACAAATTCAATTACCTCAGCTTTTTTCAGAACACAATTTATGCTCAATCATCTCATTAGGTCGACAATGCGGTTAAACCAACATTAACACATCACACAAATTTTCAACAAGATCATAAAATATTTATCAGAATTTTCAAGAACAACAACAACATCAAATTTGAGTAGTAAAAAATCCATTATTTCAATGACAGGTTAAACTTTCAACAACAAAGTCACGATGGAGAAATTAAATTGAAAACAAAATGGAATGAGTCTCAAACGTCGACGGACTTACACAGGGCGATGGGAACACCACGTCTGCTCATATGCTTACCTAGAACTTCAACTCAAACCAACAAATTAAGGCCACTATCATTTTGACCAACATATTTAATTATAATAACTTTCAACCGCAAAAACATCATCCATTTCAACTAACACATAACATTACTTCAACAACAACAAAAACATTCACCAACATATTCAATATAGGTAAATGAAATCGAAAAATAATTTAAAATAAATTAACATGGCCAAGGGACGCTTACTTGCCCGGATGGCTACTGACGGCGATAGTAGATGAGAAACTAAACTGATTGGATAAGCAAAATGACAACAACGACCACCACCCCACGGACCAGTTGCTGGTCTTGTCTGCTAGAGCTTCCGGGAAAGCAATAGCAGGAAGGCAGTGACTAACCTTCAGAGCGTCACGCCCTCCCGCGACGAGCTTCTCCGACCACCGGTGACCGACGACCTTCACTCCAAATAAGTTTGTCCCTAGGTAAGACCTAACCAATCCGTAGACGCCGACACGAGTTGCGTGCGAAACCGGAAGCCACGGTGATTGAGGTTACGCAGCCTCACGTTGACAGTGTAAGCAAAAGCAAAAAGCGAAGAGAACAGAAGAGGGGTAAGGCCAGCCTCCAAAACACCACGGTTGGGTTCTCACCAACAGATTAGGGCACTGGTTGAGATTTGAAAACGACAACGTTTTCCATTAACCAGCAAAATTTTTTTGCCGTTTCCCCACCATCCTGCATCATTTCTTTTGTTTTTTGGTTTTTTTGGTCATGTCCCTGCATCACTTCTAGAACAGCCTTCATTGTTGTCCCCTAACTGGATCACCAAAACTAGCATTTTTTCAACAATGGCACCAACGATACAAAGGCCTGCAAATACCAAACCCAACTAAAATTTCAAACCTCCACACATTCCTTGAATTTTCCTCTTGTTAGGCCCAATGCCTCCTGACCAAAAATAATAAAATAAAGCCCAATGGCTACACATATTACACCGGCTGGCTCACCTGAACTTTGGCTTAACTTTTCCTCTCAAGCTTAACAGCTATCACTGCCCTTGTAGTCAGTTTTCATTTTATTGCAGGGACATTAAAGATATTACACAACATGCTACAAGACAAATATTTAACCGATTACCTTACCGTACATGGATCACCAAAGATCCAAAAAAGTGGACTGGATCATTGGAAAAGTTTCCTAAACTATTTATGTAACGACCTATATTTTTAGTAGGACTTCTCGAACTTCATATTTTAAGAATTCGCAAAATCCAAGTGATACAGTTAAACTCTATTTGATGAACTGATTTCGAATAAGCAGAAAAATAAATAATAATATTTTATTATAATAATATTTTAAGATAAAAATATTTTAGCATATTAATATTTTATTATAGTAATATTTTATGATAATAATATAATAATTAGGTCTAAAAATTTACCGACACAGATTAATATCGACACTCTTATTACTAGTATCATTTATACTAATAGCTTATCTATTTACTTTAGGAATATAATTACTAGTGATATGCTATATCTAACTTTAGTAATTAACTCTTTAATAATATTTTATTATTAAAATTTTGATGAATCACTTCTCAAAACCCATGGCCCCTATGCTTCAGCCACCTCTTGCTTCTTTTAACTTCTTGGTACGATACCTTGAGAAACCACTTCCTTCTTCCAATCTCTTCTAGTTTCCACGAGCTTCCAAGGAAAGAAAAAGAGAGCAAAGTTCAAGCAAACTCCCGTAGTCTCCTTAAGCTTCCATATTTGATAATTTGATTCTAAAATTCCAACAAAAATTTTAAACTGATTAAAATATTCGACTCTTTTTCCTTTTCACAACCGTATCCAATTTTTTAAGGTGAGTTAAAGTATCGTATTGTACGTTTTCATTGAAGGTTCGACCACGGCTAAATCATGGAAGAACTTAACATTGTTGACGTTCTTACTTAAGAACTCTTGCTTAGACATTTCTAGGAGCAAGAATCTCTTAATCCCAGCTTGAGAAAGGTGAGGAATCTCTTCCTGAATCTATGATGAAGGCTTGGTCATCATGAGTTATATGTTTAAAAGTTGTTTTGATTTAACATTAGGAAGGAAGCGAGCTAAAAATTTCCTAGAGAAAATCAGTTCTTGTAAGTTAAAACGAAGAAGTAAGGTTTGGTAAATTAATAATGATTTGAATGTGTTCTTGATGCCTGAATGATAGTTGATTGTTAGATGCTTGAAACTAAGTATTTACATAATGTTTTAGCGTATATTTCGTGGCTGGAATGTTGAATGCTGGGTACCCTCCCTTAAAATCTCATGGACGTCGGGCGCTCGTATATCGAAACTTATGGGCGCTGGGCACCCAATCCATTTACACAGCAGGGCGCCGAGCGCCCTCCCTTGACAAACACATGGACGCTGGGCGCCCACTCCTTAAAATACCATGGGTGCTGGGTGCCCCACAATATGTAGTCCTGGGTGCCCAGTGTTGAGCGCTAGGCGTCTGCGTCTTGTGACAAAAATTTCACGCTTCTAAGGCGCTGAGTGTCAATTTGGACGCTAAGCACCAAGCATTGTGACTTGAAGCGCTGAGTGCCCATCATTGTTGCTAGTCACCCGAGCACAAATTAATGAAATTTCATAAATAACTAAAGAAAAATATAATTTGGTGAAAAATTCAAAGATAAAAAGGTAATGAGTTAAAGGGTTAAAATATAATTAATTAAAGTTTAGGGATTAGAATACAAATAATTAAATTCTTGAGGTTAAAGATTAATAGTTAAAAGTTAAAGAATATAAAATGAATTAAAATAAAAAATGAAGACATAAAAGCAATTAAAGTAAAAAACGTAGAAAGATCCTTCAAAGTCTAGAACCTAGAGGTTCTCTTCATAAAAGACCTAAAGTGAGACAAGAGGAAAAGATAAATATTAGTTAAGACATTAAAAGAGAGCAAAAGAAAAAAGGGCAAAGCCATGGATAAACAGAAAGAGATTGAGAACTGATAACTGAAAGGAAAGACTAAGAAAGGAAAACAGAAAAGAAATAGAAAAAAGGTTACAAAAAAGGACAAAGGAAAGGTTAATGTCGATTTTAGGCTTTGAAGCCAAACGTATAGTAGGGACGCCTACAACTAAGAACTGCTTTTCAGGGGTATGCATGTTTATATTAAAGTCAATTGATGTGGCTTACGTCAAACAACTTAAAGTCAATTGATGTGGCTTCAGCCATACGACTTATATGCAACTGGTGCAACGAAAAAGCCATATCTGGGACTCGTTCTCAGATAATGTCGAGTTACCCTTTTCTCCCCTTCATATGGAGCACCGACGATCCAGAGATGATGTATGCTCGTGCAGAGGAGTAGTGGGTAATATTTTGCTTTTGATGACATTCAGCTTGTCCCAAGTTTTAAAGACCTAGAATGTCTTTTCATCGCTTTTGTAGTCTAGAGAGATTAGGTGAGTATAAAGTTTTGGCTAGCTTGGGTGCCAACTTAAGGACTTCTTGGACAGGTCAGGGTCCGTGATGTTGTATGTATATAGTTTTAAAGACCCAGAGTATGAACAATATGTATATAGTTATTATCTAGCTACTTCTAGGAGTGTCATAACGAAGAGTTGGATAATTGAGTGTCGTTAATTGCTTTGAGATGTATGTACGTCTAGTTGTTTATAACTATTTCATTTATTATTACCTGTGATTTTATCTTTAAATATTTTTGTGTATCAAACTAGACATTTTCAAAAAATAACCTCGCAACATAACTACATTTTTACAACGAATCAGGCTCATATAATAAATACTAGCTAAAGTTAAGAAAAACAAGTTGGTAACGCTTAGCTTTTAGTGTGATTATGACATGCTAGAAGTTGGGTCGTTATAATTTACAAACTCATCATTTTAATGATTGAATAGTTATTATATATTTTTTGAGCATCCTGACAAGATTTTTGTGCATGAAAAATTTTAGGATCAATAGCATTCATCATTAGAATTATTTAGTATATTTGAATATTTATTGTAGGATATTACGTTTTTATTATTTTGATTCTCTTAACACTTATAAATATTCTTGTATATTGTATCATTCTTACACAACTTGATTACACAAAAAAAAATTTTCTACAACTCTCTCTTACTTTTCTAATATGGTATCAGAGTCATGGTATCTTCCTTCAAAAGGATAAGTTATTTTCCTTCTAGTGAAATCACCGTATTTTTCACAATTTTTCTCTGTCATTTTATTTTGTCACTACTTTGATGCTTTCTCACCTCATCGATTAATCCATCCTCCCTGTCTTGTCTTTATAAGTCTAATGAGCCAAATACCACTGTCATTCGCTGTCGCACACGCCTCCACGCAGCACTACAAGCTCCATGTCCACCTCTAATAGTCGTACTTCTTTTAGTCGCATTTTGAACCCGTTTCTGATGTTTTCATCCATCATAGATCATACCATCCTCTTGGCCATGTTGTTTAGAGTGGGACGAGCAAAATTCCACCCTCCGCCGTTACTAGATGCATCAGCACGCACCACTGAAGGTTCTGCCGCGTCCACCACCACTTTCATCTTCACCTGCAATATTTTCACCCTTGTTGGCTATCCTTTCGGAGTCTTCTTTCACCACTGACCAGACCATTGTGTTCGTCCCTCCATTTTAAGTTCAACAAATCCAACCCCATTGCTTCCGACAGTTCCATCTGAACTTTCTTCCGATTGTGTTCGTCTATTATTCTGTCTGTACTTCCTTCCGACAGTTCCATCTGAACTTTTTTTAGATTGTTTCACCTGGGCTTTCTTCTGAGAGTTCTATCTACACTTCTTTTTAATAATTTCATCTGCACTTTTTTTTTTTTGGTAGTTTCATCTATATTCCATTCTGACAATTTTTTATCTGTGCCCATTTCATCAATTTTTATAATTTTTTATTTTGTTAGTTTAAATAAATTTGAAGCTTATATTGTTAATTGAGTTTAAAAAAAATATATTAAAATTAATTATATTTATTAAAATTATTTAACATATCTAAATATTTATTATAAAATATTTTATTTTTATTATTTAAATTCTCTTAATACTTATAAATACTTTTATATATTATATCATTCTTATACAATTTGAATACACACAATTTTTTTATAGTGCTTTCTCTTACTTATATAACACAAACGATCCAAGGAATACGAATAAATTCATTGACATTTGTATTTTACTACCATGTGCTGAATTATCTATTACTTATATATTATATTGTTGTCGCACACGCCTCCACGCACCACTAGAAGCTCCATGTCCACCTCTAATAGTCGTACTTCTTCCAGTCGCATTTTGAACCCGTTTATGATGTTTTCATCCATCATAGATCATACCATCCTCTTGGCCATGTTGTTTAGAGCGGAACGAGGAAAACTCCACCCTCTGCCGCTACTGGACGCGTCGGCACGCACCACTGAAGGTTCTGCTGCATCCACCACCACTTTCATCTCCACCTGCAACATTTTCACCCTTGTTGCCTATCATTTTGGAGTCTTCTTTCACCACTGATCACACCATTGTGTTCATCTCTTTGTTTTAAGTTCAACAAACCAAACCCCATTACCATCAGAGCCCTCACGCGCCTCTGCATGTCTGTTGCCTCCATCTCCCTCTTCATCATTTTTTAGATGCAATCTGGACTGCCCATTTTGTATGCTAGATCGATAGTCCAGATTAAGGCCTCCTCTCCTAATTTGCGTCATCGGATCCGACCCACTTCCGGATCCATGTGAAAGAATACTATGTGTTCATAATATGCACAGAAGAAAAGAAAATAATCCTAAAGATCTATTTTGTGCTTAAATTTTATTCAAATAAACAATATATAGATCAAATCTAAATATTTGTGTACACTAGTAAAAATCACTTTCTCCTACGATGGTACGAAAGCGCTATGCGTATCCACTCTGAGACCAACCTTTGCCGTCAAATCTTTGACCAATGGATATTTGATCTAAATTGAGAAACCTCTTGCAACTCTTTGCACGCCATAAAATTCTTCTCCAGAAATTAGGCTCACATACGTTTATGTGTGTAGAGGTAAAGGAATAAATTTTTTGTGTTTTATTCTCATCTCTTTCCTCTACTCTTGTCATACATATATATAGTATGAGATTTGTTACTGATTTTAAATTTGAATCTCAACTCAAATTTGAATCATATCTTATTATTTTAACTTGAATCTTTCAAATTTATGAATCATATCATAATTCAATTTGAAACAGAATCAGTTAGGATTTCATCCAAATTTATAATTCAAATTTAGAAATAGAATAACTAATTATTCTCAAATCTCATTTAATATTCTCAATTATCATACTATTATTATATTCTTAGTGCTAGCAAAGAATATAATAATATTTCATTTGAATTAATATAATTATTTATTTGATTAAATCAAAATAATAATTAAATAATTCTACAGCAAGGATTAGAACACTCGTTAGTGTGTGACTCCATAGGTTTAATATTAAGCAGGTAGTAAATTAGTCATACTAAATTTATTAATCAAGGTTGACGTCTAGCAATACTCCTTAACGACCCGATAGCATGAAGTAATATATTTTTACTAAGAATCTGAGAAGAATAAAGTATAATTCCTTCCATCTTTCTAGCTATTGGTTAACCCTTAGAGTATGGTTTAATTGTCAAACTCTAACTTGTTACCATTATTATAATGAACTGTGAATGACTTAAGAAACTCATTTCTTCATTCATTCAATCTTCTTGACCAAGGTTTTATTCATCTCAGTCATTATAATCATAGAGCTCAAATTCTTTATCGAGAGTTGATGGATTCTTTATTGACTAATCATTAATTCTACAAGTATTTAAATTATATCCAATGTCCATTCAACTAGCACCCTAGGGTATTAGATGTCCGGAATCAAAGTATAATAAATACATTTTCAATTATTACTATGATAGTCGCAAATCAAATGAACTCTATTACTATGTTCATTTTAAAAATATCCTATTGACAAATATGCGGTAATTATAAGTTTATAACCATTAGGAATTATCAAAGTGAGTTAGTTCAATGGTCATATCTCTATATGTACCATGTATATATATAATTTAATAAATGAGATCTATTAACTTCATCCAATGAAGACCATTATACATATATTGATATTTTCGGATTATAATGTTCTTTTTAATAATCCTATGACCAAAAATAATTTAGATTAAATTATAAAAGGTTTATCTCTCAATATTATGATCACTATTACAATGATAAATCTCTAAATTTAATCAAGAACCTTATTATATTAACATTTTAATATAACAACAATAATAAATTATTTGACACATGATTCATTAGAATGTGGTCATACTATTTATTCCCAACACCGCGTCTGTTGATGTCACCTAAGGCTGAGGCAGTACGCTGATGTGATATTCTCTTCCAATTCAATAATGCCACATGTCAGCATACTACTGACTTGGTACCTCTGTGTGGACCCCAGCTAAGATTTTTTAGTGTTCTCTTTTTTATTTTGCCCTTTGTTTTTACTATTTTTTATTTGATCTTGTTGTTTTTTTCATCTTTGTAGGATATTTACTATTTTCATGAAAAAATCATATGTTTTTCGTCACCTTTCGACAGTTTGCCATCCTTTAGCAATTTGCCATCTCTCAAACTCGCCACCTATTCGGTAGTTTTTTGGTAGTTTATCATGTTTTCAATAATTTGTCACTTTTTCGCCAGTTTTTCTGCAGTTTGCCATATTTATGAAAGTTCACCATCTTTTTGACAGTTCGCCACTCTTCTGTCAATTCCGTCTGTGCTCGCTTCCGACAGTTCCATCTAAGCTTTCTTTCGATAATTTTACATGATCTTTTTGAAGGATTACCATGTGTTCATAACTCGCAGCGGAAGAAAAGAAAGTAATCTTAACGATCTATTTTGTGCTTAAATTTTATTCCAATAATTTAATTTATAGATCAGATCTAAATACCTGAGTACGCTAGTAAAAATCTTTTTCTCCTTCGATGGTACGAAGGCGCTATGCGTATTCACACCGAGACCAACCTTTGCTGTAAACTCTTTGACCAATGGATATCTGATCTAAATTGAGAAACCTCTTGCAATTCTTTGCAAGCCATAAAATTCTTCTCCAATAATTAGGCTCACATACGTTTATGTGTGTAGAGGTAAATGAATAAAACTCGTGTTTTTATTCTCTTTTATTTCCTGTACTTTTAGCATACATATATATAGTATGAGATTTGTTATTGATTTTAAATTTGAATCTCATATCTTGAAATTCTAAATATGAATTCTTCAAATTTATGAATCATATCATAACTCAATTTGAAATAGAATTAGTTAGGATCTCATCCAAATTTAGAAATAGAATAACTAATTATTCTCAAATCTCATTTAATATTCTCAATTATCATACTATTATTATATTCTTGGTGCTAGCAAAGAATATAATAATATTCTATTTTGAATTAATATAATTATTTATTTGGTCAAATCAAAATAATAATTAAATAATTATATAGCAAAGATTAGAACAATCGTTAGTGTGTGACCCCATAGGTCCAATACTAAGCGGGTAGTAAATTAGTCATACTAAATTTACTAATCAAGGTTGGCGTCTAGCAACACTCCTCAACAACCCGATAGTATGAAGTAATATATTTTTACTAAGAACCTTAGAAGAACAAAGTATAATTCCTTCCATCTTTCCGGCTCTTGGTTAACCCTTAGAGTATGGTTTAATTGTCAAACTCTAACTTGTTACCATTATTATAATGAACTGTGAACGACTTAAGAATCTCATTTCTTCATTCATTCAATTCACTTGGCCAAGATTTTTTTCATCTCAGTCATTATAATCATAGAGCTCAAACTCTTTACCAAGAGTTGACGGATTCCTTATTGACTAATCATTAATTCTACAAGTATTTAAATGATACCCAATATCCATTCAACTAGCACCCTAGGGTATTCGGTGTCCGGAATCAAAGTATAATAAATACATTGTTAATTACTATGACAGTCGCAGGTCAAAGAAAACTCTATTACTATATTCATCTTGAGAATATCCTTTTGACAAATATGTGGTAATTATAACCATTAGAAATTCTCAGAGTGAGTCGGTTCAATGGTCGTATCTCTATATGCACTATATATATATAATTTAATAAATGGGATCTATTAATCTTCATCCAATGAAGACCATTATATATATATATATATATATATATATATATATATATATATATATATATATATATATATATTGATCTTTCCGGATTATTAATGTCCTTTTTAATAATCCTATGACTAAGAACAATTTAGATTAAATTATAAAAGATTTATCTCTCAATATTATGATCACTATCACAATGATAAATCTCTAAATTTAATCAAGGACCTTATTATATTAACATTTTAATATAATAACAATAACAAATTATTTGACACATGATTGATTGGATTGTGGTCATACTCCTTATTCCCAACAATCTCCCACTTGCACGAGAGCCAATCATAATAGATTGAGTATTGGGCATACTATTATCTCAATAATCTCCCACTTGCACTAGAGTCAATGAATCATGTGTATAATTTTTCAATGCACATTTGTGTTTATCAAAATTTTTTTGACTTTAAACACCTTAGCTCTTGAGCATATGTACTTGACCCTTTTGCAAAATACCCCTAGTGCATAATAAATATCTCGTTTTCTCAAAACATGAAATCTCCCACTACAATAGTGCATAATTTTATTTTAAGGACAATCCTTATTGAACATGATTATGAAAAATCTAAGTAGCCATTAGATCTATCTTTATAAAATTGTATCATTATACAAATAGGCTACTTTTCAAAAAATTAGTTTGACGATCAAACCTTTTATACTTTTAGGAGAAAGTATATCCTCTATTTGTTCACCTTATCTTCCTTTGGGAGGGAATTCCTTTTTCTTAAAAAAAAAAAGAGTTCAATCTCTTATCACATACATTTTATCTTAAAAAGGGTGATAGAAATAATACTCATTATTTCTTCAGGATAACCAATAAATCTCATTTATCAGACCTAATATCAATTCTATTATTGTACAATCTCTTAACACATATAAAATATTTTCAAACTCTAATGTTATTGAGTTTCGATTTATGCCCTTTCTATATCTCATATAGGTAAAAAAATGATTTAGTAAAAAATTGTTAATTTAGCAATATTTCTAAAACATAGTCCAAATATTTAACAAACAGTGATCCTTAGCTAAATCAAATTCTATGTTTCTTTAAACATGATGGAGTACATATAGCTAGTATTTGTGCATTGAGAGAATCTCATTCTCTAGTCAATAGAATATCAATTAGATATTAGAGATTTTACTTTAAACTCTTATAATAAAAATATTTAATATCTTTATTATTGGTCAAATCAACCCTTAAGAGCAATTTTGATTCTCATCCTCAATACTCATATTGAGTTTTTCCAAAAAGATCACAAACCTTAATCATATTAAGGCTAATTATAAATCGTTTGTAACAAATAAATCTCCAAAAATGCTTGCAAAAACAATTCTCGCAAAAACCATTTGCCTAATGGCATTCCAACTTCTAAAATTGTTTATTTCAAAATATATTGCCCAATACTCCGAGTTTAAATAAAATCTTTGATAGGCATGCTATCTTGCTTTGGACACCATACATCTTCTCAAGATATTTAATAATAAATAGTAAGTTGTCTTTGAAATTAGAATTCATGGTTGTCAAAACAACCCATGTTGCAGTAAAGTAATATTCCAAATTCTTCACAACTTCTAACCATTCTATAACCAAATTTATTAGAGAATATTATTTCAATAGGATTGTCATCTTAATGATAACATTTTGGAAAAATAATTCTAAATTGTAGCCAATACATTACTTTCAAGTATGCCACACAAAAATGAGCATATTTAAAAAATTAAAATATGAAAGTAAATTAAAAAATCTATATTTCTGTTAAAATTATTTAGAATCGTGAATAAGTACCTTGTTTGTCAAGTTGTTACTCATACCTCTTTCAAATAAATATGATTAAATTGTATCATATAATTATAATCCCAAATAATTATCTAGTTATCAGACAATTATTTAATTGAATTATATTTTATACCCCTAGGTATTAGGTGTCCGGAATCAAAGTATAATAAATACATTGTTAATTACTATGACAGCCGCAGGTCAAAGAAAACTCTATTACTATATTCATCTTGAGAATATCCTTTTGACAAATATGTGGTAATTATAACCATTAGAAATTCTCAGAGTGAGTCGGTTCAATGGTCATATCTTTATATGCACTATATATATATAATTTAATAAATGAGATCTATTAATCTTCATCCAATGAAGACCATTATATATATATATATATATATTGATCTTTCCGGATTATTAATGTCCTTTTTAATAATCCTATGACCAAGAACAATTTAGATTAAATTATAAAAGATTTATCTCTCAATATTATGATCACTATCACAATGATAAATCTCTAAATTTAATCAAGGACCTTATTATATTAACATTTTAATATAATAACAATAACAAATTATTTTATACATGATTGATTGGATTGTGGTCATACTCCTTATTCCCAACACTTTCTTCTGATAATTTTGTCTACACTTTCTTTTTGATAAATTTATCTAGATTTTCTTTTAACAATTTCATCTACATTTTGTTCTGACAATTTTTGTCTGTGACCGTTCCATCAATTTTTTTATTTTATTATTTTAAATAAATTTGAAGCATCTATTGTTAATTGAGTTTGAGAAAATATATTAAAGTAAATTAAAATTAATTATATTTATTAAAATTATTTTATACTAATATTTTTATCCGTAATAATATTACGGGAATATAAATTTTTTAAAATTGTGGTCCACTTTGTTCTGACGGTATAGATAATGCATGGCACAACAAATTTATAAAATCAAACTATTTTTATAAAAAACAAGTTGTAGATTGACAAAAGCTTCTGACTAAGAAGACCAAAGTCTATGTAGATAAAAAATCAAATAATAAAATTTTTAGTTATTATTTTTATATGAAAAAATCTAATTTTTTATTAATAATTAAGAATGTTTCACCTCAATTCAAATAAGGTAGTGCCAGAAATTGTACCTTTTATTAGCATGCTCTTTTGTATTTAGCTTTGGTGGTTGGTTATATTTTGGGTTTTCTCTTTGGTTGTTGCGTTTGTATCCACTTTAGACGCCTTTCTTTTAGTTATCTCTTTATATATTGCACCACTGTAACGTCATTTCAAGATAACAATAGACTTTAACAGTGGAATTAATCATTGTGTATAAAACTCATAATTCTTACACATATGAATTCATATATTATATTCAACCATCTATGACACAGGATGTAACATTTGTTATCTAAAATTTGAAATATTTTAACGTTATACTTTTACATTTAATTAGGTGTTAAGTCTGTTGCACAAATAAAAATAAATAATTTTTATATTTACTATTTAAAAATAATATTTTTTTCTCTATATATATAAAAATATAATTAGATATTAGTATAAAAAAAATTATATTGATGGTTATAAAATTAAATCAAAATAATTTTTTTAAAATAATTGAATCTTGATTCTAACTCTAATTATAACACTAGTATTCTCTCCAAATTATATGTAATAAATATTTGAAAGAAAAAAAATGAAAATATAGATTAAAAAGATAAGTGGTAAAAATTTAAAACTAAATAAAAAAACTAAAAAAATATGTATATAATAATAATAATATTTTTTTATTTAAGTTATATTATTTTGTTAATTTTATTTTCTATAGAACAGAAAGGTCGAAAAAACAGAGAATAAGAGAAAAGAGAGAAAAAGATAAAGATGAAGAATGAGAGTGAGAGTGAGAGTGAGAGTTTGTTAATTTTGGAAGAAAAAATTTTATTTTAATTGTAATAAAAAATATCGGATGACATATTTTGATTTATCAAATTACTAATATAAAATATAAATTATATATAGAGTGAAGATGGTAGAGAGAAATAGAAAAATAGAGAGAGATAGATGAGAGAATTTAGGAAGAGAGTTTATTAATTTTGGAAAAAAATATTTTTTCTCAATTTTAATAAGAGAGTGTCATGTGACACATTTGATTATTAAATTAGATAATAATATATGATACATAATATATTATATTTCAATTTCAATTTTAATGCAATTAAAGAATGTCATGTTATGCATTTTGATTGTCAAATTAGTAATTAGTCATTGATATTGATAATGATATATAAAATAGATAGATCTAGGTACTCTGATCATGAGAGAGCGAGAAAGAGAGTGAGATAGAGTGGGTTGGAGAAACACAGGTTGGGGTAGGTCTAGGCAGTCACAATCCAAAGTCAAGGATCCAAGAATTTAGAACCGAGAAGAGTACGTCTGTTTGGAGAAGGAATCCTTTAGTATTTTTGTGGATGGGTTACTAGAAGATATATCGAAACGTAAATTGTTTGGCTTGTTTTCGTGGACAGGACAGATCATTGACATATATCTATCAAGGAAGACGAGAAATGGTGTGGTATACCTTTTTACGTTCGTACGATACACCACAAAGGGAGGAGCTTTGAAAGCAATTTCAGAAATGAATCGAATGCGATTGGAGGTCAGGGAATTTTTGTGGAGAGGCGAGGTATATACGGGATACTAACCAGGAAAAAAAAGGCAGTGGTTGTGGACACTACGATTAGGCGGACTGATGATGGGGTTGTGGAACGTCGGAAAACTAGTGCTCTGGGAGGGGAACAATCGGAAGAACGGAAAACATGGACACTGGTAAGGATATGCATGGAAAGTGTGGGACGAAAAAGATAGACGTCTCAGTCGCACAACCTAATTTGAGCTGGTTACAGAAGAGTGTTATCGGTACCATAACGACAGCTATAGACTTTGGTTTGTTGAACACGACAGCTCGTAAGGAGTGGCCTCACATGGTCAAGGTTTGTGAGATGAGGGCATACAAAGTCTTAATGACCTTTGATAGCATTCGCAGTATGGAAGCGGCCCTCCCGGAACGGCCTGTTGAAGTTTTTTCATAGGGTGTAGAGGTGGGAGGAGAATGAACAAAACTAGGAGGGTGTGGCTTGAGTGCTTCGAAGTACCGTTACATGCTTGGTCAGAAGCTACGTTCCATAAAATCGGTGAATAGTAGGGTGAGGCGGTGAATTGTGATGATGCAACAAAATCATGTCAGTCTTTTAGTGTTGGACGAGTGCAGATTGACACATGCATGTTCGAGGTCATTCATGAATGGGTACACATTACTGTAGGGACGGTTGGATTCGATGTGTTTATAAAAGAAGCGGAAACTGAAGTCGATGACTTACTGCCTTGTGTGATGAAGGATGTGTTGGGAGGCACTGATGGGTTCTCTATGGGAGAAAAATGTGTTATGGAAGATCCTGGAAATCACCAGGGTGGTAATAACAGTAATACGCGGCTGTTAGAATGGGATGCAGGAGCAGATTTGATGGTGACGACGGTTAGGGAGGAGGATCAACGACAGGAAAAAGTTGTAATTCAACATGAGGATTTGAATGAGTGGAGAAACGATTTTTTAAATTTGAAAACAGTAAGAACAACAGTTAGTTCAATCAATTATGGTGTGCTGAGGGCTGATCAATTGGGTTTTGCAGCAAGTAATGAGGATGCTAATTTGGATAAAACTGAATCCTGGGATTATGGTAGGACCGGGATGGTGGCTGAGGTGGAAATTAATAGCAATCGTAGGAGGGACGGACGCGGGGCTGTTGACGCTAATTCTCTGCGGGCAATCGGAGTTTTGGTGGAAGACAGATTGGGAGTGGATTTTGCAGCTGAGTACGATGCTTATAATGCTATTGAAGGAAGGCATATGGGAGAAGGGTGTCGTGCAGGAGTTCAGGCAAGGAATAATGGGGATGAACATTTGAAGGAAAGTTGTCCAGGTTGTTGTTCAGAAAACGTTGAATTGGCTAATGAGATAAAAGATAATAGCCAAGAGGTAGATGCGACACAAGGATGGCTTGATAGGGAGGAAGGAGGGACTGGTGAGACTAAGAGAGTTGTAGAGGACTTGGAAGATGTAAGAATATCTGAAGGCAGCAAAGCTGAGACTGAATCCTCTGAAACCAAATGGGATGATGAAATGCAGGAAAACAGGAAGGCATGGGAGTTGGCAGTGGAATCTGGAGCAGTTCAGTATAATGAGGAAGATGATATTATCGTTATACTCCAAGGACAGAATGAGGCAATTACACAGAAGAAAAAGCAAGCTAAACAGAAGGAAAAGGCAAGAAGAAGTTGGCCAAAAAATTGCAAAAAGGTGTGTACAATTGGTTTAAAATAATTTTTAGTTCTTGGAATGTTAGGGGTTTGGGGGAAGTTGGAAAATTGAGTATGGTAAAGAGTTTTAGGAGAAAATTTTAGTTGAATATGTTAGGTTTAATAGAAACAAAGAAAGAGGTAGTAACCAAATATGATGTAATGCAACTGTGGGGAAATAATGTGGTATGATGGGAGTATGTAAGGTCAGAAGGTTCTTCCGGTGGGCTGTTGTTGATGTGGGAAGAAACGATTTTTCAGAGGAACAACTGTTATAAAGGGGAGAGATGGTTGTGTGTGGATGGCGTTGTGTTAAAAAATAATTTTAAGTGTGCTTTCTGTTTAGTGTATGGTGCGCACCAAAGGGAAGAGAAGCTTGTAGTATGGGAAGAGTTGAGCTTTTTATCTGGGCTTTGTCAAGTGCCTTTTTGTTATTTGGGGGACTTTAACGAGGTTGTTCAAGTGGAAGAGAGGAAAAGAGCTACCACTTTGACAGTGACTACAGCTGAGTTTCAATTTTGGATTCAATATATGGAGCTTTTAGACCTTGCACTTGCTGATGTATGTTCACATGGTTTAGGGGTCAGTCGTGTAGCCGCATTGATCAAGTTCTGGTTAGTTTGGAATGGTTGGAAGAGTTTCCTAAAATAAGGCTTAGAGGAGGTCCGAGAGGTTTATCAGACCACTGTCCATTGATTGTGGATATCACAAGATTAGGAGGGGGGCCGAGACCTTTTCGGAGTCTGGATGCTTGGTTTACTCATGAGGGTTTCTTGCGGATGGTAAAGGAGGAGTGGAGGAATTTGGGCAACGTACAATTCATTGACAAGCTGAAGGCTTTGATGGTCCCGCTGGGTAAATGGTATAAGGAGAATTTTAGAGATATGGATATAAAAATTATGAAGTTTGAAGAAGAGATAAAGAAAGTAGATGATATGGTTAGCAATGGGATTGTTGATGGAACTGTGGAAGCAAGAAGGAGGGCGCTGGTGAGCTCTTGTAAAAAATGATATATCAGAAAAGAGGTACATTGGAAGCAGATGTCACGATCCAGGCATGCCAAGGAGATGGATAAAAACACCCGCTATTTTCACAATCTAATCTCAGCTCGAAGGAGAAACAATCAGATTGAGTCTTTACTGATTCATGGGAGGATAGTGGGAAATCAAGCAAGGATTAAGGTTGCTATCAAAGACTTTTATAAGAATTTATATCATTAGGAGACCTCGCCGGTGATAGGGTTCCGTGATGGTTTGGTTAATCAGATAACTGAGGAGGAGGCAGTAGAGTTGGAATGGATGCAGTCTAATGAGAAAATTAAGGATGCAGTTTGGGATTCTGAGTCAACTAAGGCACCAGGCAGTGATGGGTATAATATGAATTTCATTAAGAAGTGTTGGGAGGATGTTGGTGGGGAGTTCACTACAGCCGTGATGGGATTCTTTCAGTCAATTGTTTTACCTAGGGATGCGAATGTTACTTGGGTGGCTTTGGCGCCAAAGTTTGTCGGAGCTAAAACAATCAAGGACCTTAGGCCAATTAGTATGGTGGGTTGTGTTTATAAGGTTATATCAAAGATCCTGGTTCAGAGGATGCGGAAGATAATTCCAGGGTTGGTAGGAGAAACACAAAGTGCGTTTGTACATGGTAGGAAGATACATGATGGGGCTTTGATTGCATGTGAAACTGTACAGTGGCTGAAGGTGAGGAAAAAGAGCTCGGCAATTATTAAACTAGATTTCCAAAAGGCTTATGATTGAGTCAAGTGGAGTTTTGTGGACATTGTTTTGCAGAACATGGGGTTTGGCTGTAGATGGAGGGAGTGGATAAAGGAGTGTATGTGTTTTGCGTCTATGTCGGTCCTAATAAATGGCTCTCCCTCTAAGCCCTTCAAAATGGAAAGGGGTCTACGACAAGGGGATCCTCTTTCTCCCTTTTTATTTCTGCTTGTTGTGGATGTTCTACATAGGATGATTAGATACGCGGTGCGGAATGGACGCATTACTCCATTGTTGGTTGGAAGGGATAACATTGAGTTGTCACATTTGCAGTTTGCGGATGATACTATACTTTTTTTGCCCTTCTGAAGAAGAGATGATCAGAAACTATAAGCAGTTGCTGCACTGCTTTGAGATGATGTCAGGGTTGAGTATCAATTTTGACAAGTCCAGCTTGATCCCGGTTAATTGTGAGCAGAGTTGAGCACGACAGATGTGTCGACTATTGGGGTGTAAAGATGCGTATTTACCTGATAGATATCTTGGCATTTCTCTGGGGGCGAATCCAAAGCTGGTCAAGACATGGAAACCAGTGATTGATATGGTAGAGGAAAAGCTAAGTCTATGGAAAGCAAAGTCTCTGAATAAAGCAGGTAAACTGGTTCTCATCAAACCTGTTCTTAATAGCCTGCCTATTTACTATCTCAGCCTGTACAAAATGCCGAAGGCAGTAGCAGAAAAAATAACATCCGTACAGAGACGCTTTTTGTGAAGTAAGGAGGACGAGAGGGACGGGATGCCTCTAGTGAAATGGAAAGTCGTACAGGCCTCCCAAAAGGCAGGAGTTTTGGGAGTTGGTGACGCGGTAATTTGGAATACAGCGCTCCTGTTTAAGTGGTGGTGAAGATTTTCGAAAGAGGATTGTCCACTTTGGAAGAAAATTGTATGTTCCTGTAATAACATGAATCATTCTGAGATGATTTGTGATCAGCTTGTACCTACAAGAGGGGGTCCTTGGAAGGATATTTGTCAATTACAAATCAGGGAGCCACAAGTGAGAGAAAAGATGATAAGAGGTTTGGCTATGGAACTAGGGGATGGCAAGATAATTTGCTTCTGGGAGGATAGCTGGTTACCTTGTGGTGTTCTAAAAGTTATTTTTCCAAGACTTTTCTCAGTCTCAAATCTTCAAGGATCTGTCATAGGGGATTGTGGGTTTTGGGACGTGTTAGAGTGGATTTGGAATTTCCAGTGGCGACGAGAGTTATTTCAATGGGAACTGGAACTAGTAAACCAGCTTCATGCGGTTCTGCAATCAATGAAACTGACAACTGAGAGAGAGGACAAAGTGATCTGGAAATTTGATTAAAAAAATGTGTTTATTCTGCTAACTCCTTTGTGCAGGTATTGCAGGCAGAGGTACTTCCGGCGGATATCACAAGCTATAGCTTCACTAGTACTATTTGGAGAGGATTCGTCCCACCAAGGGTTGAGTTGTTTACTTGGTTTGCACTGGTTGGTAGGATGAATACAAAGAAAAGACTGTGTAGATTAGGTGTTATTGGCCAGAATGATAACATGTGTGTTTTATGTCATAAATCTATTGAAACTGCTTTTCACTTGTTCATTGGTTGTGAGCTCAAGCAACACTATGAAAGTTGGATGGACATATCAGCGAGAAAGATGAAACGGAAGCAGTGGTTAGTTGGTTTTTTTGCAGTTATCTGGACAATTTGGCTAGAAAGAACAATGTTCTAAAAACTGAACCGAACTGGCCGATTAAACCGATTCAACCAAGAACCGGCATATTAAATGGTCCGATCCATCCTCTAAAACCGCTGATACACAAACCATTCAGAAATCGTTGAACCGGCCGGTTATCGGTCAGTTGGACTGAATCAGAAACCGGTTAAAAAAAGTGAAAAAGTGAAAAAAACCCCACCCGGTTAACCCCCCCCCCCCCCCCCTCTCCCCCCTTCTCTGCAACACACACCAAACACCCCCTTCCTTCGAACATCGAAGCAGCTAGCCCTAAGGTTCCCCGGACCGAAAACCCAACTTCGTCGCCAGAACCGCCGCCGCCGTCCCTGGTTGTCTGCGTCTTCGCGGCCTCCTCCTTCCCCTGTCCCAAAGGCATACGGCCAGAGCTTCTCTTCTAGCTCGGCACGTCATCCATTCCGCCGGTGAAGTCGCTGTTCGAGGCTTCCAGCTGCTGCGCCGTCGTCTCGCCGTTGATGTCCTGCTGTGGTGGAAGGTTAGTGGCACTGTGATTTCTGTTGAGTACTTGGATTATTGAATTTGAATGTCTTTGAAGTAGTGATTTGTGATTTTGAATCTCTCTGATTACTTGTTTAATGATTGGTGTTTTGAATCTGAAATTTGTGATAAATGATAACTGATTTGTTCTGCTGCTGTTGCCATTTTTTTTTCTCAGTAAACTCATAAGCATTGAACTGTGCTGTTTTCCCTCAAATTAATTTTGGTTCATGTGATTTAATTGGTGTTTAGGGTATAAAGTGAAAAGCTGTTTTTAATTGGATTTGCAAAGTGATTTTCGGTTGATTTTTTATTTAATTTGGTAATAGTGTTTATGATTGGGTTTATCTGGTTTTCATTCTTTTTGAATTTGGTAATAGTGTGATTACTTGTTGCTGTTTTGTAGTGTTTGTTGCTGAATGATGGTTGTTCTTTCTTGCCTCTGTTTAGTAATGTTTATTGAAATTTTGTACATTTTCAATGCATATTTGTACATTTTCATTGCTAAACTCTTCAACCATGGATTGTATTATATGCTGCTAGATTTGAACTCATCAAAGTTCCATGAATTAAAGTTCTCCTTTGGAGGCACATATTCAATTACCAGTGGAATGATAAACAATCCTGCATCACTTGGTAAACATGCACGATGCATCTGCCTCTAGCTAATTCAATATAAATAGTGAATTTATTTATTTTTTAATTCTTTACAAATTATTAAGGGGGGAATTAGAATACAATTAATAATGTCGGTACAAAGTTTTGGGCTGACAAAATTACCTTTGTTTCAAGGGTTTTATGTGTCAGGGAATTTGCTAAGATTATTGTTATAATGGAAATTGTTAAAGTTTCAAAGGGTCATTCACGATTCCTCTGTGCTTGCAGCCTCTTAGCATCTTATGCCACTCATTTCGGGACAGAGACAAATTTACGACTAGATTTTCTCATGGTGATGGTCAAGGCAATGCAAATTTATTCAAACTAGTTAAGCATTACTTGCTTAGTCCAGTATGTATGCTCTCTGGTTCCTAGAGTAAAGATTTTGCGAATTCATGAATATCATAATGTTTCTTGGAGACAAATCCACGGGAGGAGCATTGTATAATCTCATGTTAACAACAGAGACAAAAATTCACCTCACTACACTATATAATCATGCATCCAAGCTCATATCTATTTCCAGTTAATTTGTAGTTTTGTACTATAAGTGATTTGTACATATCATAGTAAAATAAAAAATAACATTGGTTACAATTGTTTATTGAAAATGTGCAAACTTAAGTCATGAAAGTTGTTTGTATAATGTGAGATCTCAATGAATAAGTAGCTTTACATTGTATTCAATGATTATTTGAACCTTCAATGTTGTCTTCTTATCTATTTTTATGCTATTAATTCATCTCTACATGTTGCTTGACGTATACTAAAATCGATCAAAAGGCATTATTGTATCATGTCTTACCTATTTGTCAAGTATATTAGTATATTTTGTAATATTAATGTATTTATGTGATTAATTCCTATTATTTGTAATATTAAGGAGATGGATTCACCATTAGTATTACAAGGTTTGTTCAATTTGTTTGATCTTTTTTAATTCTTTACATTAGGAAAGAGATGAAAGAGATATTGTTGGCTGAATGACATAGTTGTTATGAGACAAAACATAGGTTGAGTTATATTTTAGGATGTTTATTTATAATTTATTTATTATTTTATTCTAAAACGATTTTTTCGGTTGAATTACGGTTGGATCGGTTGGACCAGTGAACCAGTGACTAGAGCGGTTTAATGACCGGTCCGGTTCTCAGAACCTTGAGAAAGGAACAATAGAATCTTCAAAAATCAAGGTTCAAGTGTGGTGGATATTATTAACAGATCCTTTACAGGTTATGATGAGTGGATTGGTGGTGAACCTTGTGGTTGTTGATGGCAATACCGGAGATGTCTAGGGTTGTTATTTTTAGCGTTATGAGTTTTTGTTTCTTTTCTTTTACCCCACCTTGTGTTGAGCTTTTTTTACTTAAAACAAAATAGATAGAGTGGTTGAAGGAATGAGAAAAATAGAGAAAGAAAGATGTATGAGGGGAGAACTCTTTAATTTTGAAGGAAAAGATTTGATTTCAATTGTAATGAGAGAGTGACACGTGTCACATTTTGGTTATAAAATTAGTAGGGATGAGGGAAGAATTCTTTAATTTTAAAAAAAAAAGATTTCATTTCAATTATAATGAAGGAATGACATGTGACACATTTTAGTTGTAAATAAGGAGGAGAAGAAAATTCTTTAATTTTAGAGAAAAAAATTTAATTCTAATTTTTTTTGGTGAAAAAGAGGGAGTCAAAGATCCAAAAAAAAAAAAAACTAATAATAATAAAAAAATAACATGTAACACATTTTGATTATAAAATTAAAAATATATAATAGATATTTAAATATTTATTATAAAATATTTTATTTTTATTATTTAAATTTTTTTAATACTTATAAATAATTTTATATATTATATCATTCTTATGCAGTTTGAATACACAATTTTTTTCCTGCAGTGCTCTCTGTTACTTATATAACGAAAACGATCCAAGGAATGCGAATAAATTCTGACATTTGTATTTTACTACCATTTGCTGAATTATCTATTATTTAGAAAGGACAAGAACAAACATAAGTACAAAGTGGCTTGGACTGACATGGACTTTTCTCTATTCACAAAGATCAGGATAGATATTCCAAGCGAATAAGCAACTCACAATAATCTTATTATAATCAAATAATAAAACCAATCATTCATTCAGGCTTTACTCTATTACCTGGGAGTTCAATTATTTCAGTGCAGCGAGAGCACGTAAAGTAGTTGGAGTTATACAAGAATCTCAGCTATTCTATAATGGCGGAAATCAAAGGCGACCATAGACTCAATGTTTCGGAAGCAGTACCGTCTGATGATTCCGACAAGAAACCGCCAAAGACAAAGCGCGTTGCGTCGCTAGACATCTTCCGAGGTCTCACTGTTGCGGTAACTAACTTGTTTCTTCTCTCTCTCCGTTAATTAGCTAAGTTCACAATAGAGAAGTACGATTTGATTAGCTCATTAATGTTACAGTAATTAATAAGTGATGCAGTTAATGGTGTTAGTTGATGATGCTGGAGGACAATGGCCGATGATTGGTCACGCGCCATGGAATGGTTGCAATCTTGCCGATTTTGTCATGCCTTTCTTTTTGTTCATTGTTGGCATGGCCATTCCAATTGCTCTCAAGGTTAGACAAATCTGATGGCTAACAAGTACTCGTGTACTTTACATCTATGCCTTCTTTAATTGTCAATGCTTCATTTTTTTTATGTTCAGAGAATACCAAATAAACTTGTAGCTGTGAAAAAGGTCATAGTTAGAACAATCAAACTCATATTCTGGGGTCTCCTCTTACAAGGTTAGATTTTCTCTTGACACAATGAATTTGCAATACTCTTTTTGTCTATGTCTGATAAAAACATGATTGAACAATTTCATAAGCTTCACTCATCAATATTGACAATGTGAAAGTTATTTTTCATATGAGCAATTCCTCTCTTGATAAGACACATCTTAATGGTTTATTTTGATGATGGACCTCTATGATGAAGGTGGTTTCTCACATGCTCCCGACGAACTAACATATGGAGTTGACATGAAACGAATAAGGTGGTGTGGCATTCTTCAGGTGAGTGTAATAATTTTTCTGCTTTTCATAGAGCATAATATATAATATAGATAATACAATTGAGTATAATTAATACTTCTGTTAGAGAATTGCGCTAGCATATTTGGTTGTAGCAATGGTGGAGATATTTTCAAGAAGTGCACAAGCTAGAGATCCAGAACTGGCACCCTCCCACCTTTCAATATTCAAATCATACTATTGGCATTGGTTAGTCTTTGACATTATTTGTTATGGTTGATTACCAATATGAAATGCTTTTGAACATTTTATTTATTAAAATTTCAGGGTGGTGGCTGCATGTATACTTACCATTTATTTGGCTTTACTTTATGGAATTTATGTTCCAGATTGGAGTTTCACTGTCCATAATCCAGATAGCATATATAATGGAACAACTTTTACTGTAAGCTTCCAATTGCATGCCTCTGATTCTATGATACTCCAATCTTTAATAAAATTTTTTTGCTCACTTCCTATTTCAAATTTAGGTGAAATGTGGAGTCAGAGGGAAATTAGATCCCCCTTGTAATGCTGTGGGATACATAGACAGAGAGGTGCTTGGAATCAACCACATGTATAAGCATCCAGCTTGGAAGAGATCACAAGTGTGTTGCAACTCTAATTTTTAAACCAGACACTTCTTGTTTCTACTACAAATTTGAAAAACAAACTTTGCAAATGAGAGTTTCAAACTTCCAATGACTTACTGCCTTTTCCTCAGGCTTGCACCGAGAAATCACCTTTCGAAGGGCCATTTAGGAAAAACGCTCCCTCATGGTGTTATGCTCCTTTTGAGCCAGAAGGAATTCTAAGGTCTGTAATTAAAAATGTCTTTACATAATTTGAGTTTTGATGACATGTAATATAATTATGATACGCAATTGCAGCTCAATATCAGCTATTCTGTCCACAATCATTGGATTGCATTTTGGACATGTACTCATACACATGCAGGTGATGAAGCCTTTGAATCAAAGCAATTATCTAATAATCTTTGATTTTTCACATCTCTTCAACTTGTGCTTACTCTTTCAGTTATGTAATTTTTACCATAGGATCATCTTTCAAGACTGAAGCACTGGATTCTCTTGGGTTTATCTCTTCTTGCTTCAGGACTTATTCTTCACTTCACTCATGGTGAACTCTAATTAACCAAGTGTTCAGCTGGAATATCTTTACTATGTATTGTAACCACTCAGATGTTACTTCTTGGTGCGCTGCAGCCATTCCTCTGAATAAGCAATTGTATACACTAAGCTATGTTTGTGTAACATCTGGAGCAGCAGCATTAATATTTTCAGCCTTCTATACAATGGTATTATTATATACTATGAAAGTTCTAGTTGCCATTGTATCATGATAGTGATAGATATTATCTTGTACATTGGATTATTGCATTGCAGGTTGATATTTGGGGCTTGAAACTATGGTTCATGCCTTTGAAATGGATTGGCATGAATGCCATGTTTGTGTACGTTATGGCAGCTGAGGGCATCTTTGCAGGATTCATCAATGGATGGTATTATGATCACCCTCATAATACACTGGTATTGTTCTTTCTTGTTTGAATTCAATTATGAATAGATATTATATTATGTGGCACCATGTCCCTGTGTTTGATTTGGTTTTTGTGGAGACAGGTATATTGGATCCAAAAGCATGTGTTCATCAAGGTGTGGCATTCAACCAAAGTTGGGATTCTGCTTTATGTAATATTTGCTGAGATCCTATTCTGGGCCGTTGTCGCAGGCATCTTGCACCTATTCGGCATATATTGGAAGCTTTAATTAATTTGAATTGTAATTAGAGTAATAACCATCTCTTGTGACTTTATATATCATCTTGTTTGTTACTAAGTTCAATGTTGGAATCCTTTAGTAAAAAAAAAAAAAATCAATGGTATTCCTAGAAAAAGGAACCAACTATTTTATAACTAATATCAACTGACTTTTTCGCATTCATTTTTTGACTTATATTATTAGAACATCCAAAAGCATATTTAAAAAAAAAAAAAAACCAAAATCTCAATAAGAAAATACATTTGAAAGTAAAATAAAATATTCAAAGCAGATGACGATTTTATTGGAAGCCATCAGAGAGATGAGTGAGGTGTTTGAAAATTGAAGTCAAATTTTAATAAATGTGAGGAGAAAACATTCATTTTAAAAGAAAAAGGAACAGTCACCAAAAAAAAAAGGAGCAAAATTAATTAAAATTAGGGCACATGTTAGTAACTCTAAATTTTATTTTATTTTTTTTATAAAAACCTTTTTAATTAGTAACTTTAATTTGTGCCCTTAGAATATTAACTTTTTTATTTTTTACGGCACTTCTTAGTTTGGCAATCCAAATACTAATTTACTATGCATTCGAATTCTATTTAAGGGTTTGTCATTGGCTAATCGGTATACACAAGACGAAATTCGAACTCTCAATACTTGATTAAGCGAACTAATAAATTACCATTAGACGAATCCAAATTGACTAGAACGTATGCTAAGTAGATCCTATGAAAATTAACATCCTATACCTTTTTGTTTTTGGACAGTAATATCCTATGAATTTGGATCCTCTAAATTTTGAATTTTCACTTTAGAGAGTTTAGAAAGTAAAATGTGATCTCCTACTCTTGAATGATTCTTCTCTCATATATTTTTGTCTCACCTATCAAATAAATAGTGAAAATTATACTTTACCCGCTAAAATAAAATTTAAAGTTTCAAGGATCCAAATCCACATACTATTTTTTTTTTTTTTTGGTAAGTCCAAATCCACATCCTATACCTTCTCTATTTGAGCCAACCTCAAAGGGCTAATTTTAGGGTTTTCTTTTTTTGGACCTGGGCTGATTTTTTATTTTGAAAAGATTAAGATTCGGCCCAGTGATCGTCTTAAGTACCGAGAGAGTTGACCCATAAAAAATGGAGAGAGCAAGAGAGTGGAGGAGGAAAGTGAAAACCTGTGGCTGAGGCATGTGTTAGTGTGTGTGTGAGTGTGTTGTACGGCCAAATAAAAAGGAAAGTGAAAAACTGAAATTTGAGCTTGCCTCTTGAACAAGGAATCCTGAATTGTGAGAGCATAGTAGCATTCTTCGTTGATAGGGATGGCGAGCGCCATGGTAGAGGATACCAACTTGGAAGATGATCAGCTGGCCAACATGACCACCGATGACATCGTCAGAGCTTCTCGTCTTCTCGACAATGAAATTCGCATTCTCAAGGTTTTTTTTCCCCTTCAATCATTCATTCATCTTAGCGCTACGCACCCTAGGGTTTCATTCAATTCAAATCAATCCTGCAGGAAGAGCTGCAGAGGACGAATCTCGAATTGGAATCTTACAAGGAGAAGATCAAAGAAAACCAGGAGAAGATTAAGCTCAATAAACAGTTGCCCTACCTCGTTGGCAACATTGTCGAGGTTTCTCAACTATTCTCACCTTCAATTTCATTGCAAACATTTGTATCTATAATGTTCCACACTCTACACTTCTCTGACTTGATTTTTTTTTTTTTAATTTCCAGATACTTGAAATGAACCCAGAAGATGAGGCAGAAGAAGATGGTGCCAATATTGATCTTGACTCCCAAAGGAAAGGAAAATGTGTTGTGCTAAAGACGTCTACTCGACAGGTTAAAAACCTTATAATTTCACTTCTCTTAGAGAGCAAGATATGTTTCTATATAAAGATTTCCATCTGCTTCTGGTGTTCAAATATCGATGAGACTGATTTTTATTTATATGGAAAGCCTTTGGTGTAACCCTTGTTCAGTTATGTTTTCTTTTCACTACAGACTATCTTTCTACCTGTTGTTGGTCTTGTTGACCCTGAAAAGCTAAAACCTGGTGATCTGGTTGGTGTTAACAAAGATAGTTACTTAATTTTGGATACCCTGCCTTCTGAGTATGATTCTCGAGTTAAGGCTATGGAAGTTGATGAAAAGCCAACAGAGGACTACAATGACATTGGTGGATTGGAGAAGCAGGTAAGCTTTAGTTACTAACAATTTATCGGAGCCTTCAAAGGATCCCTCTGTTAAATAACTTGGTCTTTGGCTACAGATCCAAGAACTAGTTGAAGCCATTGTTTTGCCAATGACCCACAAGGAGCGGTTCCAGAAATTGGGAGTTCGTCCACCAAAGGGAGTTCTCTTATATGGACCTCCAGGAACTGGGAAAACTTTAATGGCCCGTGCTTGTGCAGCACAAACAAATGCCACTTTCCTGAAGTTGGCAGGTCCACAACTTGTGCAAGTATGATTCTTCCTTTTACTATGCTTGATAATTTGGCTGTTTATTACCTTTTTTTCCCTTCTTTTTATAAATGAATAGTATAATTTTGTATTGATTGTTTGTTATTAGATGATATTAGTTATTCTTATACTTCCTGTACAACTGCATTACTTCCTTCTGTTTCTATTTTCATCTTCTTGGGTGGATTGGAAAAATGATTTTAGCTAGAATTTTATAGATGTTCATAGGAGATGGAGCAAAACTTGTCCGTGATGCCTTTCAGCTTGCAAAAGAGAAGTCTCCATGCATTATATTCATAGATGAAATTGATGCAATTGGAACCAAGCGTTTTGATAGGTATGAGTAGGCAGGGATTTAATTCAGTGTATGTAGTTCCTGTTTCAATTATAATGGTTCAGGAATGTTATGAGCTTATGGTGTACTGGGTGGCCAAATGCAGTGAAGTAAGTGGAGACAGGGAGGTACAACGAACAATGTTAGAGTTGCTGAATCAGCTGGATGGTTTTAGTAGTGATGACCGGATTAAGGTATCTCTTCTATTATTGTTGTCTATGGGTTTTTTTTTTTTTTATTGATGTGATAAGCAGAAATATCGAAAGATGTTTGCTGTCTTTGGGTAAGAATACTTTAAGGGTTTAGCTAATATGTACCCAAAAGGTTAAGGTTACCGATAGTAGAAGTTTTTAAATTTTTTTTGTTCGAATGAATGCATAACAAATGCATTGGAAACTTAAATGTTGTATATTTTATTTTCCATAAAAGCTTTCTCAATCCCTTATTCTAATATATCTCCTTAAAACCCTTCTGGGGCTGTTAGTCACATTACTTATTTATAATTTTGTAAGTGTAACAACTAACAACTAACAACTCTGTTAGGGACTTGGGTATTATGGAGTGCTCAAAGTCCCACATCGAGTAGTATGGGATGCTTGATGTTGTTGTATATAAGGAGAGTGGTTCTTCCCCCTTATTAGCTAGCTTTTAAGGTATGGTTTCCCACTTTCTTTAGATACTTAACAATGGTATCAGAGCGTGGTTATTAGCGCCATGGAAAGGGCTACCTATAAGCTAGATTAAGGTAAAGTGGTTACCGTTGGGTCAGTGTTGATAGAGGGAAGCCGCTGTGGACGTCGGCTCTCCAGGGGCTGTGTATTGTTAGGAACTTGGGTATTATGGGGTGCTCAAAGTCCCACATCAAGTAGTATGGGATGCTTGATGTTGTATATAAGGAGAGTGGTTCTTCCCTCTTATCAGCTAGCTTTTAAGGTGTGGTTTCCCACTTTCCTTAGATACTTAACAAACTCAATTAGCGGTTACTTAGAAGTTGGCACAATACTCTTTGAAGGGTAACATTTCAAATATATTTCATTTTTTGTTCAGTTAGGAGTTAGGACTTAGGCATTTGAAATGACATATTCATTTATTCTCGTCAATGCAGGTCATTGCCGCAACAAACCGTGCAGATATTCTTGATCCTGCTCTTATGCGTTCTGGTAGATTGGACCGAAAAATTGAGTTCCCACACCCAACTGAAGAAGCAAGAGCCCGAATTCTGCAGGTTAGGTATCTTTAAGCTACATGCTGTCTTTATCTTGTTTTCTTTTACCCTGACTTACTGCTGATGCTGAGCTTGTGGGTTTTAGGTAGGTAAGGAAGAAGAGAAAATAGAAATACAGTGAATAATATGAAAACACTGATGATTATGTTATGGTGTCACACAAGAGAGGACAAATAGCCTCTATTTATAATAATATTAGTGAAACCCTAGGGTAGATAAGAAAAGAATCATGTACAATCACTAATGCCAAAACTAATCATATGAGACATTGATATATTAAGATATGATAGAGATATTATAAAATACTCTCTTTACTTCTAACACACTTAACATGATAGATCCATTCTCGGAAGATGAATGTTCACCCAGATGTCAACTTTGAAGAATTAGCTAGGTCTACAGATGATTTCAATGGAGCACAACTTAAAGCTGTCTGTGTTGAGGCTGGCATGTTGGCCCTACGACGGGATGCAACTGAGGTATGCATAACTTGAAAAATCACATCATGACTACGCTTTCTTTGACAACTTATGCAACAGTTTTTAGCTAGCCCTAGATTGTTGTTTTAGCAATGATGTTTGTAATTTTTTGGTTTAATTCAATGCAAAAGCCCAAGTTATAATTTGAAATATAAATATAAATCTGCATTTTGTACAACTGCAGGTGAACCATGAGGACTTTAACGAAGGTATCATTCAGGTTCAAGCAAAGAAGAAAGCCAGCTTAAATTATTATGCTTAAGCTGGATTGAGGTGTCAAGTGCAGAAATCTGAGAGGTACTCAAGGCAATGGAAAGTCAATACTTTTGCTATTGTCTGTTTTTTCCTCGGATCATGTTATGTAACATATAGCTTGCTCAGATTCCTGCATGTAAAGATAAACATTTCATCTGCTTTCTATTTGGTAAATTATTCACGTTACAAGGCTGCCAGGTTCTGTACGATCATTAATTATTGTCGTGAGACTGGTTTATGTGGGTTGATCTATGACGATTGACGAGGCTGAGAACAAAATCTGAACATAATAACCTAACCTTTGTTTACTTGTACAATTAATTTAGTTAGTTTTGGTTAGGTCAAGACTAGGAGCACTCTAAGTAGTCTATAATCTACAGACGCAAAGCCAGCATGAAATCATTGCATAGGACTTGTAAAGGGTCATAACAATTGTTCACACAAAATTTTCACTCGCAATTACTTGTAATATTTCATGATCCTATCTCTCTTCCTTTTACAAACTACCTACGTAATGTAGCTCTTACTGTATCAAAAGCTACAATGTGAGATTTCTCCTCTTTCGTTTTATAGAATGTGTTTTGGGGTTTGAAAATATTAATTATTCTTTCGACACATTACACTTATTTTATACATTATAGATTTGTTTTTCTTATTAAAGGAACATATGTTAATTAATATTGACCATATCCTTTTAGAGCACGTTTTAAAAGATCATAAAAAGTATTTTAATAAAAGTTTTTTAAAAAGATAATTGTTTACATTTTTAATGTATTGAATATATAAAAAAAAAATTAAAAGTTTTATTATTATATTATTAGGTTTTTTTGGAGGTTTCGTTAATAATGAAAATTTTTATTAGAAATAGTTAGAGTGTTAGACAATTGAACGATACATAATTTAGGGGTTAATATTTTTTCGTCAAAATGACCAGTATCAAAAGTGTGAATGATCATGTAGAAAAGGAAGGACTTTCAAACTAATTTGGTTGGAAAGAAGTCCCACTACAATAATAATAATAGTTTAATATAAAAAACGAATTTAGTTAAGAAATCACCTATGTTTCAACAGTATTAATCACCAATAAGTAATAGCTCAAATGGCATAGTCTCTCCATACTCGAGGTTGTGGGTTCGAGTCTCCTATCTTTGGTAAAAAAAAAAAAAACAGTATTAATCAATTTTTTAAAGTAATATTTTTATTTTAAATTTTAACATTAAATTCTAAATTTTTAAAATAAAATAAATGTTAAAAAATTAATTTTATAAATAAATAAATATGTTACATGTATACCAAAATTAATCACCAATATTAATTATTGGTATAAAATACATGTTAAAATATAAATACACATTAAAAATAAATTAAACTACACATATTTATATATAAATACATTAATGGCTGATTTTAACGACTGATTTTAATATATAAATAATATTTTTGATAAACAAATTAATATTAATTAACCACACATATTTTTTTAGGTGAAAATAAAAAATATGCCATTTAAATTATAGTTGGTTGGCCATCTATCTATTTATTTACATTTGATTTATCATTTATTTTTTATAAAAACATCTAAATAAAATAAAAATAATAAGCTAGCAGATTTTGGTGTGATGGCAAGGCCAATCTCTGAATCCCAATCTGCTAAACTGAAACCATCTTGGTCCTCTCCTATTCTTTCTCTCTCTATCTCTAATCTAATCTCTTCACTGAAGAAAGGAAGAATAATAACACGAAAGAGAAACAGTTGAGAAATTAGATCTCATCTTATCTCACCTGCACCGTAGCTTTCTCTTCCCTGTCTTAATTTCAATCCGAACTCGCACACAAAACACATACATCTACGGCGCAATTTTTAAACCAATTAAAAATTTACGATGCCATTTTAGGGTTTTGAATGATTCAATGGGTCTCGGCACCGACAACGACAACAATGACGACGGAGTCACCAACCCTTCTCCCTCCGTCTCTTGCTCTATTTGTCTCGAGCCCGTTGCCCGCAGCGGCGATAGATCCTGGGCCAACCTTCAATGCGGCCATCAATTTCACCTCGGTAAGTGAATGCTACCTTTCGCCTCCGTTTACCGATGCATCTAATTTGGTCCCGTACAACTTGCTATCTGCCTTTAGAATTCTGCCACCAATTTTCCACCCTACTTGACTTGAACCTGCATTTGAGATCTGAATTTTCATTACGCATATCTTTTTCTTGTTGAACTAAAACTAGTACCGCATGAGAGGATCGAGGGACGTTTCATTTATTTTACTTGAGTTTTGGAAATGTTGTGATGCTATTTGCTGGAGTGGTATTTTCATTCGATGAGCTTGTTTGTAGAAGTTGGTGGTGCTAATTGAGTTAGCTGCGGTGAATTCAATATGGACACGGGTTTCTTCGTTGATGCAGGAAGCTCTGTCGGAGGAGGGGTGGAGCGTTGTATAGAGTGTGCATTTCAATTTGATATTTTTTCCCCCTTATATGATTTTATAAGAGAGCTCTAAGGTAGATCTCTCGTCTTATTGTTCTCACTTCGAAGGTTACTTTGTATTGTGCTCCTGCTAGTTAGGGTATAGGAGATTATAGTGTGATTCTCTGAATTTCTGCACGCAGTATGTGTTATGTACTATGGTTAATAGTCCGTCTTGTTTAAAACTAGCAGAAACTGAGTCTTTTTGAGATATATTTAATGGCTCTCAAATGAGCTAAATTAAATTAAATGTAGGCAATAATCTACCTTTATACTTTTTTCGGAGTTAGGACCGTAAAGGCCGGCTATATATAAGTTACAAGTTTCTAGTTCTGATCCTAACATAAAATTAAAGTGACGAACTGGTGTTGATGAGCTGGGAAACATTTTGTATTTTTGCTATAACTTGAACCTACAACATGCACGGAAAACCTACGACACAGTGATGACATACTGACCCGTGGAAAACGGTGAAACAGAAAACGACAGGCTTAAACTAGTACTTGTTATTCATTGATTAATGATTATAATGCCCTCAATAATATGTGCACAGACACCTCCCTGTTTTAAGGAAATATTGGTTGGTTTCACATTTTACTAGTATCAAACTATGACTTTTTAGCAAGATGATAATAGCATCTTCAGGGTATTACCTAATATTGTTTTGTTTATTAACTTTTTTATGTCATTTAGATTGCATTGGCTCAGCCTTCAATATAAAAGGGGCAATGCAATGCCCTAATTGCCGGAAGATTGAGAAAGGCCAGTGGCTTTATGGTTCCCGGTCATATCCGGAGTTCAGCTCAGACGATTGGACACATGATGAGGATCTATACGATCTTAGCTACTCTGAAATGGTAATAGAAACCACATGCATCTTTATAATTTCTGACATTCTATTTATTATTATGCCATAAGCGTATTCCTGCATTTTCATTCTCAAGCAGCTGCCTTTCGTGAACACTGAATGTTCGGTTGTTTTTTGTTGTTTTAGAGTATGTAGCTTTTTTATGTACTGTTATTATTTCAGAAAAGTATATGTGCGTTGAAAAGGAATAATCTCTTTCTGGATTGAACAAAGAAATGGTTGTTGAGTTCATTTAGCTATGCAAAATAATATAACATAATATTTGACTTGCTACCAACTGAAGTTTAACTCTATCTTGAAGTCTTCCAAGTGTACGGTGTACCACTACTCTCTGTCTTTGCATTTCTTATCTCCGTTACCAATTTAATTTTAGTATGTAAATTTAGACAAAGTCCTTTTTAAAATTCATTTGAGGTTCCAAGTCTAGACAAAATCCATTTTTTCTTAGCCTACTAGTAGTTTGAATTTCAAGTTTGGCACTGCCTGGTCTAGTTGGACCCCCCCAAAAAACAAAACAACCAATATGTTTATTTGTACCTGGATAGATAATAGTTTGCTAATTCTTTCTGCAGTCCTTTGGAGTTCACTGGTGCCCTTTTGGTAACTTGACCCGACTTCCTTCTGCCTTCGAGTAAGCCTAATTAACATACCAGAATATGCATGCAAACTAAATACTTTTTCAAATTCTGTAACACTAGATCTGTGATTTGGGATAATCTGTTGTTTAAAGTGTCTGGGCTGAGTGAACATACATATTAATTTAAAGTAGCATGTTATTAACACTGTTTAGGACTTTAATCACACTTCAGTTAATGATGGTATTTATAGTCTCAAGTGCTGAGTCTTTGTGGTATTTCAGAATAAATTTTTTTAGAAGAGAAAATCTAAAAAATTAATGAATATCTTGAGAAAATCATGAAGATCTAGAGAATGTAAAAATCATTATAATTTCCTCTCTGGTTAAAATGATACAAGTCCGTTTCTTTTGTGCTAAATAAAGTCTGTTTCAATGTATTCATTTATTTACAATTGACCTGAGGAAAACGTAACTCATTGTCTCTTTTCTTTCTTTTTATTTTCTTTTTCTCTCTCCAGAGAAGGGGAATTTTCATCAACTGCATGTAAGACCCTTCTTCCTGAATATCAGCTTCCTTTTATGAACTTGTGTTCAACTATAGATGTTTATCTTGACTTGAATGTTGTGGTGCAGATCCTGATATACTCGGACACCATGCTATATTTGCGGAACATACAGCAGTGTCATCTGGTAGTCATCCTTGTCCGTATATAGCTTATTTTGGACCTATACATCCCTCCACCTCCAACTCTGGCGGAAATGGCTCGGAAGCATCTAACTTCAACCACTGGAGTGGCCCTCCTATACCTAGCGACTTGCCAACCTCCTATGCGTTTCCAGCCTTGGATCTCCATTATCCCAGTTGGGAACACCATTCATCTCATTTTTCTTCTGCGAACAGCCGTCTAGGCACTGCAGATCAGCCCTCAGTATCGCCTGGTAGTCAAAGGCCAGGCAGGGGTAGTTTGGAGATCCCAAGATCGGGATCTTTTATGCATCCCTTCATTGTTGGTCACAGGTACCATTTTACAATTATGTATTGCTATGTGATTTTATGTGAGCTAAATCATATCATATGCTCATATTTAGTGGGTGTCAAATCCATATTAAATTTTTGTTAATCGCAACAAATAACACAATTGAGCTAGGTATCTTGTCCATTACTGGTTGACCGTTGCTGCATGTCTTTCTGCAGTTCTGGTGCTAGAGCTGGGGCATCAGTTGCATCTTCAATGATACCTCCATATCCAGGTAGCAATGCCCGGGCCCGAGACAGAGTCCAGGCTCTTCAGGCATACTATCAACCTCCACAACCTCCTAATTCTACCTCAATGCGGACTCCTAATGCCTCTGACACTAGAAGGTCCAGCAGCCATAATGGGTCAGCTCAATTAGCACAAGTGGCCTCATCACCAGACCAAAGCGGTGGCTTCTTATTGATTCCATCAGGTTCATCGGGACGCAATTTTCCGGAAGAAGCCCATCTGCCAAGTCGCTTCCAAGCTTGGGAAAGAGATCACTTGCCTTCATTATCATTCAATCATGTGGATAGAGAATCAAGTTGGAGAGCATACCACCAGGCTGCCAGTGGATCAGAGCCAAGTTTCAGGTCCAGCAGCTTTCAGTTGAGGCACGGATCAGAAAGAATGCCTTCACAAAATCGATGATACACTTGTTTTTATGTCCTGTTCCCTCTGAACTCTGAAGCAATAGGCTGTTCATGGAAAATCCTATTTTATGTTTGCTTTGAGAAATGTTATTTAATGCTTTGGCCTGGCTGGCATGTTATGTTAGACTTATATACTCTGGCTGGCCCTGGAATTGATCTTTCTGGCAGCCACGAGGCAGTGTGATGGACATTGCTTCTAGTTTCTTTGTTTTGGTGGGCATCAAATAAGATGTTATCTACTAGTTGGAGAGATCAGGTTTTTGAAAGGAATGTTGGGGATTGTCACGTCTTAAGATTAAGTGCATGAGAATTGAGAGCAGTTGTGGACTTGTGGTTGGACCTTTAGCTGGTAAACAATGTTTGTGTTTGATTGGCTCATGAAAATACTATGTATTGTCAAATGTGATTGTAATCTGTTAATATCAGACGCATGGTATAGATCTCGCTTGAAAACTAGTCGACACTTTCAAGGTTGATTTGCACAAATTAATGTGGTTAAAATTTTAGTTAATATTTGTTCATACCCTGGCCCAACACTAAGTCCCAGGTCCAAACGAAAAGACCCAGTCCAAAGGATTGTGTCTCACCCCACACCGACCTTCTCCTAAAGAAGTCGGTTCTCACCACGACTTGCTCTAAAGAAGTCGGGGACGAAGATTAGCTAACAGATAAACACTCACTCAAATAAGTAACTGCCCTTAAGATCTCTCAACCTACTTCCAAGCGCCATATCCCAACTTCCTTAAGATAAAGGGACGGTTATCCACCTTAAAAGGTGGAATTACTGCAGCGGTGGTTATTGGCTTACCACTATAAATACACTGACACCCCTCAAGTATCTTTAAGTCCCAATACTCTCTAGACCTGCTTATGCCCTTGCTGACTTAGGCATCGGAGTGTCTTTGCAGGTACCACCCCCACTCACTCGTGTTCACAAGTCGGACGGAGGCCTTGAAGACGCGAATCCGCCCGAAGGCTTCCCTCCATAGACGATTGGGCCAACCTAACGAGTCCAGCCCAATAATCTCCGGTTACCCATCGTAACATTGGCGCCGTTGCCGCGGACCCGAGAGATCAACCAGTTATGGCGGACAAATCACCGGAAGATGGTCATACGGCGTCTGATTCCGAGCAGGAAAACCTGGACACCAGAAACAACGACGCGAACCCAACTCCTCACCCGGAGGCCAGCGATCAACATCGAGAAGGCACCTCTGGGTTTAAAAATCCAAAGGTAAACTCTTCGGATGGACGAGAGTCAGGAAAGGAAGGGCCACCCCACGCAACCGAGCTAATAGGGTTGGTCCATGGCCACCAAGGTCGTTTGGAACAGTTGGAACAGGAGTTAGAACGACAACGAGAGGCGGAGCGAAATCTCAGGGAAGAGATAGAGCGACGAAAAGAGTTAGAGGAAAAACTCTTAAGACTAGAATCTTCTCTGAGAAGTCGGAACTCCCATGGCGATCGAGAAGAGTCGCCCCTGGGAGGAGAAGATCCGTTTAGTGAGGAAATCATGAGGGCAAAAGTTCCAAGAAACTTCAAAAGCCCTGATATGAACCTCTATGACAGAACCACAGATCCGAAGCATCACTTAAGCAATTTCAAAAGTCGGATGTATCTGGCTGATGCTTCTGATTCAACTCGCTGCAAAGCCTTTCCGACTACCTTGTCAAAAGCGGCGATGAAGTAGTTCGACAGCCTCCCACCGAGGTCAGTCACCAGCTTTGAAGACCTCTCGAGAAAATTCTTGATGAGGTTCTCCATCCAAAAGGATAAAGTAAAACATGTGCCGAGTCTCCTGGGAATAAAGCAGGAGGTCGGAGAACCTTTGCGGGACTATATGGAAAGGTTCAATAAAGCATGTTTAGAGATTCAAGACTTGCCCACCGAAGCTGTCATCATGGGTTAGTGAATGGACTTAGAGAAGGTCCCTTCTCACAGTCCATATCAAAAAGGCACCCCACCTCCCTGAGCGATGTACAGGAAAGAGCAGAAAAGTACATCAACATGGAGGAAAATGCCAGACTACGAGAGCCGAGTTGGCGACCTGGGCATTCCCACTCTGCAAAAGAGAAGGAAAGAGAGCTGACAAACCCCATTTGTAGGGTTTATCTTGTATTGATTTTTGGGGATTTTATCACCTTTTACCCACATTTATTCAATGAAATAGCATGGTTTTATAACTTCTCCCTTAATCGTGCTTGAATGTGAAAACATGCTTTTTAGGACTCAAAATAGCTAAATTTAATTCACCTTGATTCTATTAGATGCCTTGATATGTTTGTTAAGTGATTTAAGGTTTAGGAGACAAAGATTGGATCAAGGGAATGAAGAAAGAAAGCATGAAAAGTTGGAGAACTCATGAAGAAATGGAAGAACCGGAAAGCTGTCAAGCCGACCTCTTCGCACTTAAATGACCATAACTTGAGCTACAGAGGTCCAAATGATGCGGTTCCAGTTGCGTTGGAAAGCTAACATCCGGGGCTTCGAAACGATATAAGATTTTCCATAGTTGCATCGCGCATAGGGGCGCGCACGCGCACGGTACGCGGACGCGCCGATGGTGGCACATGACCCACTTAATGCAAACGTGGCCAGCGATTTTAGAAGCCTTGTGGGCCCAATCCAACTCATTTCTGATACTATTTAAGCCAAGGATTGAAGGGGAATCAGGAGACTTTTCATACTTTTCATACTTTAGTGTTAGTTACCAATTAGTTTTAGTTTAGCTTTGTAGTTAGTTTCTAGAGAGAGAAGCTCTCTCTTCTCTCTAGGATTAGGATTAGATTAGTTCTTAGATCTAGATCTATTTCTTCTTATTCTCTCTTCTAATTTTCGTTCCTCTCCTCTATTGCACTTGTAGGATTCTTCTTCTAATGTAATTCCTTTGTTTGTAGTTTGCGAATTCTCTTTTGTAGATCTACATTTCTCCTTCAATGCAATTGGTAAGTTCTTTGTTGTTTCATTTGTGATTTAGTTTTCTAATGTGGACCTCTTGCCTTTGTAGTTAGATCTCTCTTTAATTCTTGCAAATTTATGTGTTTACTTGTATTGCACTCTATGTTTTTGATGAAATGTCTCTTATAGCTATTAGTTAGATTTTGTTCCTCTTGGCCTAGGTAGAGTAATTAGTGACACTTGAGTTATCTAATTCCTTTGTTGATTGATAATTGGAGAGATTGCTAATTGGTTTGGAGTGCACTAAAGCTAGTCTTTCCTTGGGAGTTGGCTAGGACTTGTGGCTCAAGTCAATTCATCCACTTGACTTTCCTTTCTTTAGTAAGGGTTAACTAAGTGGTAGCAATGAACAATTCTCATCACAATTGAGAAGGATAACTAGGATAGGACTTCTAGTTCTCATATCTTGCCAAGAGCTTTGTTAGTTGTTAGTTTATTTTCTTTGCCATTTATATTTCTTGTCCAAAAGCTTAAAAACCCCAAATATAATTCACAACCAATAACAAGACACTTCATTACAATTCCTAGGGAGAACGACCCGAGGTTTGAATACTTCGGTTATTAATTTTAGGGGTTTGTTACTTGTGACAAACAATCTTTTGTATGAAAGGATTATTGTTTGGTTTAGGAACTATACTTGCAACGAGAATTCATTTGTGAAATTCTATACCATCAAAAATCCATTCGTCAAAATGGCGCCGTTGCCGGGGAGTTGCAATGGTGTTATGTTATTGGTTATTGTATATATGTGAATATTGTGAATAGCTTGATTTTTGGATTGCTTGTTAGTTTTGCTTGTTCTAGGACTTTGTTTCATTATTTCTTTTTAGCTTTTGTTTCTTATTTTTACTTTTACTATGAATTCTCACTTTGGCTATGAGTGTGATTACAACTATGTTGTAGGAAATGGGAACTTCAATGAAGATGTGCATCAAGGATGGGATGACCAAAGGTGGGTGGAGCCATATACATATGATCAATCTTCATGGCAACAACCTCCACCAATGTACTATGAAGAAGAGCCATTCTATAATGCATACCAACCCAATGGCTATGGTGAATCTCCTTGTGACTTTCAAGAACCACCACCATATGCCTATGAGTCATATCCTCAACATGAACCTCAACCACACTCACAAGCCTATTTTCACCAAATACCTCCATATGACCCTAATTCTTATCCACCATACCAACCACCTTATGAGCCATATGAACCATACATGGAACCACCACCATTCCAACATCAATATTTTCAAGAGCCACCTCCTCCACATTATTACCAAGATGAACCACCTCCAATATATGAAAATTTTCAACCACAAGATGAATACTACTTTCCACCACAACCTCCCATGGAAGAATATTCATGTCCATCAATCCAAGAGCCATATGATCCTAATCATATTATCCAAGAGGAACAAGAGTCAAGGGATCATCTCAAGGAAACATTGGATCAACTTCAAGCAACCATGGAGCGTGTTGTGCAACAAGTGGAAAGAGTGGAAATTATTGAACCACCACAACTCTACCATGAAGAACCACCTTCCTACTATGAACCCTTCCCCCAAATTGATGAACCCTTCCATCCACCCCAACCTCCAATGGATGACATCCTTGATGTTCTTGTTCAAGGACAAGAGAAAATGAAAAGGGATGTGCAACAATTCACGGCCGCCTTGGATGAGGTGGTAAACCGGTTAGCATCCCAATGCTTGAACTCTCAAGGAACTCCCATGGCTACATGTGAGGAATCAAATGAAGAGCATAACATAAAAGAGAGATTGGTGGAGAATGAGGGAAGTTGCTTTGTATTGGAACAATTGGAGGAAGCTATGATTATTGAAGAAAGGGAAGAATTGGTTGAAGACTTAGGAGATGCGGAGCCTCCATGGGAATCTAGAATTGAAGAAAACCCCTCCAAGATGATTGAAATTGATGCTAGGAAGGAAAGTGCACACCTTCCAAGACATATTCCATATGAAGATTTGGATGGGATAGAGCAAGAAGTGAGTTCCCTTGGTGATGAAGATCAAGCATCAAACCTTAGTGGTGAAGAATCCTTTGAGCATGAAGAACCTTCTCCCAACAAGATGGAAAGCAATGTGGAGGTAAATTTTTCTTACCCTCCCATTTATGACTTGAGTAGGAGAAAATGTTTATATAAAATTGTTGAACAAAGGATTATAATTGAGAAGTCTTGTGAAGAGGTGGAAATCCTTAGAAAAAGGAGGATGGGAATTGAATACGCTTTATCAAAACTCTTGGAGTTGTCTTTGCCTAGGTTGTCATCTACTCCTTCATTTGAGTGGGTGAAATTTATTTCTATTAGCTTTATTATCCCACTTGAATATGGTTTGCTTGAAACGGATGGCCAACTTAGGGAGCTTTGTGGGATGAAGCGTAAACGAAAAAGGTTTTGTGGTTGGCGTTGCAAATCAAGGCTCATTATGGTTGATGCATCAAACATGAGATATAAAGGTTGGAGTAGTGCTCAAATAGATGGGTCTAGGAGGATTGTTGGCCACTTCATAGAGAATTCACCTTACTCACCACCCGGTTGGACTAATAATGATGATCAACCTCAAGACGGGTGTGAAAACAAAGTGTGGGATCCCGGATTACAAGAAGAGGATCAACTTTGGGAGCCCCAAGCTTGTGAAGAACTTCATCAAGACTTGGCTCAATCCATGAGGAATCTTGGGGCACAATGGAGAACCAAGCATTGGTGGGAGTTCCAAGATGAATACAAGCACAAGCCACCTTGATGAGGAGCTCCCCATAAGTCCAACTTAAGGACAATAAACAAAAGTGCTAGGTGGGAGACAACCCACCATGGTAAAATCCTTTCATTTTCTCTTTTGTATATATTGGTAGAATTAGCTTAATTTCATGTTTTGTTTAGTTAGTTGAGTATGTTTGGTAGTTTAAGTATGTTAAATAAGGTTTTGTGGTGTTTTGGTAGCTGTTTGTAGGTTTGGAATGCTTGGATTGGTGCAAAAACATAGAAAAAAATTTTTGAAAAACAGAGCACCATCCACGCGTACGCGTACATGGCGCATACGCGCACTTCCAGCATTTTCGACCATCCACGCGCGCGCGCCATGCGTGCGTACGCGTGGATTGAGTAGTTCCAACCTCCATACATTTTCCAGAGAGTTGTGCTTGCGCCGCGCCAACATTGTGCCTTTGGCACAAACCTATTTGCGCGCGTGCGCACATGACGCGTACGCGTCACTCTCGAAATAAGCCATCCGTGCGCGCGCGGCATGCGCGCGTACGCGCGGATTTCCTTCCTTCACCACATTTCTTTTCTTCTCCTCTTTCTATTTCTTTCCTTCTCCTTTCTCCTACCCCTCATCCGACACCTCCAAACACCATGGATAACCATTTATTTTAGTTAGTTAATTAGTTAGTCGGTTAGTTAATTCGTTAGTTTTAGTTTAGTTTTCATTTTATTTTCTCTCTTTTCATCATAAGTGTTGGAGTATTGACTTTGTTTACTATACATTGCTATATCCCTTATTGCCTAAATGCTATTTTAGCATGAATGTTTTTAGATAATCTTTGTTGGATTCTATGATTGAGGTTATATTTTGTTACTTGGTTTTGAGTTCTTCATGCTTACCTTTTGAAAAATACCAAGTGATGAGAATTGTCTTCGAGCTTATAACTCTTTTGAATTGCATGTTGTAGCTAGCCACCATGTGATTTGGATCCTTTTCCCTCGATTCGGCAACCTCTTGATGGATAATGTTGAGCATTTACCTTAATGCATTGTATTTCATGATTATATCCATCCATATGTTTGACTTGAATGCTTTCATGCTTCTCTAATGCTTGTCTTACCTTACAAGCTTACTTAAAGCATCTCAAGCACACTAGGATAAGTGAAGTGCATGCTTCTTTTGTGACATAGCTTTTATGCTAATGTGTATTCTAAACCGTGCAATTTAGAATTCACACACCTAATATTTCTTAATGTCACACTAATTCACTCATCTCATTCTAGTGATTTACCTCATTCCAACAATGTATGCTTCCTTGCTTTTATATCTTCTCATCTTATGGTGTTATATTTTTGTTTTTCATGATAAATGCACCACAAGCAACCATGGAAGCGGAAGAAATAACACATAGCAATCCGGAGAGTCGCCGTACCCCCTTGCTCATCTTTGAAGTGCACCGAGGACGGTGCAAACTTTTAAGTGTGGGGAGGTCGTCCGACCGGTCGGCGATTTTGGGTGACAAATTTCTAATCCCAACACTTTTGCATTTCATTTTAGGATTTTAGGATTTTTACTTGCATTTTCTTATTTTTGCATATGTATACACAACAAGCTTAGTCAAAATAATGAGAATTTTTCAAGATTTTTATCTATAGGGCATGTCAATTGATTTGAGTGAAAACTTTTCATAGAACTTGCTTGAATTATATATATTGTGGAACATGTTTTGAGCTAAGAACACAAGTTTGTGAGATTTGAGCCTAATGGCGTGGTTACATCTTATAACCACTTATTTTTCTTCTTGTGTGCATTATTCTCCTTCTATGATTGTAATCTTTGATTTGTTTGATTCTTTATGTCCATTATTTTGTATATTCATGCATTTATATGATTGAGGCCATCATTTCATTAGCTCACTTACCCAAATAGCCTACCTTTTATCTTCCTTTGTTAGCCAAATTTGAGCCTACGCTTAACCCACTTTGTTCTTAATTTAGCACATTACAAGCCTTAAAGCGGAAAACAATAAAAGTCCTTATTTGGATCTTTGATTAGCTTAGGCTAGTGTGTGTGAGTATCATTCAAGTGTGGGAACCTTGGGACATTGGGTGAATAAAAGGGTATTTTGTATTATTATTGTAAATATTGGGAATTGGGTACATGCTCATGTATTGATTAAATGTATAGACCTTATGCATTGGTACTCTTGTATATAGTTTGAAAGAAAAAAAAAATGAGAAAAAAAAAATGAAAAGTATAGAAAAAAAAAATGGAAAAAGAAAGAAAACGAAAAAGAAAGAAATAAAAAGGGGACAAAATGCCTCAAGGCAAGGTCCAATAAAATCAATGCATAAGTGTTGTGAAATGAAAAAGAAAATGCACGAGTATGTGAAAAAGTGAAGAATGGGTAGCTAGATTAGAACTTAATTGTATAGGATGTCATAGGTTAGGTGGGAAGTTTAAGCTTATCAAAGATTCAAATTTCAAGCTCACTTGACCAAATATGCATCCTACCTTGACCCTAGCCCCATTACAACCAATGAAAAGACCTCATGATACTTGTATGCATGCATGAAATAAATGTTGATTGTTAGAAGAAAAACAAATCTTGGAAAGCATGAAGTAGAGGAGAATTGAGTGAATCAACCCTAAACACTTGAGTGAATAGAGTGCAAACACTACCGGTGAGGGTTTGATGCTCAATTACATGTTTTCACCTATGATCATAATTTTCATGCAAGTTTGTAAAAATATTTAATAACTCAATTCAATTGTGAATTAGACTTGCTAGTCCTTAGCCCTTGTGCATATATGTTTCTTGGGAATTGATTTATTTTGACCAAGCACTTGCATTCATTTAGATAGTTGCATATAGGTAGATTGCATTTAGTTAGTTTCCATTGAATAAATGCCATACCCTTACTTCATTCTTGGCTTAAGCATGAGGACATGCTTGGTTTAAGTGTGGGGAGGTTGACAAACCCCATTTGTAGGGTTTATCTTGTATTGATTTTTGGGGATTTTATCACCTTTTACCCACATTTATTCAATGAAATAGCATGGTTTTATAACTTCTCCCTTAATCGTGCTTGAATGTGAAAACATGCTTTTTAGGACTCAAAATAGCTAAATTTAATTCACCTTGATTCTATTAGATGCCTTGATATGTTTGTTAAGTGATTTAAGGTTTAGGAGACAAAGATTGGATCAAGGGAATGAAGAAAGAAAGCATGAAAAGTTGGAGAACTCATGAAGAAATGGAAGAACCGGAAAGCTGTCAAGCCGACCTCTTCGCACTTAAACGACCATAACTTGAGCTACAGAGGTCCAAATGATGCGGTTCCAGTTGCGTTGGAAAGCTAACATCCGGGGCTTCGAAACGATATAAGATTTTCCATAGTTGCATCGCGCATAGGGGCGCGCACGCGCACGGTACGCGGACGCGCCGATGGTGGCACATGACCCACTTAATGCAAACGTGGCCAGCGATTTTAGAAGCCTTGTGGGCCCAATCCAACTCATTTCTGATACTATTTAAGCCAAGGATTGAAGGGGAATCAGGAGACTTTTCATACTTTAGTGTTAGTTACCAATTAGTTTTAGTTTAGCTTTGTAGTTAGTTTCTAGAGAGAGAAGCTCTCTCTTCTCTCTAGGATTAGGATTAGATTAGTTCTTAGATCTAGATCTATTTCTTCTTATTCTCTCTTCTAATTTTCGTTCCTCTCCTCTATTGCACTTGTAGGATTCTTCTTCTAATGTAATTCCTTTGTTTGTAGTTTGTGAATTCTCTTTTGTAGATCTACATTTCTCCTTCAATGCAATTGGTAAGTTCTTTGTTGTTTCATTTGTGATTTAGTTTTCTAATGTGGACCTCTTGCCTTTGTAGTTAGATCTCTCTTTAATTCTTGCAAATTTATGTGTTTACTTGTATTGCACTCTATGTTTTTGATGAAATGTCTCTTATAGCTATTAGTTAGATTTTGTTCCTCTTGGCCTAGGTAGAGTAATTAGTGACACTTGAGTTATCTAATTCCTTTGTTGATTGATAATTGGAGAGATTGCTAATTGGTTTGGAGTGCACTAAAGCTAGTCTTTCCTTGGGAGTTGGCTAGGACTTGTGGCTCAAGTCAATTCATCCACTTGACTTTCCTTTCTTTAGTAAGGGTTAACTAAGTGGTAGCAATGAACAATTCTCATCACAATTGAGAAGGATAACTAGGATAGGACTTCTAGTTCTCATATCTTGCCAAGAGCTTTGTTAGTTGTTAGTTTATTTTCTTTGCCATTTATATTTCTTGTCCAAAAGCTTAAAAACCCCAAATATAATTCACAATCAATAACAAGACACTTCATTACAATTCCTAGGGAGAACGACCCGAGGTTTGAATACTTCGGTTATTAATTTTAGGGGTTTGTTACTTGTGACAAACAATCTTTTGTATGAAAGGATTATTGTTTGGTTTAGGAACTATACTTGCAACGAGAATTCATTTGTGAAATTCTATACCATCAAAAATCCATTCGTCAAGAGCCCAAGAAGAATGAAGAACTCGGTCTCGACAGGCCAAGGAAATATCACTCTTATACTCCTCTAAAGGTTTCCATGGTGGATGTATACAGAGAGATCTGCAACACTGAAAGGCTGCCACCTCCCAGGCCCATTAAAAATAAAAAGGGAGGAAGTTGCGGCGATTACTGTGAGTACCATAAGATCTATGGTCATTCAACAAATGATTGCTACGACCTTAAAAATGTGATAGAAAAGCTGGCCAGAGAAGGTCGGCTTGATAGATATCTCATGGAAAGGTCGGACAATCACGGGAAGAGAAAGCGAGAGGACGGGGACAGGAGAGACCCACCACCACAAACTCCCGAGAGACATATACATATGATCTCGGGAGGATTCGCGGGTGGAGAACTCACCAAGTATTATCGCAAGAGACACCTCAAGCGGGTTTACCAGGTCGGGAGTGAATCACCCGACCTCCCCACAATCTCGTTCACAAAGGAGGATGGGCAAGGAATAATCCCTGGACATGATGATCCAGTGGTGATAACCCTGATCCTAGCCAACGCCCACCTCCACAGAACTCTAGTAGACCAAGGGAGTTCGGCAGATATCCTTTTCAAGCCCGCGTTCGACAAGCTAGGGCTGGATGAAAAGGAGTTAAGAGCCTACCCCGACACCTTATGTGGATTAGGCGACACGCCGATAAAACCACTGGGATTTTTACCCCTTCACACGACCTTTGGAAAGGGGGAAAAGTCCAAAACTTTGAGCATAGATTTCATAGTCCTCGACGTGGGGTCAGCATATAATGCCTTGATTGGCAGAGCTACCCTAAATCGACTCGAAGCGGTGGTGTCTACCCCTCACCTTTGCATGAAATTTCCGACATTTGCGGGGATAGCAACGGTGCGAGGAGATCAGAAGCTGGCAAGAAAATGCTACAATGAAAGCCTGAACCTGAGAGGGAAAGGCAAAGAAGTCCACACCATAGAGCTCGGTGGCACAAGAATCAAAGAAGAGCTGCGCCCCCAACCAGGAGAAAAACTGAAGAAATACAGGTCGGTGAAGATGAAGGAAAAAATACCAACATAGGAGCTGATGTGGACCATAAACCTCGGCCCAAACAAACACAACGGCTACCACAATAGCCAGGAATCAGGAAACAGATCATCCAATAACAGAAAAGATTCTAAAAACTAACCACGGAGAGATTTGCGGAAGAGTACAAGATATCAGATGCTGAGCACAACGGCCTCTCTATCTATATAAACAACACCAAAGCAACAGAGTAAAGAACACACAAGCACAACACAATATCACTACTTCTTCTTTCTCTTACTTTATTTGCGGTTTACTTGAATACCTCTTCTGACTTGAACGTCGGAGATTCTTTTGCAGGTGTTCCACCCGCGTTGTTTTGAAAGAGAGCCGACCTATACCTCGCCCCGACGAATAGCAGCACTACCAATCTGAAATTACTAAAAGCTCGGATCGCTAGGAGGTCGGCCTGGGTATCTCGGACGGAACATTTGGCGCCCACCGTGGGGCCGAGGAAATAACAACCCCACTAAACCTAAGTTTCTTTTTTTTTAGCTTTGTGCTCTCTCTCTCTCCCCCTCTCTCTCTTTTCTCTTTTTTCAGGATTCCTCGAATCTCAGAGAATGGCTGACAATGGAATGCAGCAACCCACGCAAGCTGAGCTCTTAGCCCAGATTTCTGAGCTCCAAGCGGAAGTCTGAAGGATAGCCGAGTTGTCGTCCAACAACCGGACAGTAAAACATGGTGAGGGAGACCCCAAGAGCTCAAACCAGAATGACACGGAATCTCAAAAGCTCACCCCACCAAAAGAGAAGCTGACCATAGACAACTCCTTCTCAGAAGACATCATGAAATTTCAAATGCCAAAAAATTTTGTGCTGCCTACTGCCCTTGAACCATACAAGGGGTTCGGTGATCCTCGCGTTCATATCAGAAAATTTCAATCTATGATATTTTTTAATGGTGCCTCTGAGCCCATACTTTGTCGAGCTTTTCCTACCTATTTAGATGGTTCTGCATTACTCTGGTTCTCTAAGTTGTCTACAGGTTCAATCTCTTCTTTTGAAGAACTGGCGAGATCCTTCATCGATTATTTCGCTGCGTCAAGAATATATGTGCATGGGACAGACTATCTGAGCACCATCAAGCAAGGGCAGCACGAGAGCCTAAAAGATTACATGATACGATTTGCTGAGGCAACCATGGAGATTTTGGATTTGAGCCCAGAGGTCCACCTACACGCCCTCAAAAGCGGCCTCAGACCTGGCAAGTTCCAAGAGACGATCGCAGTATCAAAGCCGAAAACATTAGATGAATTCCGAGAAAAAGCCGCTGGCCAAATGGAGATTGAAGAGCTTCGGGAAGCTAGGAAGACAGACAAACAACAACCTAGAAGGGAAGAAGAAAAGACCTTTAGATCACAAAGCAGCAAAGAGCTGAAGAAGCCTTTCAAACTTAACCCGAAGTTTGACAACTATACCCGGTTCAACACAAAGAGGGAAGACATTATAAAAGAAATTCTACACGCCAAGATGATCAAACCTCCAAACAGGGCAGGTAATTATCAAGATCAGAGGTTCGTGGACAGAATAAAGCATTGCGCCTTCCATAAAAAATTCGGCCACACAACAGATGACTGTGTAGCAGCAAAGGACCTACTGGAACGGTTGGCAAGGCAAGGACTCTTAGACAAATATGTTGATGGGAGGAAGAATAGAGGAGGAATCAAGACACCAGAAACGATTAACCAAGGGAAGGAGGAGAATGACAAAAAACAGTGGACAAACCAAAGCCAGACACGAGGAGTCATAAATTGCATCTCAGGTGGCTTCGCCAGTGGAGGTACAACAAGCTCGGCCCGAAAGCGAAGCTACAGAGCAATGTTGGCAGTTGAGGGGACGACCTTTATACCCAAGGATGCACCCACTGGAGAAATCACTTTCACAGCCTCGGATTGCAAATCAGCAAGCCCAAACCTCGACGACCCTGTTGTCATCTCAGTGCAAGTGGGAGACCTATTGGTAAGAAAGGTCTTACTAGACCCAGGTAGTAGTGCCGATGTTCTCTTTTACTCCACTTTTCAAAAAATGAACTTATCCGACAAGGCCATTCAACCTTACTCTGGAGATCTGGTTGGATTCTCAGGAGAAAGGGTACAGGCAATGGGAACTATTTGGTTAAGAACTGTTTTGGGAGAAACCCCCCTCACAAAAACGGTTGATATTAGATACATCATAGTAGATTGCATAAGCCCATACAACATCATCTTAGGCAGACCAGCTTTAAATACTTTTGGTGCAATTGTATCTACTTTACATCTGTGCGTTAAGTTTCCAGTACAGGACGAGCTCATCGCTACAGTACACGCCGACCACAAAGAAGCACGGCAATGCTACCATACTAGCTTAAAACAACAAGAGTTGAACAAAGCAATTCCAGCACGGGTACAAGTCGTGTACAGCTCGGACAACCCCCCTCTCCTTAATGAGCTCGACCCAAGGGAGGAATTCCGAGAAAGACCCCAAGCACTGGACGAGCTTGAGAAGGTAACATTTTATGGAAACGCTAACAAGTTTACATACATAGGTAATGCACTTTCAGGTAAGGAAAAAACTCGGCTAATAAATCTCCTCAGAGACAACGCTGACCTCTTTGCGTGGACACCAACGGATATGCCAGGCATCAACCCCAGCATTATATGCCATAAGCTAGCTGTGGACCCAACAGTCAAGCCCATGGCTCAAAAGAAGCGCAACTTGGGAGAGGAAAGACGACAAGCATCTTTAGAGGAAACCAAAAAACTGTTGTCAGCAGGATTTATCAAAGAAGTAAGGTTCACAACATGGCTATCTAACGTCGTAATGGTAAGAAAGAACACAGTTAAATGGCGCATGTGCGTCGACTTCACAAACCTTAACAAGGCATGCCCCAAAGATGCATATCCACTACCTTGTATTGACAAGCTGGTAGACAGCGCATCCGGTTTTAATTGTCTAAGCTTCATGGATGCCTATTCTGGATACAACCAGATTCTAATGCATCCTGAAGACCAACATAAGACTGCATTTATAACAGAATTTGGAAATTATTGTTACACAGTAATGCCTTTTGGCCTTAAGAATGCAGGCGCAACATACCAACGACTGATGGATAAAATGTTTAGAAAACAAATTGGGAGAAACATGGAGGTCTATGTCGACGACATGGTGGCCAAGACGTCACAAGGGAACTCACATTGCGATGACTTAACCGAGGTCTTTGGTCAGATCCGAGCATATAACATGAGGTTAAACCCGGAAAAATGTACTTTCGGTATACAAGGTGGAAAATTTCTGGGATTCATGTTGACATCCAGGGGAATCGAAGCAAATCCTGAGAAATGTGCCGCAATCCTTAACATGACCTCGCCGAAGACTGTGAAGGAGGTACAGAAGCTCACGGGAAGAATAGCGGCCTTGTCGCGGTTCCTGCCAGCAATATCAGACAGATCTTATCATTTTTTCCAAGCAATATCGAAGCATAAACAGTTCACTTGGACAAATGCTTGTGAAGAATCTTTCAAGTAGCTAAAAGCAATGCTGACGTCTCCCCAGATACTACAGAGTCCGGAGGTTGGTAAACCATTATATTTGTATTTATCTGTATCTAGTCACGCTATAAGTTCGGCTCTTGTGCTTGAAACAGGAAAAACACAAAAACCAGTATATTTCGTCAGCAAGGTCTTGCAGCCCACCGAGCAAAGATACCCAATGGTAGAGCAATTGGCCCTGGCACTGATCACCACAGCTAGAAGGCTCAGACATTATTTCCAAAGCCACACCATTATCGTGCGGACAGATCAACCACTTCGGCAAATATTAGCAAAACCGGAAGTAGCAGGAAGGTTGATCAAGTGGTCTATTGAATTATCAGAATTCGATATCCAGTATCAACCCAGGCCAGCTTTGAAGTCACAAATCTTGGCCGACTTCATTGCTGAGTTCACCTGTCTACACAACATCACCAGGCCGAGCACAGGGATGATGTATGTTGACGGAGCATCAAACAATAACGGAAGCGGAGCAGGAATTATACTTGAATATGAGAACACAATCATAGAACAGTCCGTAAGATTCTCTTTTGAAGCTAGCAACAATCAAGCGGAATACGAAGCTCTACTAGCCGGATTGAACCTCGCCATCAAACTACAGATACCAAGGATCGTCGTACATTGTGATTCGCTGTTAATAGTACAACAGGTGAATGGCTCTTTCCAGGTAAAAGACCCCATACTGGAGCGATATTGGAATATGGTAAGAAATCTTATCTCGACTTTCGATAATTTCAAAATTATTCATGTCCCAAGAGGAAATAACCAAAGAGCAGACATACTATCTAAGTTGGCAACAAGCAGAACGGGCACTTCGCCCAAACTATCACAATTAAAGCTAGAAAAACCTAGCGTGAACCTAACATATATTTTAAGCATGTCACAGGAACCAGATTGGAGAGCACCCATTACAGATTACATCCTCTACGGAACAATACCTACCAGTGAGACAAACCCAAAACTATTCCGAAGACAAGCAAGCTTTTATGTGTTGGTCGGCGCCGAGCTATACAGGAGAGGATTTTCACAACCACTCCTCAAATGCCTAAGCAAAAAGGAATCAGCAGAAGCCATGGATGAAGTCCATGAAGGAGTCTGCGGAAATCACATAGGAGGGAAAATCCTAGCGGCAAAGCTACTCAGAGCAGGTTACTACTGGCCGACCATACGAAGAGATTGCATAGACAAAGTAAAACACGCAACGATAATGCACAGCCCTGCCGAGGTGTTGCACAACACGGAGGTAAGTTGGCCATTTTTTAGATGGGGAATAGACATCTTAGGACCATTTCCAACAGCACCAGGTCAGGTAAAATTTCTCCTAGTATGTATAGATTACTTTTCCAAATGGATTGAAGCACAGCCACTGGCACGAATCACTGTAGAAAAGGTACAATCTTTCCTTTGGAAAAACATCATTTGTAGATATGGAATTCCAGGTGAGCTCATTACTGACAATGGAAGGCAATTCACTGATTCAAAACTTGCTTCTTTTCTACAGAATTTTCATGTTAAACACCATTTTAGCTCCGTAGAACACCCTCAAACAAACGGGCAAGCAGAAGTAGCTAACCGAATTATTTTGATGGCATTAAAGAAAAAGCTCGGAGAGGCAAAGGGCCAATGGGCAGATCTAGTGTCTGAGGTGCTATGGAGTTACAACACCACTATCCATTCGGCCACGGGAGAAACCCCTTTCAAACTAGTATACGGGGCAGAAGCAATGATTCCAGTAGAGATCGTCACTCCCACAATCAGAGCCGAACACTACACACAGACCTCAAACGATCAAGCTCGAGCAACTGAACTTGATACAATAGAAGAAGTAAGAAACAGTGCGTCGCTGAAGCAAAGAGCTCTACAACAATTGACTCAAAGACAATATAACAGAAAGGTGATCCCCCGAGCTTTCCAAGCAAGAGATCTAGTCTTGCGAAAAACAGAAGAAGCACGACGAACTCAAGGACATGGGAAGCTCGCGGCACTTGGGACGGACCATATCGAATCGACAAAGTACTCGGCATGGGGGCTTATACACTACAAACACTAAAGGGAAGCACAATCCCTGGAACCTGGAACGTTTCATCTTTAAAATTGTACATATCATAATCACATAGGCGCATGATGGTACTCTTTTTCCTACTCATGAATTTTTTTTCCCACATTGGGTTTTTGCTCAAGAGAAGGTTTTAACGAGGCCGGACGCCAACATCAGACTTTGTACATCTTTTACAATAAAGAAATAAAGTCATAAGGAAAACATAATTCAAATCCTACCATTCTACAATATGCAGTCAAATAAAGCCGAGCTTCTTACTCGGTACACAGTCATTAAACCAAAATAACCGATGATAGTAAATCTCGGAATCAAACATTCACAAGTACAAAAACAAAATACAAAACAAAAAAATAACATATTCAATCATCTTTTTCTCCGATACTAGAATCCTCTATTAACTCTTCAACTGGAGTCTCATCATCAACTAACTTTCCACCAACAACAATCTTGGTAGCATCCAGTTTCTCTACATCAACTTCAGGAAACAATACTTTAACCTGGGCCACCGATCTTTCAAAACCTTGAGCAAACGACTCATACACCTCCGTCTCCAATTCTCCCACATGAGCAGCCAACTGGTCATTACGAGTCTTCAGATCCTTTATTTCCTCTTCAAGGGATTCTTTCCGGCTTTGAAGATTCTCAACCTCAGACCCTTTTAATTTCAAAGAAGAGGAAAGCTCCTCCACCAACTTTTCCTTTTCCTCTATAGTTCTTGTTAGTTCATTAACAACGACAACATTCCTCTTTTCTGTTTCTAAAGCAACCTCCTGTGTCCGCCCAATAGACACAAGCCGAGCCCCGATTACCTGCAAGTGAAACATGCACAAAAACATATGACAAGATGACAGAAAGAAATAAACAAAAAGGTAAAATAATTCAATTTACCTGTAAAAAGCGACTAACACCAACCGAACCAATCCTGTTGATCATCTCAACATCAACAGGAAATTGACCAAACTGTTCAGAGAGAGTGACAAACGGAAACAGTTTGCTCCACAAAGACTTGGCGTGATCATCAACACAGTACCCATGAAGCTCTTCTTGAGACTTATACGAAGATTCTATCAACTCAAAATTTACCCTATCATCACTCTTTAAGGTACCCAGGTTAGTCCCTTTGGTTGGCCCTACTCTTTTCCTTTTCACTCTAGGTTGAAGTTCTGATTGAATAACTCCACCTCCGACCTCTTTATCAACATTAGTAGTCGAACTTTCTTTTTCAGCCTTTTTTCTTTGATTAAAAAATGTTTTCAAACCAGCCGAAGTAATAGTAGGAACCTTCTCACCTAACAAAACAAAAAAAAAAAAACAGAAGCTATTAAAAACATAATAGAACAAGAAGCCATTTTCCATTTTTTGAAAAAGCTTTACCTAGGTAATCCAATACTGATTGCTCATCAGAATCCCATTTCAGAAGTTCAGCAACAGATAACAATTCTTTAGAATCCATTTCACTAACTAAAAACTCCAAAATGTCATTATCACTAGGACACCGATCTTCCACATCTAAAACCTGTACCGTTTCCGAACACCACGAAATAGGAAACCTCTCCTCCAATGTCTCATTAATAAAAAAGGGAAATTGTTCAGGAATACTCCTAACCTTAACGAACATTTTCTTAAAATCTTTGAAAGAAGATTTGTACAACGCGAAAAGGGACCTACCAGGATGGCTACTTAGGTTAACCCACAAACCCCTACGAACACCCTTAGCTTGAAATAGAGAAAAAAAACACCCTCAGAGAAGGAGCCTGCCCCAGAAAATCCATTAACACCTCGAACGCTCTAACAAAACCCCAGGAATTAGGGTGTAACTGTGATGGAGCACAGTTCAACCAACGCAATACACCACATTGAAAATCGGTAAAAGGAAACCTAACTCCAAGCTCTGTAAGAACACAACCATAAACATAGAAATAGGACCAGTCACAAATTTTTTCACAAACACGATCATCAACCCCACACGGAAGCACCTCAATTTTAACTTCACTCCCTTCCCTAAACCACACGTTAGAACCAAGAACCCCTACTGACTCCACATCATTAAAGTAAGAAGAGTGACACCTAACATTTTCATGCACCCAACTATACGGATCGCTCTCGCTAACAATGACTTGAGTTTTCTCCATTTATAGTAACGCATGCAAAGAATAGATACAGCAAAAAGAAACTAGACATTAGTCAAATAGACTAACCTTTTCTGCTCATTTTCTTCTTAACACAAAGGAACTTCAGTTTTTGGCAAGGAGTCCACTAAACCACCACAAAAATTTAATATGACAAAAACGGTTCATTGACAAGAAATAGCCTTGAAAAATAATAACCATTCAACATTTAACTTCAAAATCAAAGGAGCTAGATCAAGCGGTCAGGGATACATAGAGGAAAGTGCCACGGTCATGTCCATTAAGTGTTACAGGTGCGAAAAACTAGGAAACATGATAATAATAATAAACAAATAAATAAACAAATGAAACATAAATAAAATAACATATCAAACAAAAACAAACACTAAAAGGAAACAGGCCCAGCTTGGGGGCTGAGGAACCACCCAATATAGTCCAACAAAGTTTTAGGGCCGAGATAGTTCCGAAGCTCGACCCGTTTCCTTCCTCCCCCTCTTTTTCTTTAACAGGTCAAGCTTAGGGGCTGTGATGTGGACCATAAACCTCGGCCCAAACAAACACAACGGCTACCTCAATAGCCAGGAATCAGGAAACAGATCATCCAATAACAGAAAAGATTCTAAAAACTAACCACGGAGAGATCTGCGGAAGAGTACAAGATATCAGATGCTGAGCACAACGGCCTCTCTATCTATATAAACAACACCAAAGCAACAGAGTAAAGAACACACAGGCACAACACAATATCACTACTTCTTCTTTCTTTTACTTTATTTGCGGTTTACTTGAATACCTCTTCTGACTTAAACGTCGGAGATTCTTTTGCAGGTGTTCCACCCGCGTTGTTTTGAAAGAGAGCCGACCTATACCTCGCCCCGACGAATAGCAGCACTACCAATCTGAAATTACTAAAAGCTCGGATCGCTAGGAGGTCGGCCTGGGTATCTCGGACAGAACAAGAGCCAACCTGGAAGAAAGCTTAAAACAAAAGTTGACAAAGCTCCTAAAAGAAAATTCTGACCTCTTCGCCTGGAAAGCTTCCGACATGCCAGGGATAGACCCCGAGCTCATGTCCCACAGGCTCTCTGTACACCCAGGGTCTCGACCTGTACAGCAGAGAAGGCGTAAGCTCGGCCCAGAACGAGCTCAAGCGGTGGAAGAGCAGGTACAAGCACTCCTAGAGGCCGGCTTCATCAGAGAAGTCAAGTATCCAACATGGCTAGCAAATGTGGTGCTATTCAAGAAACAAAACGGCAAGTGGAGGATGTGCATCGACTACACCGACCTGAATAAGGCATGTCCCAAGGACCCATATCCGCTCCCAAGCATTGATACTTTAGTGGACTCCAGCTCAGGGTATCAATACTTGTCGTTTATGGATTCCTACTCGAGATACAACCAGATCCCGATGTACAAGCCAGACCAGGAAAAGACATCGTTCATCACACCTAGAGCAAATTATTGCTACGTGGTCATGTCTTTTGGATTAAAAAACGCAGGGGCCACGTACCAAAGGCTGATGAACAAGGTGTTCGCTCCCACCTCGGGAACTTAATGGAGGTCTACATAGACGACATGCTGGTAAAAACCCGGGAAGAGGCCGACCTTTTTACGGACCTCACACAAGTTTTCAACACCATAAGGGCGCATGGGATGAGACTAAATCCCGCAAAATGCACCTTCGCGGTTGTTTTGAGGGTTACCTGAAACTGGAGGTCGATCTCGGATGAGATCTTCTGTACTGGTCGGAGATGACGTGTCCGGCTGGCTGGTGGCGGCCGGAGCTGTTGTGTCCGACTTGTTGGACTTGTTGCACTGCTGATCCTTGGCCACCGGAGGGTGGGGAGTACCTGCAAGAGACTCCGATGCTTAAGTTAGCATGGGTATTAAACAGGTTTATTATAGAATCAGAGTATGAGTTATACCTGGGTGCTCCAGTGTATTTATAGTAGTGTGGGCTGACCTTTCTGATAAGATAAGTTAGTTATCTTATCTTATCTTATCCTGTTTTGGATGAAGTCAGCTTATCTTCAAGGGAACCGCCTTTATCTCTATAGGCTGGGATTGCCTTTGGATTTGGGTCGTGTTCCTTTATTTGGGCCCTTTATTGGGCTTTCCTGTCGATTTGGCCGAGCTCTTTTAGAAGAGGTCGGGTAGTCTGACCTGAAGAGGTCGGTCGCTGTGTCGCCGATCATCCCGGGTCGGATAGCTCAACCCAGGGTATGAACAGTGCCCCTGCTTGAGCTCGGTCTTCTGTTGAGTTCTTTGACTTCGGTCTAGTGAGGCCGAACTCAATCATTTTGTCGATTCCTTTGAAACAGCTTTTTGAATGTAGAACGTTTCCTCTAAAAGCGCGCGCTTTTATATCGGCGCTTTGGGAACGTGCAAGGGTTTAATGCTTTCATTAATTTTGTCATTAATTTCCCCGTTTCCCTTTGGCTCTTTCATTTTGATTTTGAAAACCTCAAAAACGGTTTCTCTCCTTCACCCTTTTCGTAACTTCTTTCTCTGCTCTCTTCGCTATCTATTTTTCATTTTATTCTTCTGCTTCCTTGCGTTGCGGCGTTGCTTGGTGATTTTCTTGGGCAGCTTTTATTTATGTGCTTCCGTCTTTCTCCTCGAAGTTTCTCATCGTCTCCAGGTTAGTCCCGTTTCATATATTCTCCTTGTTTTGCTTTGATTTTGACCATTTCTTTAGAGAAAGTTTGGATCTTTTGTTTTGTTATGCCCTATTGTTGTGCGTTCTGGGAGTTTCTTTATTTTCTGCATGGTCCTTTTTTGCCTTTGCTTAATGCTTTTAGGGTTTTGCATGTTCTTTGTTGTTTCCGTTCTGATGCTGTTTATCCAGAAAAAACCCGTATCTGTTTCTTGCTTTATTTGACGGTTGCTTTGCCTGATTCTGAAAAATTTTGCACCTTTGATGGTTTCTTCTTGGCGTACTTGATTTTGGAATGCTTTTGCTGATAGATTGTGATGACTTTTTCTTTTGACACTACTTGCTGTTTAAAGTCTTTTTCTTGTTTGAAAAATGCTGGGGTGGGAGCTGTAGATTTTCCTGGAAACCTTGCTTTGTTACTGCCTCCAAAGGATGCCCCAAGATTTTGGTTTGAGTCTAAGGGTTTTCCTTTTCTGTGTGTTCGCCTGCATCGTATTGAGTTGTTTTCTCCCTTGTCCGAGATGTTTTTAGTAATCCCATCTTCTTTTCTTACTTGTATGATTAGTTGGCCTCATGTCCTCTCGCAATAACATTGTAGAGATGTCTTCCAGAGTTCCCGAGGGGATGTCCGATTGGCTGGACTCCCTTGTTTTGTTGTGTGTTTCTATTGTGGATGCTGAATTTTTCACAGAGCTGAGGAAGCGCCATAGGATTTGTGATAACCGTGCCCGCGAGGGGAATTTTGAGCTTGTTGCTCCTGATTCCGATGAGAGAGTTTATTTTCTGACTTTCGTCGAGGGGGAGCGTCCCTCTTTCTATGCTTACGAATACTTCTTCAGCCAATTAAACGTTACTTTCCCTTTTACTGCTTTTGAAACTGACTTGTTGTGGTCCTGCAATATTGCTCCGTCCCAGCTTCATCCAAACTCCTGGGGTTTTATCAAAATATTTCAACTTCTTTGCCAGGAGTTGGACATAACACCTTCTGAAACTCTTTTCCTTTATCTTTTTGTCTCGGCCAAACCTGGAGGTTCCTCCAAAAAGAAAGCTTCCTGGGTTTCTTTCAGGTCGGCCCAGGGGCATAAAGTTTTTGCCATCTATGATGAGTCGTTTAAAGATTTTAAGAACTATTTCTTCCGAGTCCGTGCCATTGAGGGGGTTCGCCCCTTTTTTCTTGATGAAAATGATGAGCCCGCTTTTCCTCTGGAGTGGCAAAAGAATGTAAGAGTGCCACATTACACATGGGAAATGCTTAGTGAGGTTGAGCGGGCCTTTGTAGTTGTTCTTGAAGATTTGTGGGGGAAGCCTCCCCATCTGGACACGAAGAGATTTTTGAGTGATCCATCTTTGGTTCGGGCTGCTTTGGGTACTGTCTGATTTGTTTTTATACTAGCTCCCGAGCTTTGCTTCTCCTGTTGTTGTAACTTGTCTTTGATTTTTGTGTTTTTCAGATATGTCGGAGAATAATGATTCTATGAGGGCCTATAAGAAGGCGAAGAAGGCGACCATTGCTTTAAACATCTCGGCCAAGGCGGCCGAAGAGGGATCTTCTCAGCCTCCAGTTAAACCTCCTATATCGAGTTCTCCCGGGCCGAGGAAAGCAATTCCTACTCCTCGGGTCTGTCTGGTTGATCCTCCATAATCTTCTGTTGCAGCTTCCGGTGCCCCTCCTAGTAAAAAGCAAAAAACAATTGAGCCTTTCAACCTTGATGCTCCTGACTTTGATGCGGTTGAGTTTGTAGATCAACAAATCGGCCCTTATGGTGCTCTTTCTATGGACGACGTGTCGCTTCTTCATCATTTTGATTATATCACCCAGAGTGGTATCAAGTTGGCTCACATGGGGGCGGCCCTATATCGAACTGCTCAAAGTCTTCCTCTCCATGCCACTAAAGCTTTTATAGAGGAGGCCAAACAGGAGTTTGATCGGATGAAGGGCTTGAAGGAGGAGCTTGAAGTAAGGGTGGCCAAGTTGGAGAAAGACTTGGAGAATGAAAAGGCTAGTTCCACTTCTCTGGCTGGTTCTCTGAGACTGGCCGAGGACACGGCTATGCGACATAAGGACAGTTATGTGACGTCTTACCGGGAGGTGTTGCGTCTGAGAGAAGAGTTGGAGAATGCCCGGGCTAATTATTCCAAACTCTAAGGTCATCTTGTTGGCAGTGTAACTGCTGCCTATGAGAACCTGAAGGAACAAGTTCGGGTTATTGCTCTCGAGGCTGACCTGACCCTCTTTAGCTTGGAGAACGTTGTCAGGGATGGCAAGGTTGTCCCTGATGATGAAGATGAGGATGATGTCGATCCTCCCCCTGTAGCCTCTACCAAGGTGTCGACTTCTGCTGTCCCTGCCGAGGTTGGTCCTCCCGCTTCTGATCCCGACTGCCAGATCTTGAACCGGGATGACGGTATTGTAGATGCCGTTTCTCTCCAGACTCGCCCTCCGTCTCCTCGGGCTGATGCTGCTAAAAAGTCTTCTGACCCTTAGCTTTTACTTTATTCTGGATATGTAGTTGGCCCGGTTTGTGGGCTTTTTTAACTCTTTATGTTTCGTTAACTGCTGATACTTTCCCGTTGCTTGCCTAGCAACTTTTGTTTTTTATAAAAAACAAAGGGTAGCTCGCTTTAGCTTTTTTAAGGTAGGTTTTAGTGGCCTTCGAGGCTTTTATAACCTTGTGGATGATATCAGGCTTTTTGTGCTTGACTTGGTATCTCTTTTTCTGTGGATATTGGAACCTTGCGGCTTAACCTTTTTTGGTTTGCTTTATACTTTGTAGCTTGAATCCTTTGTGGTTGTAGGTCCAACTTTGATTTTTGGTTCGTTCTTGCTTGTATTTCTGACGATCCATAACCGATTTCTTTAAGTAAGTCGTTTTTGTAATCCTCTTTTTTGGATCTTTGTCAGAGATCTCTTTCAGGGATCTTTATCGTAGTAGGAGTCCGACTTCGTTATATCGGTCTCCTTTAAGTTATTTTTATAATCCTCTTTCTTGGATCTTTGTCAGATCTCTTTCAGGGATTACTTTTATAACTTTTTTAGTAGTAAGAGTCCGACTTCGTTATATCGGTCTCTTTTAAGTTATTTTTGTAGTCCTCTTTCTTGGACCTTTGTCAGGTCTCTTTCAGGGACTACTTGTATAACTTTTTTAGTAGTAGGAGTCCGACTTCGTTATATCGGTCTCCTTTAAGTTATTTTTGTAGTCCTCTTTCTTGGACCTTTGTCAGGTCTCTTTCAGGGACTACTTGTATAACTTTTTCATTTCGGGCTGACTTTGTTACGTCGGGCCCTTCTAAGTTAAAGTAATCCTCTTTAATAGGGTTGGCCAGACCTCTTTCCAGGGTTTACTTATAACTTGGTTTGACTTGGTCTGACTTCTTAACGTCGGCCAGTCTTTAAGTTATTATTTTAGCAATCCATAAGACCTCGTCAGGTTCTTTTTTAGATCACTTTCGATAACTTCTTACATTATTCTGTGTTCATATTTGCCGATTTGTAGAAAGCGGTTGTCATCTCTAGATCGTTCTTTGGGTGAATCGCGTTTTTACCTTTATCGGACGGTTGTCTTTATCGTGATCGTGCAGTGAAATTATTTTTCACTTTCCGCCAATCTGTTGCTTTATAATCGGACGATGAATGCTTCAGATTAATGCGTCTTGAAATCTTTGTAGAATATCTAAAATGTATTTTATTTAAAGGAAATGTGCGAATATATACATATGGTATTGTCTGAGTCTCAACTTGGTGCCTCATTAAAAAACCTTTTCAGGAAAAAGAGTGCATCCAATGATGAGATCTTTTATCTCTTCTAACTGTAGTACCTTCTTAGGTTGCAGGCGTGTCATGACCTGGGAAGCTCTCGCCCATCGAGTTCAGACAGTCTGTAGTAGCCCTTTCCAAGTACTTCTACAACTCGGTAGGGTCCTTTCCAGTTTGCTGCCAGCTTTCCTTCTCCTGGTCGAGTTGTTCCGATATCATTTCGAATTAGGATGAGATCATTCTCTGCAAAACTTCGCGGTACTACCTTTTGATTATATGTGGAAGCCATTCGGCGTTTTAGAGCTTCTTCCCTGATCCGAGCTCTTTCTTGGATTTTGGGTAACAAGTCGAGCTCTTCTCTCTGGAGTTGGGAGTTTGCTTGCTCATTGTAGTGAATTACTCTAGGCGACCCTTCCTCAATCTCTACTGGAATCATCGCCTCTATTCCGTATGCTAATCGGAAGGGAGATTCCTTCGTGGTTGAATGTGGCGTCGTTCGATATGCCCATAGGACCTGTGGAAGCTCTTCTGCCCAGGCTCCCTTTGCATTTTGTAGTCTCCGTTTTAGCCCGGCCAATATGACTTTATTAGCAGCTTTGGTCTGTCCGTTGGCTTGCGGATGTTCAACGGAGGTGTACTGGTGCTTTATATTCAAGTCGGCCACTAATTTTCTGAAGCCTGCATCTGTGAATTGGGTACCATTGTCTATGGTTATCGAATATGGTACTCCGAACCTCGTGACAATATTTCTATATAAGAATTTCTGGCTTCTTTGAGCGGTGGCATTGGCTAGGGGCTCTGCCTCGATCCACTTTGTAAAGTAATCTACTCCTACTATGAGAAACTTAACTTGTCCTGATCCCTGTGGGAAGGGGCCGAGAAGATCGAGTCCCCATTTTGCAAACGGCCAAGGCGAAGTCACGCTGATGAGCTCTTCTGGCGGGGCGATGTGAAAGTTGGCATGTTTCTGACATGGTGGACATGTCTTTACAAATTCTGTAGCTTCTTTCTGTAGAGTTGGCCAATAAAATCCCGCCCGGAGTACTTTTTTGGCGAGAGCTCGTGCTCCGAGATGATTGCCACAAATGCCGCCGTGTATTTCTTGTAGCACTTCCTTTGTGTTGGAGGTTGGTACGCATTTTAGTAAAGGTATTGAGATTCCTCTTTTGTACAGGATGTTGTTTGTGATGGTGTAGTATTGTGCCTCCCTTTTTAATTTCTTTGCCTCCTTTTCTTCTGCGGGGAGTGTTCCTGTTTTGAGGTAGTTGATTATGGGGGTCGTCCATCCTTGGTCCTGACTTGTTATCGTCAGGGCTTTTTCCTCTTCCAAGATTGACGGGTTCTGCAACATTTCCTGGATGAGGCTTCTATTGTTACCCCCTGGTTTGGTGTTGGCTAGTTTCGAGAGTGCATCAGCTCGGGCATTTTGTTCACAGGGTATGTGGCGGATCTTATATTCCCCGATTTGTCCGAGCTGTTCCTTGGTTCTATCCAAATATTTTTTCATGGTGGGATCTTTGGCTTGGTAGCCCCCTGTTATTTGTGATGTAACTACTTGTGAATCACTGTAAATGTTAAGTTTTTGAGCTCCAACCTCTTTATCCAGCTTCAAACCAGCTAACAAGGCTTCATATTCGGCCTGGTTGTTTGAGGCCGGGAATCCGAATTTGAGGGAGAGCTCAACTTGGGTTCCTTGGTTGCTTTCTATTATCACGCCTGCGTCGCTTCCAGTTTTATTCGAAGAACCGTCCACGTAGAGATTCCATTCCGTGGGGTTTCCAGGGTGTCTGTGAATTCTGCAACGAAGTCGGCCAGATACTGTGATTTGATGGCCGTCCAAGGTTCGTATTGGAGGTCGAACTCTGACAGCTCGACTGCCCATTGTAGAATTCTGCCTGCTAAATCTGTTTTCTGTAATATTCCTTTTATGGGCTGGTTAGTTCGAACCTTAATGGTGTGAGCCTGGAAGTATGGGAGGAGTCGTCAAGAGGTTAGGATAAGAGTATAGGCAAATTTTTCTATTTTTTGGTAGTTCAGCTCGGATCCCTGTAGTGCCTTGCTAATGAAGTAGACGGGTTGTTGCCCTTTTTCGTCTTCCCTAACTAGTGCTGAAGCTATTGCCCGGTTCCCTACTGCGAGGTATAATATGAGCGGTTGACAAACGAATTTTTCTGTCGGTATAGAAATTATCAAATGATCAATCGTAGTATAGTCTAAACCGACGCAAAATCCTTTATCAAAAAAATCTACAATCTATATCCGAGAGTACTAGTCTCCCGAGTCGTTCTCCCTTGGAATTGCCAAAGTGTACATCTTATTGATTTAGTAAGCTTTGTTGGAATTCTTTGAGGGTTTTAGCAAGGTAATGAGAAACGAACAATCAATTATCAAAAGACTTGGCTTAGGGTTGACATTGGAAATTCTATCCTTATAGTCCATACAATGTTGATAACAATTAGGCCTTGCTTCATTTAGTTATCCCCTAGGTATAGAGGGAGGTCAAATGAAAGTAATCAACTTGAGTCACAAGTCCTAGCTTCACCTTATGGGAATCTAGCTTTAGTGCACTCCAAGCCAACTAGCAATCCCTAATTCCAAATCAACTATTGATACAACTATTCAACTTCTTCCAAGGACCAAACCCTATGCCAAGTGTGAGAATTCTACTCCATAGCTAGTGTTGTCATTTTATCAAACATGTGATGAGCAAGAAGGAAAGTCATAGTAAAATGAGAAGAAAAGTCAAATTGAAAGTATTGCAACACAAAGATCTAACAACAAGTCTCAAAGAGTGGCAATGAAAATCCAAAATAGAGATGAAATCCAAAATTACAAAGTTGAATCCTAGATCTATGAGAATTGATCAATTGTATCTACTACTTGAAATTGGAGAAGAAAATCTATGACATGAACAAAGTGGAGTGAGAATTGTAATGGATCTCACCAAAAAGTCATTGAAAATTCAGAAATTAGATGAGGATGAACCCTAGTGAAGCTTGGAATCTCCCTCTTCTTCTCCCAAAAAGTGTAACTAACTCTCTCTTCTCCCAAAAAAAAGGAAAATATCTAGATCTAGAAGAAATGAACTAAAAGTGTCCTTAACCCTTGTTCCTTTGGTCTTCTTAAGCTTTTCCCGCCAAGGTGTTTCTCCAAGAGTGGGATCCTTAACTGCCTCCATGCCTAAGTCACGTGACTTCTTAAAAAATCATATTCGCAAATCGGCGCGCACGCGCCGTTGAGACGTCTTGTAATGTGCGCGGAGGCGTGATGTACGCGTGCGCGCCCATGAAGATCCTGGCTTAGCCGCTTCTCAAGCCGACTCTTGGCTTTGGCTCCACGTTGCCCTATCCGCGCGGGCGCGCAAGGTGCGCGCACGCGCCCATGCGGAGACTTCCAAAGCTTAATCCTCATGCTTTCTTCCTTTGTACCCGTCTTCCTTCTCTCTTTCGGTCCATTCCTACTCTATATCCTGAAACCACTTAACACACAAGTCACGGCATCGAATGGCATCAAGGGAAGATTAGAAATGTATCCATTTTAGTGCGAAATAAGCATGTTTTCATTCATGAGGCGAAACTAGGAAAGGAATGCAAAATCTTGTATTTTCATATAGAAAGTGTGTGGAATCATTGATAAAACCCCTGAAATCATCACAAGATAAATCCTCAACTTGGGGTTTGTCAACCTCCCCACACTTGGATTCTAGCATGTCCTCATGCTTAGAGAAATGCGAAGAAACACAGAAGACCGAGGGATTGCAAAAGTATAAGACTCATGAAGTGCAACCTACTTATATGCATGCAACTATGACTATGACTAGTGCCGCTATCCACTTGGTTGGGAGCAAATTAGCCTTCTTAGGACATATGCGAGCACATGGGATACGATGGTGGTCAAAGCATAGGACTTGCCACTTTCTAAGCATCAAATGCAACATGCGCAACCTTGCATGAGGAATGCTCGCGAGAACCGGGAATCAAAGGATTGAGCATCGAACCCTCATCGGAAGTGTTTGCACTCTAATCACTCGGTGTTTGGGGTTTATTCTCTCAATTCTCTCCTAATCATGCTTTCCAAGATTTGTTTTTCATCTAACAATCAACAATTATTCAATGTATGCATACAATTATCATGAGGTCTTTTCCTAGGTCGTAATGGGGTTAGGGTCAAGGTAGGATCATATATGGCTAGTGGACTTTAGGATTTGAATCTTTGATTAACTTAAACTTTTCCCACCTAACCTATATAATGACCTATACAATTAAGTGCTAACCTAACTATCCATTCCTCACTTTTCCACATACTTATGCATTTTCTTTTCGTTTCACAATATTTATGCATTGATTCCTCTTGAGCTTCACTTTGGGGCATTTTGTCCCCTTTTCTCTTTTTTTTTTCTTTTCTTTCTTTTTCTATATTTTTTTTCTTTTCTTTTCCATATTGTTTTCTTTTTTTTTTCTTTTGTTCTTTTGTTTTTCTTATTTTTTTTCTATATACAAGAGCGTCAATGCATAAGGTTTTTCATTTGATCAATACATGCGTATGTACCCAATTCCCAATATTTTCACTAATAATACAAAATACCCTCTTATTCACCCAATGTCCCAAGGTTCCCACACTTGAATGATACTCACACACACTACCCTAAGCTAATCAAAGATCCAAATAAGGACTTTTATTGTTTTCCGCTTTAAGGCTTGTAATGTGCTAAATTAAGAACAAAGTGGGTTAATCGTAGGCTCAAATTTGGCTAACAAAGGAAGATAGAAGGTAAGGCCATTTGGGTGAGTGAGCTAATAAAATGATGGCCTCAATCATATAAATGCATGAATACACCAAATAATGGACATAAAGAGTCAAACAAATCAAAGATCACAATCATAGAAGGAGAATAATGCACACAAGAAGGAAAAATAAGTGGTTATAAGATGTAACCACACCATTAGGCTCAAATCTCACAAGCTTGTGTTCTTAGCTCAAAACCATGTTCCAAAATATAATTCTTCATGCAACTTTGGCATCAAAGCATTTAAAATTTGCAATGCCATGGTCGTCCCAAAGTGTTGGTTTCCTAAGAGAGAATTTCATTGTTCCAACCAAGCAGACTTATCATGCGAATGGTGCCAACTAAGACCTAATCATGCAACCTATCCTACTAAAACCTAATCATGCAACCTATCCTAAATTTCTTCAGATTTATTCAGATGTTACCTACGGAGATCGGTCGGCCGACCTCCCCACACTTAAAACTTAGCACGGTCCTCCGTGCTAGAGGTTAGGCGCGCTGGTTGATTGAGCTCCGAGTGTGCCACATCTCCAATGCCATTGCTATCACCGCTTGAAGTTGCGGTGGAGGTGGAGATATCGGGTTCCTCCATAGGTGGGGTGATTATGCTTAGAAGCCTCTTCACATGAGCATAGCGGCGTTGGTTACGCCTCTCATAACGGTCTAATTTGTTGTGAAGGTCCTCAAGGCGTTGGGCGGCCGATTTTTGTGATGTAGATGAAGTGGTAGCGTGGCCAGTTGGTGTGGGCAGTTCAATGTCCTTGGTGACTTCCGGAGGCTTGAGGCATCTCTTGGTTGGGATGATATCACCATCAACCGGTATTAAGGTTCGCCTATCTTTAGTCTCCCGGTTGACGCCGGCTTTCGCAACTAATGCCGTCACTAAAGCCGGGAATGGTAGATTTCCCTTGGCATGAATGCGCCCCATGGATTGGCGGATGGCATGCGGAACGTTGACCGGTTTCTCGGTCAAGATGCACCATATCAATAAGGCAAGTTCGGCGGTGATGGATGACCCATGTGTGCTCGGGAGCACGTAGTGAGCTAGAATTTGGGCCCATGCCGTGGCTTCTCGAGTGAGGTGGCGAACATCTAAACCCTTGGGTCTTCGCTTTATGGTCCCCCGAATCCAAAATGCGTCGGGTAAAGCAATGACGCGGAGGATCGCGCTCCAATCGAATGCGCGGTCAACGCATGTAGCCAAGACTTCTTGGTAGGCGTCATATTCATCCGTTGACGGTGCAATCCCAAGGACTTCTCGGATGGCTTCCATTGTGACTGACACTTGTTTTCGGCGCACAAATATGGATGTGAGATGAGGTGAGTGGAAGTTGGAGTAGAATTCCACCACCCAAGAGAGATTGGCCTCCGTTGGTTGCCTCAAGAGGAACCTCCATTGCCTCCGGTCAATTTGTGGCATCACAATCGGACTGAGGTGAGCCGGTAAGACTAGGAGGGGTTCCGGATGGTAATTCCTTTCAATCATTCTGGAGTAAACAAGTTCGCAGTAACGGTTGGGAAACTTGTTTGAATCCTTAGGAGGGTTGTCCTTCTCTAGAATGTCAACGGGGCCCTTGGTCTTCTTCAGGAGGGGCCTGGCCGTTAGTTCTTGGCGCGCTTTATTGGAAGCTGGCTTCTTGGGGCCTTTCCCGTTGTCCTTTTTGATGACCATCCTGTGAAAGCAAGAAAGGAAAAATATCAAACCCAAAGAAGTGGAGATACATGAGCTCTATGTAATGAAAGTTATGCCATAGAATATGGGTATCTTCGTTACATGACAGCTGCAACACGTAACTAGGATAATGTGTGAAGAGCAAGGCAAATAATTTTCATGTGGTGCAAGGGTAGTTTAAGCATGCAAGGAAGAGGCATGAGAAGCACACACCCTTAGGGACCATAAATGGAAGGCAAGCTAAGAAAATGGGGATGAATGGTTTGTGGAAAGTGGGGATGCACTTAAAAGTGATTGGTTGAGAGGCAAGGTAGTCACAATGAGTCCAAAATTCAAGTGTGCCTTTCATCGAACACTTGGCATGCATCCTTCAAGTAGTATGTGATTATGTGAAAATGAGAGCAATGTAACATTCCACAATCTATTATTAATGATTATAATGCATATTGATTGCAAGAAAAGCAAGTAACACCATTCATCTATTCATGTAAGTGAGTTTGGGACCTAAGTGCTCATGAAGAACAAAGAAGAAAGAATGAAGTGACTAGAGAAAGGAGGAAGAGAGAAAGAAAAGAAGAAGAAAGCTACCTAAAAGATGGTGCAACTAAATGAATAAGAACTACATGAGATTAATGGACTAAGAGGGAGCCTAGTATAATACCTTGTGAGATGGAGAAGGATATGGGAGAAGAAGAGTAGTGAAATGAGAATGAAGGGGTGAGTGTGCCCTTCTTAAAGGTGGCGTCGATCACCGGCGCGTGCGCGCGCGGTGCGCGCTCGCGCAGGGAGTAAGGTGACTAGGGGCGCGCGCGCGCGCACATGTCGCGTGCGCGTCCATGCGCTTGGGCTGGGGGCACAGGAGAGGCACAGGGGTGGCATAACTCTCTGGACGAAGTACCAGAGATTGCTTTAGCGTGTGTTGGCGCGCGCGCGCACAGTGCGCGTACACGTCCACGTGGTTGTGCCCCAGGCACGAGAGGGGCCTGGAGGGGGCTCAACTCTCTGTGAAATGGCCCAGAGAGGAGTGCAGAGTGAAAGGGCACGTGCGCGGCTGTGGCGCGCGCGCGCGTTTCGTGCTCGCTTTGTATGGACGCGTACGCGCCAGGTGCGCGCACGCGGCAAAGGTGCTGGGCTGGTGGCTTAGTGTAGGCTTGAGAGAGGCTGAACTCTCTGTAGAATGTACTAGGGGGCAGCAAGGCAATCGGCGCGGACGCGCACAGTGCGCTTGCGCGCCGATTGGCAGATTTCGCCCATGTGCGCGGACGCGCCATGTGCGCACACGCGCAGAGGGGTGGGTTTTTCTAAATTTACAAGTGGTTACACCATTTTTGACATTTCAAACCCCCCCTCCATACAGCCACTTAAGCACTATAGCAAATGAAGTCAACAAATGAAGGGGAGTTGTCATTAAAATCTAGCTAACAAACATGAAGTCAAGTGTCTATGTACAAGTCTCAAAGGAAGATCTTACCATGGTGGGGTGTCTCCCACCTAGCACTTTTGTTTAACGTCCTTAAGTTGGACTTTCAGTAGCTTATAGTGTTTATTCAAGAGTTGCATCCCTCAAGATGAACACTTCAAATTCCTTGGCGTTCTTTCTTTGCTCACCATGATACAATTTGAGACGGTGCCCGTTTACCTTGAAGATGTCCGGGCTTGATGGGTGGCACAAGTGGTAGACTCCATAAGGTTCTACTTTCTCCACTTGGTAGGGCCCATCCCACCTTGATCTAAGCTTTCCGGGTAGTAATCTCAACCTTGAATTGTAGAGAAGGACTAGGTCACCGGGTCCGAATTCTCTTCTCCTAATGTTCTTGTCATGGATGGCTTTCAACTTTTCCTTATAAAGTCTAGAGTTGTCGTAAGCTTCCAATCTCAAACATTCTAATTCTGCCAATTGAAGCTTTCTCTCTACTCCGGCCCCACCCAAGCTCATATTACACTCCTTTACGGCCCAATAAGCTTTGTGTTCAATCTCTACCGGTAAGTGACATGCTTTACCATATACAAGCCGGAAGGGGCTCATGCCAATGGGTGTCTTGTAAGCCGTTCGATAGGCCCACAGTGCATCGGAGAGTTTGATGCTCCAATATTTCCTATTTGGCTTTACAATCCTTTCTAACACATGCTTGATTTCCCGGTTAGAGACTTCGGCTTGGCCATTTGTCTGAGGGTGGTAAGCCGTGGCGACTTTGTGGATGATGCCATATTTTCTCATGAGGCCATCTATTCTTTTGTTGCAAAAGTGGGATCCTTGGTCACTTATGATTGCTCTTGGGGCGCCAAAGCGACAAATGATATTGTTCCTCACAAAAGAATACACAACATTAGTGTCATCCGTTCGGGTGGGGATTGCCTCCACCCATTTTGACACATAATCGACGGCTAACAAGATGTAAAGAAAGCCATTGGAGTTTGGAAATGGTCCCATGAAGTCGATTCCCCATACGTCAAAGATTTCGCAAAAAAGCATATTTTGTTGGGGAATTTCGTCCTTCTTGGAAATATCTCCAAACCTAATACATTGGGGACAAGATTTGCAATAGAGAGAAGCATCTTTGAGAAGAGTTGGCCACCAAAATCCGCAATCAAGGATTTTTCTAGCCGTTCTTTGGGGTCCGTAGTGACCACCTCCTTCGGAAGCATGGCAAGCGTCCAAGATTGCTTGGAATTCGGTTTGAGGTATGCACCGTCGCATTATTTGGTCCGCTCCACACCTCCATAAATAGGGATCATCCCAAATATAGTATTTGGATTCGCTTTTCAGCTTATCCTTTTTGTTTTTGTCGAGATTAGGAGGGAAAGTGCGTGAAACCAAATAGTTTGCTATTGGGGCATACCAAGGAACCACTTCCGAGATTGCATGCAAGGCATCTAAAGGAAAGGAATCATTGATAGGAGTGGTGTCGCCTTTTGTGTGTTCGAGGTGACTTAAATGGTCCGCCACTAGGTTTTGGGAACCGCTCCTATCTTTGATTTCCAAGTCAAATTCTTGTAATAAGAGCACCCAACGAATTAATCTCAGTTTTGATTCCTTTTTTGCCAACAAGTACTTTAGTGCCGCGTGATCCGAGTACACTACTACCTTGGAACCAAGAAGATAGGCTCGGAACTTGTCCAAAGCAAAAACAATAGCTAGGAGTTCCTTTTCGGTAGTAGTGTAGTTGGATTGGGCTCCGTCTAATGTTTTGGAAGCATAAGCTATGACATAGGGAGTCTTACCCTCGCGTTGGGCTAACGCGGCTCCTATCGCATAATTCGAAGCATCACACATGATTTCAAAGGGTTGAGTCCAATTGGGTCCTCGTACAATAGGGGCTTGTGTCAATGCTACCTTGAGTGTGTCATATGCTTCCATACATTCCTTGCTCATCTCAAATTCGGTGTCTTTTTGAAGTAATCGAGAGAGAGGTAAGGCCACCTTGCTAAAGTCCTTGATGAATCTCCGGTAGAATCCTGCATGTCCAAGAAAAGAACGTACTTCCCTCTCGGAGGAGGGGTAAGGTAAACTGGATATGACATTTATCTTTGCCGGATCTACGGAGATGCCTTCCTTTGATACTATGTGTCCCAAAACAATGCCTTGTTTGACCATGAAATGACATTTTTCAAAATTTAGGACAAGGTTTGTTTTGGTGCATCTTTCTAAGACTTTTTCAAGGTTTCCTAAGCAATGCTCAAATGACTCACCATACACACTAAAATCATCCATGAAAACTTCCATCGATTGCTCTAGAAAGTCCGCAAATAGGCTCATCATGCATCTTTGAAACGTTGCCGGTGCATTGCATAGGCCAAATGGCATACGCTTGTAAGCATACGTTCCAAAGGGGCAAGTAAATGTGGTTTTTTCTTGGTCTTCTAGAGCAATATGAATTTGGAAGTATCCGGAGTAGCCATCAAGAAAACAATAGTATGATTTACCGGCTAACCGATCAAGCATTTGATCGATAAATGGTAGTGGAAAGTGATCTTTTCTTGTGGCCGCATTCAATCTTCGGTAGTCTATGCATACTCTCCAAGAATTCTGCACTCTTGTTGCTATAAGTTCACCACTTTCGTTTTTGATTGTTGTCACTCCGGACTTCTTTGGCACTACTTGGACCGGGCTTACCCATTCACTATTCGAGATAGGATAGATGATGTCCGCTTCAAGTAGCTTAGTGACTTCTTTCTTTACCACCTCAAGAATGGTTGGGTTAAGTCTCCTTTGAGGTTGTCGGACCGGTCTTGCTCCTTCTTCAAGAAATATGCGGTGCTCGCATACTTGGGGGCTTATTCCCACTAGATCCGCCAAACTCCACCCAATTGCCCTTTTGTTTTTCCTCAATACATTTAGCAATTTTTCTTCTTGTTGAGGAGTTAACTCTTGTGCAATTATCACGGGTAGCTTTTGGGCTTCATCAAGGTATGAATACCTTAAGTGAGGTGGTAGTGGCTTCAATTCCATCTTCTTGTCATTCCTTGAAGTTTGAGTCTCCGGATGGCTTGTATGATGTGTGGTATTTAGTTCGCTTGACTCTTCATTTGCTTCTTTGACCATGCACTTCTCATCTAATCTTGCAAGATGCACTTCGGCTACTATGTTATCGATTGGGTCACACCGAAATAGAGAGTGGTTCTCCAGTGGATGCTTCATTGCTTCTTCTAGGCTAAAGCTTACAATTCTCCCATCTATTTCAAATGAGTAGTTCCCCGAGTAAGCATCAAGCTTGAATCTAGAAGTCCTCAAGAATGGCCTTCCAAGTAGGATAGATGATGCTCTCTCGGTTTCGCTTGACGGCATTTCAAGGACATAGAAGTCAATCGGAAACACCAACCCTTTTATATTCACCAATACATCTTCCGCAACACCCGCTACGGTTATTATGCTTTTATCCGCTAGGACAAATCTTGCCGTCGACCTTTTTAGTGAGGGCAAGTTCAATACCCGATAAACGGAGAGCGGCATGATGCTAACACATGCTCCGAGGTCACACATACAATCTCTAAATTGAACTCCATTGACGGTGCAAGTGACCATACAAGGGCCCGGGTCATCACACTTCTCCGGTAATGTTCCCATCAAAGCAGAAATAGAACTCCCCAATGGGATGGTTTCCAATTCAAGAATTCTATCCTTGTTTATGCATAAATCTTTGAGGAATTTGGCATATCTAGGAACTTGATGGATGGCATCAAAGAGGGGGATGGTTACCTCAACTTTCTTGAACATTTCTACCATTTTGGGGTCGAGTTCCATGCGCCTTTTAGCTTTCTTTGCAAGTGTCGGAAATGGAAGTGGTTGAGCAATTTCTTCTTCCAAGGTTCTTTTGGCCTTGGTTGTCTCCCTTGTTGGTTGGGCTTCATCTTCAACTATTGCTTGTGGTGTCTCCTCTTCCACTACCTCTTCTATATCTATTCTCTCTTCCCCTTGGGCGGTTGTGATAGGACTTGGGTCCTTTGCTTCCTTCTCTTTTAGTTGTGTACCGGATCTAAGGGTGATGGCGTTGATGCCCCCTTTTGGATTTGGTTGAGGTTGAGAGGGAATGACACTTTGGATTGGGGGTTGAGGAGTGGGGGTCGATGGTGTGTCCATACGTGCAAGAAGAGCTTGTAGTGTAGAGGTGAGGCCGGTGAGGCCGGAAGCAAGTGTGTTTTGTAATTCCTTTTGGCCTTGGATAATGGTCCGGAGTGTTTCGTCTTGGTTGGAGGGGGTGGTTGCATATGTGAGTTGAGGAGTTTGTGATTGGTTGGGTAGTGGTCTTTGATGTGGTGGTTGATATGTTTGGTAGTTTCTTTGTGGGTTTTGTTGATTGTATGGTTGATTTTGGAAGTTGTATGGTCGGTTTTGTGAGAAATTTTGCGAGTTGTTATTCCATCTTTGACCTCCTCCATTGTTGTTGTTATCCCTATTCCCTTGTTGATGATTGTCTTTCCAATTTTGATTATTGTGTCCACTTCCTTGGTTGTAGCCTCCTCCTTGATAAGGGTGTCCTTGGTTAGGATTACCTCCTTGGTAGTACCCTTGATTAGGGCGGTCATAGAAATTATGGGTAGCCGCCAAAGTATTATCTTCTTGAAGGCTTGGGCACTCATCCGTGTGGTGAGAGTAGCAAGAGCAAATGCCACATACTCTTTGAGGGACCAATTGTTGGTTGTGTTGTTGAGGTGGTGGAGGGTGTTGTTGATATGATTGAGGTTGTTGTGGTTGTTGTTGGTTCAATTGGAGTTGCCTAAAGACGGATGTCATCTCATTCAAGGATTGAGTTAGAGCGGTGGCTTCACTACTAGTTGATACCTCGTTCACGGTCCTTGGACGGTTGACTCTTCGCCTCATATGTTGATTGGATTCGGCTAAGTCAATAATAAGTTGCCATGCCTCCTCCGCGGTTTTATATTTGGACAAAGAACCATTGCTAGAAGTGTCCAAGAGGGTTCTATCTTGCTCTCGCATCCCTTGACATATGTATCCAAGCAATACTTGAGTGTCGAGCATGTGATTAGGGCATGCATCTAGTAGTTTGCAAAACCGTTCCCAATACTCATAGAGTGGTTCCGTCTCACCTTGCACAATACAAGACATTTCCTTCCTTAGCCTATCCATCTTTTCCGGGGGCAAGAATTTATCCAAGAACCCCCTTCTAAGTAGGTCCCAATCGGAGGTAACTTCACTAGAGAGGGTGTAGAACCATTCTTTGGCCTTGTCCTCAAGAGAGAAAGGGAAAGCAAACAACCATATAGCAACTTCATCGGATCCTTCCCGTCTAGTAGTCGAGCATATGCGGTGGAAGTCCTTGAGATGTCGAATAGGGTCTTGTGCGGGAAGCCCATGAAACTTGGGTAGGAGGTTGATCAAAGCGGTCTTCAATTCAAAGTTTGCATTCAAATTGGGGTGAGTTACATGAAGGGGTTGAAGGACATAATCCGGTTCACCCGCTTCCTTGATGGTAACTCTCCTTGGAGCGTCCATGGTATTAGTACCTAAAACAAAAGAAGAATTGTTGGTGAGTTTGATGGGAGTATGATTAATGCCTTCTTTGAGTGACGGTTCAATGTTCACTTCTAGTAAGGTGGTTGAGGTGGTGAAAACCTCTTCACCTTTTCCAAATCTTAGCCGCCTCCGAGCTTGTCTAATATGAAACAAAGTTCGTTCTATTTCCGGATCAAAAGGGATTAAGCTCGGATTCGGTTGTGAACGCGTCATGCAATGAAGGGGAAATGGAATTCATTGTAACGATGAGGAGTTAGTCAATTGAGCAATTTACAATGAAGTGCAACTATGTACATATATACACACTTAATCCAAAACAATAACATGGCACACTAAGCAACTTCCCCGGCAACGGCGCCATTTTGACAAACGAATTTTTCTGTCGGTATAGAAATTATCAAATGATCAATCGTAGTATAGTCTAAACCGACGCAAAATTCTTTATCAAACAAATCTACAATCTATATCCGAGAGTACTAGTCTCCCGAGTCGTTCTCCCTTGGAATTGCCAAAGTGTACATCTTATTGATTTAGTAAGCTTTGTTGGAATTCTTTGAGGGTTTTAGCAAGGTAATGAGAAACGAACAATCAATTATCAAAAGACTTGGCTTAGGGTTGACATTGGAAATTCTATCCTTATAGTCCATACAATGTTGATAACAATTAGGCCTTGCTTCATTTAGTTATCCCCTAGGTATAGAGGGAGGTCAAATGAAAGTAATCAACTTGAGTCACAAGTCCTAGCTTCACCTTATGGGAATCTAGCTTTAGTGCACTCCAAGCCAACTAGCAATCCCTAATTCCAAATCAACTATTGATACAACTATTCAACTTCTTCCAAGGACCAAACCCTATGCCAAGTGTGAGAATTCTACTCCATAGCTAGTGTTGTCATTTTATCAAACATGTGATGAGCAAGAAGGAAAGTCATAGTAAAATGAGAAGAAAAGTCAAATTGAAAGTATTGCAACACAAAGATCTAACAACAAGTCTCAAAGAGTGGCAATGAAAATCCAAAATAGAGATGAAATCCAAAATTACAAAGTTGAATCCTAGATCTATGAGAATTGATCAATTGTATCTACTACTTGAAATTGGAGAAGAAAATCTATGACATGAACAAAGTGGAGTGAGAATTGTAATGGATCTCACCAAAAAGTCATTGAAAATTCAGAAATTAGATGAGGATGAACCCTAGTGAAGCTTGGAATCTCCCTCTTCTTCTCCCAAAAAGTGTAACTAACTCTCTCTTCTCCCAAAAAAAAGGAAAATATCTAGATCTAGAAGAAATGAACTAAAAGTGTCCTTAACCCTTGTTCCTTTGGTCTTCTTAAGCTTTTCCCGCCAAGGTGTTTCTCCAAGAGTGGGATCCTTAACTGCCTCCATGCCTAAGTCACGTGACTTCTTAAAAAATCATATCCGCAAATCGGCGCGCACGCGCACACGCCGTTGAGACGTCTTGTAATGTGCGCGGAGGCGTGATGTACGCGTGCGCGCCCATGAAGATCCTGGCTTAGCCGCTTCTCAAGCCGGCTCTTGGCTTTGGCTCCACGTTGCCCTATCCGCGCGGGCGCGCAAGGTGCGCGCACGCACCCATGCGGAGACTTCCAAAGCTTAATCCTCATGCTTTCTTCCTTTGTACCCGTCTTCCTTCTCTCTTTCGGTCCATTCCTACTCTATATCCTGAAACCACTTAACACACAAGTCACGGCATCGAATGGCATCAAGGGAAGATTAGAAATGTATCCATTTTAGTGCGAAATAAGCATGTTTTCATTCATGAGGCGAAACTAGGAAAGGAATGCAAAATCTTGTATTTTCATATAGAAAGTGTGTGGAATCATTGATAAAACCCCTGAAATCATCACAAGATAAATCCTCAACTTGGGGTTTGTCAGCGGTTCTCCTTCTCGTGGTCGAGATAGGATAGGTGGCCGTCCTAAGAATTCCTTGAAGTCTCAGAAGGCCTGCTTACATTCTGTCGTCCATTCAAATTGTTTTCCCTTTCTTAAAGTAGCATAGAAGGGGAGAGATCTTATTGCAGCTCCTGCTAAGAATCGAGATAGGGCGGCTAATCTCCCGTTGAGTTGCTGTACCTCTTTGACGCAGGTTGGGCTCTTCATGTTGAGTATGGCTTGACATTTGTCTGAATTTGCTTCAATTCCCCTTTGTGTGAGTATGAAGCCTAAGAATTTGCCTGCTTCAACTGCGAAGGTGCATTTTGCGGGGTTGAGTCGCATGTTATGTTTCCTTATAGTGTTAAACACTTGAGCCAGGTCGGACAATAGTGTGTCTTCGCTTTGTGTCTTTATTAACATGTCGTCCACATAAACTTCCATGATTTTTTTGGTGTGATCTGAGAAGACTTTATTCATTAGCCTTTGATAAGTAGCTCCTGCGTTCTTGAGACCGAAAGGCATCACGATGTAGCAGTAGTTTGCCTTTGGTGTTAAGAACGAGGTCTTTTCTTGATCTGGTGGATACATGGAAATTTAGTTGTATCCTGAATATGCATCCATAAACGAGAGATATTTATATCCAGAGGAAGCATCTACCAGGGCGTCAATACTTGGGAGTGGGTATGGATCTTTTGGACAAGCTTTGTTGAGATCGGTGTAATCGGTGCACATTCGCCACTTCCCATTCGAATTTTTCACCAAGACGACGTTGGCTAGCCATAGTGGGTATTTGACTTCTCTTATAAATCCGGCTTCCAGCAGTGCTTGTACTTGTTCTTCCACAGCTTGGGATCGTTCTGGCCCGAGTTTTCTTCGCTTCTGTTGCACCGGCCGAGATCCTGGGTAGACCGCCAACTTGTGGCACATTAGCTTGGGGTCTATGCCCGGCATGTCTGCGGCTCTCCCTGCGAAGAGGTCGACATTATCTCGTAAGAATTGTATCAGTAATTCTTTTGAGTCTCCTCCTAGGACTGTGCCGATATTAGTTGTTTTGTCCGAGGTGTCTCCGATCTGAACCTTCTCTACCTCACCTTCTGGGTGCGGACGGAGTTCTTCTCGTCGATGAGCTCCGCCAAGCTCAATTGTATGAAACTCTTCTCCTCTGCCCCTGAGGTTTAAGCTCTCGTTATAACAGCGACGTGCCATCTTTTGATCTGCTTTTATCGTGGCTATCCCCTCTGTAGTTGGGAATTTCATGCATAGATGTGGAGTTGAGACTATTGCGCCGAGTTGATTGAGTGTTGTCTGACCTATTAGAGCATTGTAGGCTGAACTTACGTCGACCACAATGTAGTCTATTTTGAGGGTCCTAGATTGGTTCCCTTTTCCAAAAGTAGTGTGTAGCGATACGTATCCCAGCGGTTGTACCGGGGTGTCTCCTAGTCCGAACAGATTGTTCGGGTATGATCTAAGCTCCTTTTTGTCTAAGCCGAGTTTGTCGAAGGCTGTTTTGAATAAGATATCGGCAGAACTCCCTTGGTCTACTAATGTGCGGTGTAGATTGGCGTTTGCCAGTATAATAGTGATGACCATGGGATCGTCGTGTCCCGAGATGATGCCGGATGCGTCCTCTTTAGTGAATGTTACTGCCGGGATGTTGGGTGCTTCCTCCTTTCCCTCGACATGATATACTTCTTTGAGATATCTCTTTCGGGATGATTTGGAGATCCCACCTCCTGCGAATTCGCCGTGTATCATGTGGACATGTCTTTCTGGTGTTCGAGGTGATCGTTCAGCTCGTCCATCATCTTCGTCTCTTTCTTTGGTCATCATCTCGGGTAGCCAGAAATCGATCTAATTTTCCTTCTCTTACCAATTTTTCTATGATATTTTTCAAGTCGAAGCACTCGTTGGTGGAGTGCCCTCGGACTCGATGGTATTCACAATATTCCTTCCGGTTTCCTCCTCCCCTTTTGCCTTTGAGTGGTCGCGCTGGGGGATTTTTTCTGTGTGGCAGACTTCTTTGTACACGTCGACCAGGGATGCCTTGAGAGGAGTGTAGTTATGGTATTTTTTTATTTTTTCCCCATGTCGATCTTCTTTCCTTTTAGAGTCCTTGTCTTTGTCTCGGTAGGGGGCCCCAAATTTTGAGGTTTCTCCCAACCGAGCGTTCTCTTCCATGTTGATGTATTTTTCTGCTCGCTCCTATACTTCGTCTAAGGAGGTAGGATATTTTTTTGATATAGATTGGCTGAAAGGTCCCTCTCGTAAGCCATTGATGAGCCCCATGATGGCGGCCTTAGTTGGTAAATTTTGTATGTCCATGCATGTTTTGTTGAATCTTTCCATGTAGTTGCAGAGGCTCTCCCGATCTCCTTGCTTGATCTCTAGTAAGCTGGGTGCGTGCTTGGCCTTATCTTTCTGGATGGAGAATCTGGCCAGGAACTTTTTAGCCAGGTCGTCAAAGTTTGAGATGGACTTCGGAGGTAAGTTGTCGAACCATCTGATCGCCGTTTTCGTGAGAGTCGTTGGAAAAACTTTGCAGCGAATGGCATCTGAGGCATCGGTAAGGTACATTCTGCTTCTGAAATTGCTGAGATGATGGTTGGGATCTGTGGTGCCATCATAAAAACCATATCTGGGAGCTTGAAATCTTTTGGGATTTTGGTCTTCATGATTTCTCTGGTGAACGGATCTTGTTCTTTGCGTGAATTTTCCTCAGGAGTGGTCCGTGGAGCTTTTGATTTGAGGTCGGCCTCTAATTGCTGTAGTTTTTCTTCCAATTCTCGACGTCGTCGTACCTCTCTTTGCAGATCCTTTCCGACCTCCCATTGTTACTGGGTTTCTTTTTCAAGTTGCTTTAAGAGATCTTGAAGTGCTTCTATGGCTCCCGGATTTGGTGAGTTTTTGTCCCCGTTGGATTTCGGAGTATCCTTTAGCGTAGTGTCCGCGTTCTTGTGCGGTGTTCTATTTTCCAGATCCGAGTCGTGGTTGTTGTCATGGCCGTCCGCCATGGTTTTAGGATGACTTTCAGGTTCCCCGGCAACGGCGCCAATGTTCCGAGGGTTACCTGAAACTGGAGGTCAATCTCGGATGAGATCTTCTGTACTGGTCGGAGATGACGTGTCCGGCTGGCTGGTGGCGGCCGGAGCTGTTGTGTCTGACTTGTTGGACTTTTTACACTGCTGATCCTTGGCCACCGGAGGGTGGGGGGTACCTGCAAGAGACTCCGATGCTTAAGTTAGCATGGGTATTAAACAGGTTTATTGTAGAATCAGAGTATGAGTTATACCTGGGTGCTCCAGTGTATTTATAGTAGTGTGGGCTGACCTTTCTGATAAGATAAGTTAGTTATCTTATCTTATCTTATCTTATCCTGTTTTGGATGAAGTCAGCTTATCTTCAAGGGAACCGCCTTTATCTCTATAGGCTGGGATTGCCTTTGGATTTGGGTCGTGTTCCTCTATTTGGGCCCTTTATTGGGCTTTCCTGTGGATTTGGTCGAGCTCTTTTAGAAGAGGTCGGGTAGTCTGACCTGAAGAGGTCGGTCGCTGTGTCGCCGATCATCCCGGGTCGGATAGCTCGACCCAGGGTATGAACAGCGGTGGAGGCTAGAAAATTCCTAGGATTTATGCTAACCCAAAGAGGGATCGAGGCAAATCCTGACAAGTGCAAAGCTATCCTAGAAATGAAAAGCCCGACTTGTTTGAGAGAAGTCCAACAATTAAATGGCCGACTTGCAGCCCTTTCCAGGTTCTTGGCAGGGTCAGCATTAAGGCCCGTTCTACTCTTCTCTCTGCTGAGAAAAGGATGCCAGTTCGAGTGGACTCCAGAATGCGAAGAAGCGTTCCAAGAGTTCAAAAAGTTATTGAGCCAACCTCCAATCCTCACCTGACCTCTAATAGGGGAAGAGCTTGTCCTATATTTGTCTGTAGTCGACAAAGCTGTTGCATCGGCCCTAATACGAGAGGATGAGGTTGGACAACATCCAGTATATTTCACCAGCAAAGTTCTACAAGGTTCCGAGCTAAGGTACCGCAAGCTAGAGAAGTTTGCGTGCTCCTTAGTAATAGCCTCGCGGAGGTTAAGGCCCTACTTCCAAGCCCACACAATAAGAGTCCGAACGAACCAACCCATGAAGCAAATCCTCCAAAAGGCGGATGTTGTAGGGAGAATGGTTCAGTGGGCGATAGAGCTCTCTGAGTTCGACTTAAAGTACGAAACTCAGACAGCGGTAAAAGCCCAATGCCTCACCGACTTTATAGCGGAATATGCAGGAGATCAAGAGGAGAAGCCGACTACATGGAAACTATACGTAGATGGATCCTCAAACAAAACAGGAAGTGGTGCCGGCATAATACTAGCCAATGAAGGGGGAACACATATAGAAGTTTCCCTCAAATTTGAATTTCCAGCTTCCAACAATCAGGCAGAATATGAAGCCCTGATTGCAGGATTAAAGCTAGCAGAAGAGGTCGGTGCAACCCAGGTACTGATATTTAGTGATTTCCAAATAGTGACCTCCCAAATAAATGGAGAGTATCAGGCTAAAGACCCGAATATGAAAAGATACTTGGAAAAAACTCTGGAGCATCTCGGGCGCTTTGCAGAAACCGAGATCAGACACATAACTCAGGACCTGAATAGCAGAGCAGACGCCCTCTCCAAGTTAGCCAGTACCAAACCAAGAGGGAATAATAGAAGCTTGATCCAGGAAACTCTCAAAAAATCCTCTGTGATGAAAACAGAGGACAAGCAGGAAGTCCTCGAAGTAACCGGGTTAAACCTCGGATGGATGAACCCCTTGGTCGAATACCTAAAATTCGACATCTTCCCCAAAGAGGAAAAAGAGGCCAGAAAATCTGGAGGGAAGCACAATACTACACTTTAGTGAAAAATACCCTCTATAAAAGAGGAATATCAACACCATTGCTAAAGTGCGTACCGACCTCAAGGACAGTTGAAGTACTAGAAGAGGTTCATAATGGGATCTGCGGAAACCACCTCGGAGCCAGGTCGCTAGCAAGAAAAGTAATCCGAGCTGGGTTCTATTGGCCGACTTTGCAAAAGGATGCCACAGAATTTGTGAAAAGATGCCAACCATGCTAGATGCACGCAAATTTCCACGTGGCTCCCCCCGAGGAGCTAATCAGTATAACTTCTCTGTGGCCCTTTGCAAAATGGGGGATGGACCTGTTAGCTGTTAGGACCTTTTTTCCAGGCCCCAGGACAAGTCAAATACTTAATTGTGGGAATAGACTACTTCACAAAGTGGATAGAAGCAGAACCATTGGCCACCATCACTGCCCAGAGAAGTCGGAGGTTCCTCTACAAAAATATCATCACAAGGTATGGGATACCTCATTCCATTACCACAGATAATGGAACCCAGTTCACCGACTCTACCTTCAGAAGCCTAGTAGCCAGTATAAAAATAAAACACCAATTCACCTCGGTGGAGCATCCACAAGCAAATGGACAAGCGGAGGCAGCTAACAAAATCATACTGGCGGGGCTAAAGAAAAGACTACAAGATGCAAAAGGAGCTTGGGCTGATGAGCTCCCGCAAGTGCTATGGGCCTACCAGACGACGCCACAATCTGCCATAGGAGAAACACCCTTCCGACTTGTCTATGGCGTAGAAGCCATGATACCAGTAGAAATCAATGAACAAAGCCCAAGGGTGATCCTCCATAATGAGTTAGGAAATGTATAGGGGCAAAAAGAGGAGCTTGAATTGCTCCCCGAAGTCCGAGAGCAAGCCCAGATAAGAGAAGCAACATTGAAACAAAGGATGACTACCAAGTACAACAAAAAAGTCATTCGAAGGAGTTTCACCCCAAACGATTTGGTCCTGATCAGAAATGACATTGGAGTCAACAAATCGGGGGAAGGAAAGCTCGCTGCTAATTGGAAAGGACCATACAAAGTTAGCGAGGTCTTAGGAAAAGGGTATTATAAGGTGACTGACCTAAACGGCACCGAGTTACCAAGGTCGTGGCATGCTTGTAACATGAAAAGGTATTATAGTTAAATGCGAACTCTACTCCCTGATGTACTCTTTTCCCAACTTCATGATTTTTTTCCCCAAAAATCAAAGGGTTTTTTCTGAAGAAGGGTTTTTAATGAGGCATCACAGTAGAGACTAAGGGAGAATGGACTATCAAAAACCCTTAGTAGTAGCGAAAGTACCTTCCCAAATAAATAAAGATCTTTTACAATATCTCTTATAAATTCCTTCTCGTTTATTTTTCTTTCTACGAAACGCGCTGACTTAAACTCGACAAAGCGTGAAAATCCCATGAACCGACCTAGATGGTCGTCAGGATAAAACGACGAGGTACAAGTCGGTGTAAAGAGGTTATAAAGTTGATCGTAAAAAACTCGGAAACATTCCGACTCATAAGTCGAAGTGAAAAGCCGAGCGGCAAAGAAAACGCATCGCAAAAATAACCTAAGTCATAAGAACTCAATAAATCAAAAAATTGAGTATAGGGAATGCCAAAAAGAGATCGAAAAACCTAAAGACTGTCCTGAGTCCTTAAAGTTAAAAGGCTCAAAAAGACAAACAGCCAAGAAAAAGGTTTTCAAAAAGATCAAGGGAATTTTTCAAAAATGAAAATCAGAAAAGCATGCACACAACAAGACAAAGAAAGGTAACTTAAACCCTTATCCAAAAAAGGGGTATTTTTTGTCAACCTAAATCCTTATCCAAAAAAAGGGTATTTCTACAAATATTTTGTTTACGGCCTTAAAAGGCCAAAGAATATCAGCTGACTACCACAACATAAAGAGTTTAAAAAAGAGGAGACCCACAGGCTGGGCCCCCATATAGCCACAAATATTTTTAAAGAGTATCACCACCAGAGTCGAAGGGAGTAGTCGGATCACCACCAGAGTCAGGAAGAGTAGTCGGAGCGCCATCAGGTCCAGGGAGAGAAGTATCTATAGGAGCCGGAGAGGAGGTTCTGTGAGCCTTCGAGGAACTCAGAGCATCCTTGGAACAAGGAGGGGACTCCATTACCCTCTGTCCCCAAGTCTTCAAATCTGACTTGGTGACATATTGGGGAGAGGGAGGAGAGACTATAGCCCCGTCAATGACGACCTTGTCCGGATCCAAAGGTGAGAGATCCAGGTCGGGAGCAAGGACTCCGACCTGTTCCTTAAAGATCCTCCATGCTTCCTCGGCCCTGTCAGCAATAGAGTCCTCCAACTCGGTATAGTCACTCCGAGCTTTCAGCAAATCCTTCTTCACCACCACGAGGTCCTCAAACAAGCTCGCATAACTCTCCTGCGCCTTCAGCCTCAGGCCCTCCTCCATGTTGCACCGAGCTTGCAACTTTCGCTCACTCTCCTGAAGGCCATCCCTTTCCTCCTTCAATTTGGCGACCTCCTCCTTCAGCGCCCTCTCATGCTCCTGATACATGAGAAGCCTCCCCTCCAACTCTTCAACCCTCGAGGTTGAACCCAGAGAGCTAAGAGGAGTCTTCTCAAACATATCAAGGAACTTTGTGCATACCCCCGCCGCCCTGATACTCTCCTGAGCTAAAATAGTGAGGTGGTTCCGAATAGAAACATCATCCATACCTATGCGGGTATGGGGATAGATGTATTTCCGGACAAATTGAGGTGCATCCACCTTAGCCTCACCTTCAAAAGAAGAGCTAGACTCCAAGGTCTTGCGCTTCTTCTTTTCTGGCTTAGGGGAGGATCGGGGAGGAGGGGACGGCTGAGAAGAGGTTGAAGAAGAAATGACAATAGGTCGGTTCGGGGTCCCCAAGTTGTGAGGAAGGGGGGAGGAGAAGGAAGAGGAGCGTTAGTTACCCTGGCGCCACCAACCCTGCCACGGGACCTTGCCTTGGCCTCCTGGACTCTCTGGTAAGACTCCCTGGAATTCTTCTTCGCCATCTTTGTAAAAAACAATTAGTAGCCAAAGAGTCAGCAAAACAAGTCGGTAAAAACAGGTCGGAAACAAAGTGGATAAATAAAAGCTACCTAGTTGTGTCTGGACAAAGGTCGGCGACCCCTGGAGAAATTTTTTGGTATCCAGATATGGGGCCCTCCCCCACACTTCTCGGAGGAACCCCACAATGGCAGCCTCTACCTCATCCAGATCATCCAAACCATATTTCTCACAGGGGGAGGCCTCCAGCCAGTACAAAGGAAAGCGAGGGGAAGAACTCTCGTCTAAGAAGAAGGGGTGGTGACCCTCTACAGCTTGAACTTTGAAAAAATAATTTTTGAAGTCATGGAAGGATTCATCAAAAAGGGTGAAGATTCTCCGACCTTGTATAGCTCGGAAAGACACCCATTGTTGCTTATTATTTTGCCCACTGAAGGGCTTGGTCATGTGAAAGAGAAAAAAGAAAATCCTCAGGGACGTCGAAAAGTCTAAAGCATGGCTAATGAACCGGTAGATTTTCAGAAAACCCCAGGAGTTGGGGTGAAGTTGGGTAGGAGCAACTCGGCAGTGGCGTAGAACGGCAACCTCAAAATCAGAAAATGGGAGAAAAACGCCCAGGCGGGTGATGATACTCTCATACATATAAAAAAAATGAGGGGCTACTTCAGAAGCCCTCCCGAAACAAACCCGGTCTTCCGGACCCGGGACCACCAATTCATACTTCGGCTCATCCTCATCAGAGGTACAAAGTCTATGATGAGTACGGAGGTTGGTGATAAAATCGGTGTCGACCATAGGTTCCTCCCCTAGGACCGTGACGTCAACCCACTGGACAAGAATTTCTACAGAAGACATTGTTTCCTAAAGGTTGACGAAAACCTACAAATGGAAAAGAAAAAGATCAAGAACAGGGTTCCTAAGGGGGCATGGAATCAAACAGAAACCTACAAACCAACTCCTCTCTCCAAAAAAGTAAAAGCATGCAAACAGAAGCACTGCATAAAAGAGGAGAAAAAACTAACCCTTACCTGAGAAAAATGTAGAGGAAGATGAAAGCCTTCAAATGAAGAATTTCCCACGAACAGATGAGAAGGAAATTTTGAAAAAATCGCAGAAACGAAACAACGAAAGAGAGGGAAAGTATTTATAGACACGTTAGGGGCATAATGGTAAAAACAGAAAGCGGTCATTAATGAGCGCACCGTTACCAAGGTAATTAATCCCTACACGAACCTCTAACGGAAGCGATGTTTGATTAGACGCGACTGTGAAAATCAAAAGTCACAAAAGTCACGTCGGCTCTGAATAATCACGTCGGTTCCCTCACAAGTCGGCTACGATCCCGAGTAGGGGCACTGTTCATACCCTGGCCCAACACTAAGGCCCAGGTCCAAACGAAAAGACCCAGTTCAAAGGATTGTGTCTCACCCCACACCGACCTTCCCCTAAAGAAGTCGGTTCTCACCACGACTTGCTCTAAAGAAGTCGGGGACGAAGATTAGCTGGCAGATAAACACTCACTCAAATGAGTAACTGCCCCTAAGATCTCTCAACCCACTTCCAAGAGCCATATCCCAACTTCCCTAAGATAAAGGGACGGTTATCCACCTTAAAAGGTGGAACTACTTCAGCGGTGATTATTGGCTCACCACTATAAATACACTGACACTCCTCAGATATCTCTAAGTCCCAATACTCTCTAGACCTGCTTACGCCCTTGCTGACTTAGGCATCGGAGTGTCTTTGCAGGTACCACCCCCATTCACTCGTGTTCACAAGTCGGACGGAGGCCCTGAAGACGCGAATCTGCCCGAAGGCTTCCCTCCATAGACGATTGGGCCAACCCAGCGAGTCCAGCCCAATAATCTCCGGTTACCCATTGTAACAGTATATATATATATATTCATCGGTATTAGGCTATTACACTTATTTTATCCATTATAGATTTGCCTCGTTAAATGAACGTATGCTAGTTGTTTTTCACACATTTTATCCCTTTTCATAATATTAATTACCAGTTAATATAAAATGAATGAAAAATTCAGTTTTTTTCCATGTTGCACATAAACATATAAATATTGTATAAAATACATTTGGATAACATTCTTTTTTATTTTTTTTTTAACCTTGAAATCGTTAATATTATCTTTCGAGCGAATGAGCAGCAATTACTCGAATTTTTTTTCATGAATTTTGTAAAATAACTATCATTTTTTATTAGAAATGACGGAAATAGTTGGTGGATAATTAGATGATAAAAAATTGACAAGTTTTTTCAAAAAAAGAAAATTATGCGATTCTAAGGGTTTTTTTTTAATAAATAAATTATTTTAAAATATATATAAAATCAAAAAAAATCTAGAGAACGAACACTTTTATTAAAATTTAGTTAATACAACAAAAAAAATAAATAATTATATACTATTAAATATAATCTTACACTATTAAAATATTAATAACAATTAATTAATAACTATAAATCACAAAACTTGCTCGTTCCTAACAATCCTAAAAGAAAAACTCTAATTGTCAAACGCGTGACTGATCGTGTAGAAAAGGAAAGACGGATTCAACCAAAACTAGTGAGTAGAAATTAATCTGTTTGGATAGCAGTCCAACTAGAATAAAACTTGAGATTAGAGATTTCGCCATTTCGGTGTCATAGCAAGGCAGACGCTCCACTAAACTTAAAATGAAACGATGTTGGTCATTTCCAATTCTCTCTTACTCTCTCTCTATCTCTAACTAATCTCTCCGCTGAAGAAAGGAAGAAGAATAACACGCGTCTTCTTCTTCTCATCCGTAGCTTTCTCACCTCTGTCTTAATCTCTTCTAACTCACACACACATTTACGGCGCGATTTTTAAACCAATTAAAAAAATTGACGACATCCTTCTCCCTCTGCTCCCACTGTGATGCCATTCTAGGGTTTTGGATGAAACAATGGGTCTCGGCACCGACAAGGACGACCACGTCGTCCACGACGGAGACTCCAACCCCTTCCCATCCGTCTCTTGCTCCATTTGCCTCGACCCTGTTGCCCGCACCGGCGATAGATCCTGGGCCAACCTTCAATGCGGCCATCAATTTCACCTCGGTAAGTCAATGCTTTCTTTCGCCGATGTTTTCCGATGCATCCAATTTGATCGCCATACAATTTCTGCAATCAATTTTGACTTGAACCGACATTGAGATCTGAATTGTCGTTTTGCTTATCTTTCGTGTTGAACTAAAACTAGTACCGTGCGAGAGGATCGAGGAACGCTTCTTTATGTTATCTGATTTTTGGAAATGTTGTTATGCAATCTGGTAGAGTAGTATTTTCATTCGATGAGCTTGTTTGTAGAGGTTGGTGGTTCTAATTGTGTTAGCTGCGGTGATTCCATTGTCTAGAAACGGGTTTCTTTTATCCAGAAAACTCTATCGGAGGAGATGGTGGAGCGTTTTATATAAGATGGAGAGAGAGATGCATTTTGTTTTTATCACTTTTTTTTTTCCTTCTTCCTAATATCTTTTTATAAGAGAGCTCAAAGGTAGATATCTCCTCTTGTTGTTCTCAGGTTGCTTGGTATATGCTCCTGCTAGTTGGGTATAGGAGGTTATAGTGTGAATTTATGTAGAGTGGATTTCTTATGCTGCACGGTCGAATCCCCATGACTGTTGTAACTGGCAGAAGCTGACTTATTTTGAGATACTTAGTGGCTCTCAAATTGGTTGATAAATTATCTGAAACTGAAATGAGCTCAGTTAAATTAAATGTTTGTACTCATCTACTACTGGTCTACTGCATTTTCTTTAGGAGTTAGGACTATAAATGTCGGCTACATAAAATTTATAAGTTTCTAGTTCTCAACCAAAAGGAAATTAAAGTGACTGATTTCGATGAGCTGTGCAACATTTTTGTACATTTTGTATTTTTGGTGTATCTTGAACCTACAACCAACACAGAAAACCTACAATACAGTGATGATATACCGACATGTACGGAAAATTGGAAAAATGGGAAAATTGCAGGCCTCAATGAGTACTTGTTATTCATTATGCATTAATTATAAAACAAACCCCATATGTGTATGTAGACATCTCCTTTTTAAGGCAATATTTCTAGGGTTTGTGCTCTACTAGTATCAAACTATCGGTTTCTAGCAAGATGATAGCTGCATCTTTATGGTATCACATCATATTGTTATGCTTAATAATTTATATGTCATTCAGATTGCATTGGCTCAGCCTTCAATATAAAAGGGGCAATGCAATGCCCTAATTGCCGGAAGATTGAGAAAGGTCAGTGGCTTTATGGCTCCCGGTCATATCCAGAATTCAGCACAGATGATTGGGCACACGATGAGGATCTATATGATCTTAGCTACTCTGAAATGGTAATAGAAACCACGCCATCTTTGTAATTTCCAACATTTTAATTGTTATTTCCATAAACATGCTCCTGCACTTTCATTCTCAGGAAGCAGCCTTACATGAACAATGAATGTTTGTTTTGTTGCTTGCCATTTTGGATTATATAGCTTTACTTTCTGTACTGTTATTGTTTCAGAATCTCTAAGAACAGATCTTTATTTTTTTATTACAAAAAGAGATCTTACTTTTAACAATATGGTGGAATTTGATCCATATAGCAAATACACAAACACTCATTTTTTATGGATAGCCATCAGAAGAGCAATAAATTGAGGTCAAAGCAATTAAACATGATTTTATTCCTTAACAAAGGGTAAAGATATACAAAGATAGGCCATTTTTCTTCTTTATCCCCAAAATCATTGGCCTCAGCCTCCCCCTTGGAGGCAAATCACATGAAACTTCTTTATCGCAAAAGACAATTGATTATCCCCATATATGTTTAATTACAAAATCCTTATATGGCAATTGCAAACCATCTCAAATAAACAAGTAGTTCATATATGTAGTAGCACAATTTTTTGCGGGGTGGGGGGAATGGCCTCCCGTTGTCTTAAACTAGGTCTGTCAATGGGATTTACTCTTCTTTTTTTTCTTTTTTTGGTTGTTGTATCTGGATAGATAACAGTTCGCTAATTCTTTATGCAGTCCTTTGGAGTTCACTGGTGTCCTTTTGGTAGCCTGACCCGACTTCCTTCTTTTGAGTAAGCCTATTTAACATACCACAATATGCATGAAACTAAATATGTGTTCAAATTCCTTAACGCTTGATCTGTGCTTTGGGATAATCTGTTGTCTGGCCCGAATAAAAACATGCATGGTTATTAAAAGTCAAAGTGTTACTGACGCTGCTTGTGGTTATCATCACACATGACTTCTGTTAACACTGTTGGCTGTACATCAACCTCATAATGAGTTTAATTTGGTACGTTTGAGTTGAACCAAATTAGGATAGTTGACATCAAACATTGCTGAAGTTAATGGTAGTATTTATACTGTCCAAGGTGCTTAATCTTTGTGGTTTTTCAAAACAAACATTTAGGAAAGAGCAAATCTGAGAAAAATAATGGATATCTTGAGAAAATCATTAATAATATGGAGGATGTAACATCGTTATTTTTTCTAGTGTGCTATATAAATTCTGTTTCAGTGGATTCATTCTCTTCCAATCGAGTCGAGGAAATGATAACTCATTGTCTTCTTTTCTTTTCAGAGAAGGGGAATTTTCATCAACTGCATGTAAGACCTTTCCCAAAATTAGCCTCCTTATATGAACTTGCATTCAACTGAAGATGTATATCTTGACTTGAATGTTGTGGTGCAGATCATGATATACTGGGACAACATGCTATATTTGCTGAACATACGGCCGTATCATCTGGTAGTCATCCCTGTCCGTATATAGCATACTTTGGACCATTACATCCTTCCCCCTCGAACTCTGGCAGAACTGGTTCAGAAACATCTAACTTCAGCCACTGGAGTAACCCACCTATACCTAGTGACATGCCAACGTCCTATGCATTTCCTGCCATGGATCTCCATTATCACAGTTGGGAACATCATTCGCCTCATTTTTCATCTGCAAGCAGTCACCTAGGAACTGCAGATCATCCCGCAGTATCACCTGGTAGTCAAAGGCCAGCCAGGGGTAGTTCAGAGGTTCCAAGACCAGGATCTTTTATGCATCCCTTCATTGTTGGTCATAGGTATCACTTTACGGTTTATGCATTGCTATGTGATTTTATGTGAGCTAAATCATAGTATATGCTTATATACAGGATCTTATATGTGATTTTGGGTTAAATGCAACAAATAACACGATTGAACTAGGCATCTTGTGCTTTCATGCTTGACACTTGATGCATGTCTTCTGCAGTTCTGGTGCTAGGGCTGGGACATCAGTTGCATCTTCAATGATACCTCCGTATCCAGGTAGCAATGCCCGGGCCCAGGACAGAGTCCAGGCTCTTCAGGCATACTATCAACCTCCACAACCTCCTAACTCTACCTCAATGCGGACGCCTAATGCCTCTGGCACTAGAAGATCCAACAGCCATAGTGGGTCGGTTCAATTAGCACAAGTTTCCCCATCATCGGACCCAAGTGGTGGCTTCTTGTTGATTCCATCAGGTTCATCAGGACGCAATTTTCCGGAAGAAGTCCATATGCCAAGTCGCTTCCAAGCATGGGAAAGAGATCATTTGCCTTCATTATCTTTGAACCACGCAGATAGAGAATCAAGTTGGAGAGCGTACCACCAGGCTGCCAGCGGATCAGAACCAAGTATTAGGTCCAACAGCTTTCGATTAAGGCACGGATCAGAAAGAATGCCTTCACAAAATCGATGATACACTTGTTTTATGTCCTGTTCCCTCTGAAGCAAACGGCTGTTTATGGAAAATCAAAATTTATGTATGCTTTGAGAATTGTTATATAATGCTTTGGCCTGGCTGGCATGTTATGTCAGACTTATATATACTCTGGCTGGCCCTGGAATTGATCTTTCTGGCAGCCACGAGGCAGTGTGATGGACATTGGCTTCTAGTTTCTTTGCCTTTTGGTGGGCATCAAATAAGACGTTATCTACTAGTTGGAGAGTATCAGGTTTTTGAAAGTAATGTTGGGTATTCTCATCTCTAAAGTGAAAGATCAAGTGCATGAGAGCAGTTGTGGTTGGACTTTTAGCCGGTAAATTGTTTGTGTTTGATATGGAAAGCTCATGAAAATACTTTGCATTGGCTTATGTGATTATAATCTGTTCATCTATTGTGCTAGAACAGACGCAGGGTACAGAACTTGCTTGAAAACTGATCAACACGTTCAATGTTGATTTACAAAAATTGTCTTTGGTCTGATACTCAGATTATGGTATGTTATTATCATTTCTCATGAATAAGTACAAAACTATGGCAATGGTTGCCATGTTTTGACAAAATGAAGTTTAACTAGTAATAATCAATATATTTCACTTGATTCAAGGGAATACCAAACTTAGTTTCAAGAAGAATAAAAGAAAGGAAAATGAAACTACTCTTTATCTTCCATAGTTGATTGGTAAATAAGGTCATAAGAAAGACAATTCGAAAGTTTGGTCCAGTTGGTAAACTTGGTTCCTGATAAGAAATAAGATTGGTTTTCAAGAACGTTTGGCGAGTACAAAGCCAAGGAGGAAAAGTGGAGACTAAGGTTGGTTTGGGAAAATATTATGAGAAGGTATTTGTGTTTTTTATAAACATTTTGTTGTCTTTGTTAAATAAAAAGAATGTGGTTGTGTTTGTCTATATAATTTTATATATTAATAAATATTTAAATGTCATTATATTTATGTTTATTGTAGTTTATTTAAATTTTAAAAATTGGTTTAACAATATAATTTTTAGTTTGATATAGCAAGCATACTACAACCATTCGAAAGCTATATTTCAAAAGTCAACTTTAATGAATTATTTTTAAAAAGTAAATTTTATCAAACTAGCTCAAAAACTGGATGTTGATTAATGGTAGCAGCATATATCCGGTTGAGTCTTTAACCCTACCCGACCAATTTATTGTATATGTAATATGTAATATGTTATAAGTAACATGTTATAGGTAGGTGTTGAACCAAAGACCTTTCATAATACAAAAGATCTTTATTATTGAACCAAGATCATCAATTAATAATTTAACATTTTTATTTTTATAAAAACTAATTCTATTTTAGTGATATATAAATACAATATTATATCATAATATTTTATTTGTCTTTGTGTTATTATTTGAGGGTTATGTTGTTTATGAGACGATTATGTTTGTAGGATGATTGTGTTGTTTGTATTGAATTTTTAATTTGCATACTCATTAGATTATATAATAATATTGTATATTTGTAAAAATTCTTGGATAGAGTCAGATACCCACAAATTGACTACGAATAGAATTAGGATTGAATTATTCTCAACTTGCAGATAGAATAATAAATTTAAGCTGCGGATAGAGTTAGGATTGGGTTCAAACCCTATCCTATCCATTGTCTCCTCTAATTGGTAAAGTACTTGTATAATTGTGAAGAGTGGGAAATATCCAAAATAGCTTGGTGCTACTTGAAGTATAAGTATCCATATTTTTTAAGTTGGTAGAAATATTTTTGAACGAAATAAGAATCATTTGCATAAGATTACACTGGAAACTTCAATTTGCAAGAAAAGAACTCTGCTACTGATCTATAGGCAGGAGTTGATCCACTGAATGAAATGCTTGGCATCACTTTTTTGTTTTTCTTGTGGAATTAATTGTTGGTGTACCACATTAATCTCAAACTAATATACGGACACTATACAGACATAAAATATGATATAATATAGGATATGTCGATAGGCAAATTTTAAAATTTTATAAAATATAGAGATACATATATATATAAAATATAAAATATCTTTTAGATAAATCGTAGTGATATTTTATTGATATTAAAATATAAATTAATTTTTTAATTATTTTTAATATTTTATTTTAATTATATTAAATATTTAAAAGATATTTTTTTAATAAATAATAATATATACTATTTTTAAATTTATTTCAAGAATACAGGTTAAGAATAAAACTACACACGCTGACACGTAATGATATTTAAGTGTGTCCAAAATGTATCTAAAAAAATTTTATTTTTTATTAAGATATAATTGAATATAGAAGACACACATATCAAACAAATATCGAGTCATGGCAAGTGAGCAAATTGTCGTGCTTCATAGTCTACCAGTAGTAATAATAATTCAAGGCGTTAAAGTGAAAATAACTAAATAAGTATCGAAAAGAAAAAAGGTATGAAAATATTTTGTCAAATTCGTTAATGAGTTGGGCCCAATTTATTATCTAAAATCAAGAGTAAGCAGGCCCATTGATATTTGAAGAACTAAGATATAAACTAGCCGAATCCAAACCCTAAATCTGCAGCGCCGTTGTCATCCCTGTCCTCTCATTCGCACCTGCTTTGTTTCCATCGGTAATACCCTACTCTTTTCCTTCTGTTTCCTTCTCAACTACAATTACGCCAAAGTATTGTTTTCACCATTTTTTATTTTCAATTTTCTTGAGCTATATTTGTAGCTTCTGGTTTCATTTCACTGTACTTGTAGAAATTTGATCACTCCTTTAATTGAAATTGAGTTTACTGATTGGGTCCCCCTTTGATCCCATGAAAAAATATTACTTTTTTAACAAAGAATGCACGTTGAAGTACATTTTTTTTATTTGGGTGTGTTAATGCGTTTTAGGGTTGTGTAAAAGAAGAAGGGAAAAATGAGTCGAGGGGGTGCAGTTGGAGCTAAGGGAAAAAAGAAGGGTGCAACATTCACCATTGACTGCACAAAACCAGTGGAGGACAAGATTATGGACATTGCTTCTCTTGAGAAGTTCCTTCAAGAGAGGATTAAGGTTGGTGGCAAAGCTGGTGCTCTTGGTGATTCTGTCACTGTCTCCCGTGAGAAGAACAAGATCACTGTCACCTCTGACAGTAACTTCTCCAAGCGGTAATTACCCTTTTATTTATTTATTCTGTTTTTTTATATTGTCAGCTCTACATTCTTAATATGCTGTGAAATGATTGTGCTATTAGATCTTGGCAACTGAATATTCTGAATATTTTTTCGAGTGTATGTTGCTTTAGTTGAATAATGATTTGCCTTGTTATTGTTTTGGTAGGACATTGGATTTTACAGTTTTTTTTTTTCGGTACTCTTATTTTTATTTTTGAGTGAATTGCCTTGTGTACTGTTTAGGCCGTTTAGTTGGCATTATAAACAAAAGTCTAGTGTGAAAAATGAAGCAGAGAATTTGTGGCTATAGATGAATAGATTACTTATATGAACCAAGTATGCTCATTGTTTCATGGCATTGGGTCAAATGGAAATTGTCTCTGTTTATCTTTTGCCATGGGATTTGTCTTCTTTTAAGCATGCTTGAGCTTCCATTCAAATCGGTTTACCTAAACTAAGATTGCATGTACTTGGTTATAGGTACTTGAAGTATTTGACAAAGAAGTACTTGAAGAAACACAATGTGCGTGATTGGCTCAGGGTGATTGCTTCTAACAAAGATAGGAATGTCTATGAACTGAGGTACTTCAACATTGCTGAGAATGAAGGAGAGGAAGAAGATTAAATGTCTGATCGATTTTATTCTGTTAAGAACTTGTTTTTAGCATTTTTATTAGATCTAGCTTCCCTTTTTGCCAGTGTTGCTTGAGATATGATGGTTTGTCTACATCGGTTGCAATTAAACAATTTTGATTATCTAAGTGTTGTGCCATTGTTATTGAATTTGGAATAGTTAAATACAAATTTGCAAGCATTTTCTATTCACAAATCAAGAATAACTTTTCCCAACGACCTGAAATTGCTCCTACATGTACATTTCATTAAACCGGTTATGTATCCATTAATCACTTTCACTGATCTGGTTTGCCTAAAGCTCTACAAAAAGAATATCAATCTATCCCATTGTAGCGAAGATTATCTTAAAAATAACGACCATGCTCTCATGTGATAAACGTAAACACAATTCATCTTTTGTGTGTGTCTCTTTAATTTTCATAATTTTCTTGACAAGGATCTTAAATAAGAAGTCCAACATATGATGGTGAGGACTTATGAGTAGGGTGCGCATAGTTAATATATCAAACGTGTATAAAATATTAAAATGTCTTGAGAGTCAAACTCAATAATCAACGCATTTCCCAAATTGAATAGGGGGAAAAAGAAGAGTGCAGAAAGGTAGAAAGTAAATCCTTACGTAGAGCTTATGTAATATGTTTAATTAATTTACCATGGGGGATAGCTAGGTCCACAATTTATTATTCCTGTGTTTTACTATTATGATATACATATGCAAGTAATGTTGCGATAGAGTGGGGGGTAGCTGTCTCTTGGTAAGTGTTGCAAGCAATGAGCCAAGGCCCAAGACTACCACTGCCTAGTGCCGTGCATTCATGATACTGCAAATACCATTAAGGACAGGGGACATAATAACATGATGGACTAAGACTTTTGTGCTTTATCTGAAGGAAATGAGCCCATGTAGACTATAACAAACCGGAGAAAATAATAGTATAGAAATTGGGGTAAGAAACTAATTTAATAGGTGCATTCTATTGTGCCTATCAATATTTGTCTAACTTACTAAAAGAAGATAAAAATTAATATTTAAATTAAAAAAATATAAAAGTAAATAATTTTTTAATATTTAAAACTTACCATACAAGGTAAGTTCGGCAATTTCGGTACCAAAGTGATAGGCACCATAGAATTGGCCAATTTAATAATGGAGTAAAAAATAGAGTAATTTAAATATATTGGTACATGGTGTGTTATGCACAGATGTGGATCTCCAGGTGTGTTATGTACAGACCTACAAAGCGTAGTTCACGATTGGCATGGAAGAAAAAAAATGGTTGCTGCAAAGGGAGGGATAACCAAATGTTGAAACGTGTCCCAGTCATCCTACATGCAGACGAGACATGTAGGTTGACCATATTGGGAGACACCAAACGTAACCTGCGTTTGGTAGGTTCTTGTAGCAAAGCGTAACTTGCGTTTGGTAGAAATGTAGCTTGCATGTAGGACACATGTATGTGAAGTATAGTTGTCAGAACTGAATCGATAATTGAATCGGTCAGACTACTAATTTATTAGTTTATTAATTCGATCGATAACTTACTGATTGAATTGGTAAAATCAGTTCCACGTAAATAAAAAATAAAAAATAGTTTAAAACCTAAAAGTTAAGTTTTAAAATATATATACTAATATTTTAAAAATAATCAAGTTTCAACAAATTATAATTTGGTTATTATTAAATAAGTATATAAAATTCTAGTATTTTTTTATAATAAATATTTTTTAATTTTATTTTTATATTAAAGTAAATATTTTTTATTTTAATAATTAACTAATTAGTTTATATTTATTATATTGTTATATACTATATGTATTTATTGAAAAATAATATTAATAAACATATAATCATAAAAATATAATTATATTGTAATTAATAAAAATATTTGATATTTTTATTTATACATATTTAATTATATTTATATTAATAATTATGAATAATAAAAAATATAATTAATTTAAATATAAGTGAGTATAAAATTAAAATAATATTTAAAAAAATTATTGTACATATTTACTATATAATTAATAATTAGTATTTAAAATAATAAAAAAAAATATAACTTAATAATAAGGAGAATATGGAAACACAAAGAAGACCCACAAAATAATATAGCCGTTTTGCTTCTAAAGAAGAAGAAGATCGGCAAGAAGGTTGAGTGTTGAGCGAGTGAGATAAAAAAAAATACACCACAAAAAATAGTTCGTAATATTATCTTAAGAACATATTATTGAATATTTAGATTATACTCAATGAATAAATATTTTTTAAATTTTAATTATAAATAAGTTTATTTATATATGTTGTTATTAGAATTATTAATAGATTTTTGGTATATTAGTTAACTGTTAAAATTATTATTATTATTATTGTTGTTGTTGTTAATAATAATAATAATAATAATAATAATAATATGTCGCTATTATGTTATGATTATTATGATTTTTTAACGTTATTAATTATTAGTATTAATACTGTTATTGTTAGCATAATAGCAATGTAAGTATTGTATAAATATCTATTTTATTGTGTAATACTAATTTTTTTTATAGTAAAAAAATGAGTCCAATTGGTTATGTATGTCTGTACGTATGTATATGTATATATTAATAGTAAGTAGACAACTTAAAAAGAGTGTTTTGGAGAACTTTTAAAATGAGAAAATAATTTTAAATTTATTAAAAAATAATACTAATTTTATTTCAAATTTAAATCTATATTTTAGAATATTAACTGCATTAATAAAATAAATTATATATTTTTTACTATTTTACATTTGCAGTTCTTTTATTTGTCTTTTTTACTTTAGAGTAAAAATTTGTTTGATAAAAATAATTTTAGTATTTTAATTTTTAGTAGTAATGAAATTACAAATCAGACCTTTAAATTTTAATGTGAGAATTAAAAAAATTATATTTGATTATATACTAAATAAAAAAAGATTTTTTTTCTGTAACAATTCTATTGTCAAGAAGTGAATTTATGATGTGAGCACACATAATGATAAAATATGAGTTAAATATCAAATTCGTCTCTGAAAGATACCTCGATCTCCATATTAGTCCCCGGAAGATAAAGTTAATCAAAAGAGTCCCCGAAAGTTATACGAGTTAATCACATTTGTCCTTCCGTTAACTCCCTTGGTGACCTGGCTAACGGTTGCTGACGTGTGTGGTTAGCTTCCAACGTGGAAGAGGCCAACGTGTCATGACCTATTGCTGACAAGGTAAGTTTGGCAAAACAGTTCAAATAAGTCCCTAAGTGTTTGAAACCTAATCCTAAATTCCACGATAAATAGGTCGCCTTCATCAATCAGATGGCCATATGCCTGGGTTCGTGTTCAAATTGCTGGTTTTGGGCGACGATGGAGGCAGGAAATGGAGGCCGTGGTGGTGGTGTGTCATTGTTCTCGAACGGCAGTAATGGTTCCAGCGCCTCAATGCGAACCAGGAGGAAAACTCATGAGGAATCATGTTTCTGTGGGTTGAAGGCTGCGATAAGAAAATCTGGGACAGCGGAGAACCCAGATAGACTATTCCGTGCATGTCCAAGGGTACCGGGTGAGTGTTGTGTAAGACGTTAAGGGTTTTCAATGTTGTTTTGTGTGTTGGGATTTTGTTTAATTTTTTATTTTCTGATTTCTGAATTTTCAGAAGGACAGTCACTGCAACTACTTTAAGTGGGTTGAGGATGATGAGTATGAAGGGGTGGGCCAAGGTGGAACAAAGAAAGATTATGGGGCTGAGCTGCAGGTTGATAGTGACTGTGATGAATGGAGGTTGAAGGTGGCATGGAGACCGGGTAGCTTGGAAGCTGAAGTAAAAGCATTGAAAATGTTAATAGTTTTCCTGTTTGTGGTAGTTGTGCTTAATGTGATTGTTTGTAGTTTGTTGTCTCGTTCCAAGTAAAGCAAATTCCAAACACTTGATGGTGTAATGAGATGAATCCATTGAATGAGAATAGACAGGGACAATCTTCAGACTTACAGACAGCCCTAACTCTAACTTTGTCATTTTTTGAAAACAGAATATTTTTACCCCACTGGATTGTATAATCCCTAGTTGCTTGCATGAATTCAGACTTGGACTTAAATGCCATACTGACCTCGAATTTCAACTCCCCAAACTTTGTTTTCTCATTGAATTGAGGGTATACAGCTGGTGATTCTTCATCAGACTCCAACACCTTATCAGAATCCTCTGAATGCCAGGAGTCAGCATCTAAGGCAGCATCACTATCATCTAAATCTGGTAACAAAAAGTTGAACACATAAGAAATCCTAACATTTGCAAAATAGTTCAAAAAACAACTAACCGTTATGGAATTAACATACCAGACTCAGAACTTTCTTCATCTTTAGATCCCTCATAGTTGGAATCATCAGTGTCTATCTCTTTATCAGCTAATCTTTTCTTAGGGGGCTTCTGCTTCTCTCTGACTTCAGACCTGCTGTCCCTTTCTCCACTTCTTTTTTTCTTCCCAGAGTCACTGTCACTGTCACTGCTATAGAGGTTGTCTCTTACAACTTTTGGAGGCCTATACAGTTCATCTTCAGTACTCTCATAAGAGTCATGAAAGTCAGTGTCATCTTCCTGGAGGGGAGCTTCCTTCACTTGTCTTCCAGATCTTGTGACTCTGCAGCCACTGCTATTTTGTTTGTCCTTTTCCCCTTGTGAGTTATTGGCTGCCTCTGATGATGAATTTGATTGAGGTGGGACTGATTTGGCTTGATAACTGATCTTCTTGGCCTGAGGAACAGGCTTCATGGGCAGAGCAGTTGTCTTCTTGGGCTGGTGGGCTGCTTTATTGGGCTGAGACATGGGCTTCACCTTTGGTTGATTGGGCTCAGATATGGGCTTCATTGTTGGATTGGGCTGTGACTTGGGCTGTGAGGTTGTTCTGTTGGGGTAAGAGGTTTGCTTGTTGGACTGAGGATCAATTGTTATGAGTTTCTTCACAGGTTGGGAACTGCACTTCTTAGCTTCGAAATATTTCCCCTGTTTCAACCTTTCTGCTTCCACATTCACTACTTCCTCCTCAATCTGGTCTACTATACAAGGCTGAGAAATACAATTTTTCAGGTAGATATTGATCAGATTGTGGTTTCTCCTGCAATCCTTGCACATGGCAACCAAGTCTGCGTCTGTGACTAAGCTTCTCAACCCTGATGAAAGGGGAACTCCAGGATCTTTCTACCAACAGTTTTCAGCTTCAATGTAACCCAACTCCCTATAATAACCCCTTACAAAGAAGACGTCAAGCGTGTCTCCTTCAACCCCTATCAACACCTCTGTATTATCGGGTTTGTATACCATATCTCCTTCCGCATTCTTCTTAAACAATCCCCCATGGTGAAACACAAAGGTCATCGGAGGACCTTTCATCTACAATCAGAAAAAAGAAAACATCCTTAGCCCACACAAATTGCAACTGGCTATTCTCAATCATAACATAACAAACCCTAACCCCAAAACAAACATGCAACAATGAAAACTAACCCTCATTAACATCAAAGACCCATAACTCAATATCATCACAACGGCAGTCAAAGCAATGCACTCTGACACTTAAACAATAGTCACACAAACCTTTAGGCTCCTCAAACCCCTACCCCTAATCAGACAGAGACATACAGAACGCCACCCCTAAGTCATCAGGCTACATACTGACTTCAAGAAAAGGAAAAAACTTTAATGCTTACCTCTAACCGTGACGATTGCTTCTTCCACAATCAATGTTGCTAACAGAGCTGACGACCACTGTTCTCAGTAACAACACCTACTCCGCTTTGATCGTCAACTAACAACAAGAAACGTGGATGCCGATGTTTGAATGCAAGGTGAAGGGGTTAGGGCATGGCTTGAGGGAGACGAAACATATTGGAGTCAAACATGGAGATACTTGTTATGGAAGAGGGTGAATCCACTCTGCAACGTTTTGAATCCACGCTGCCCACAAAACGACGCCGAATCTTGTCTATCTGGACATTCACTCAAAACGGCGTCGTTTTCCTTCTCTGCCAGCATGGCAGTTAACGTGCCACGTGAGCAGATGTTAGCCATGTCATCAAGCAAATTAACGGAAGGACGAACCTGATTCACTCGTGTAACTTTCGGGGACTCTTTTGATTAACTTTATCTTCCGGAGACTAATATGGAGATTGAGGTATCTTTCAGGAACTAATTTGAGTATTAACTAGATAAAATATTTTTCTTGAGAAAAGGTTTAATCAGTTTTCCGTTACTACATTTGTATCCTAACAAGTATTTATATTTAGTAACTCTAATAAATTGTGATACCATAATGATAAGGGGTGAAGAAATTCGTTGAGACATGGTCCCATGGATATGTGTGCATTGCGTGTTGAGATGAGTCTGAATTAGTCCATCAAATCTGGCTCTTTCATTCATACCATTGCTTGCCTTTGAAGGTGGTTGTGTTGTTGAACTTACACTTCAATTTCCAAGGTAGCTCCAATAACAATAACAATTTGGGGGGGTTTGCCACTTTGCCTTACATGCACAACTAAATTAAGCCAGCAACTTCAACAGAGAGCAGAGTCCCCCACTTTCTTAGGCAAATACTTCTTCTTCCTTTTCTTTGCTTTGACAACTTTCCTTCTTCACTGTCACCACTGACGCCATCTTTTTGTCATTTCCATAACTCCACTCCCATCTCTCTTTTCTTCTTCCCACACACCTCCCTCCCTCTTTGTATTTTAGATGGGACAAAATACAAATATTATACAAAACAAATAAATACATTATCCTATTTCTATATAGAAAATACTTGTCAACAAAAATGGAAGAGCAATGCATTACCACCTGATTACATCATTCCCATGTCATGCTTTGTCAAACACTTCATTGCTCAGATGCTACTATAATTAATATCTCCAAAACATAGAATAGGCTCCACTCACATTAAACCCAAAGTTTATTGCTGATCACTGAGACTTGGGAGTGATTATTATTCTTATTAAACATTCTCTATGCATAATTGCAAAATGTACTTAGTAGTGTGGAAGAAGAAATTTCTTCCTCCTTGAAGAGAAAAGAATTACTCAATAATTTGACAATTCTACTGCTTGTATTGAGATAAATGTATTAAAAGACATGTATCTTTTTGTATATAAAAAATAACTTCTCTCTCACTTATCACTATGAACAGCTTTACACAATTATTAAAGTTATTGAAAGGGACTTCGCTTGAATCACACACATAATAGTTGCATGAAACAAAACAAAACAAAACAAAATGTTTTCTTTTATAGGAATTCAAAACCAGTACTTTAATGAATTAATGTATGACCCCAGCATTAGTTCAGTTCACACCAGAAAATTTAAGGTAAACATTGTAAATAATGCGAGACATGACAGAAAAGCATCCATCTCTTCCACTATTACACGATTATTGTTTGACCACGCATGATGATAAGAAATTCATATGGAATTGCCTTGCTCAAAAAGTCAATTCATTATGTTCTATTTCAGAATTTATTTATTTTATTGTCCATTTTGAAACTAACTAAAAATTCAAATAAGGTGAACACAGAAACCAGATCAAATGCCTGAGACTTTATTTACAATCGCTTTATGAATGTAACCAGTAGATACCATCATACCAATACTAAAGATAATGTACTAAGAATAAAGATACATTAGTGCTTCCATCACCACCCACATAGTCTAAATTGACCTTTGTTGGTCTAATCATAACGTAGAAGCAGAGGAAAACGTGCATTCCAAGCAATGAAAATGGAAATGTACTAGTCTCTATAGTCTCTAATCACTAGTCAGTGGCAACACCAATATTTTTTCCACGGGTTAAACCTGGGTCCCTCATGATCAGTGCTCATCACTATGTATTATATATGAATGTGTTTAATTTGATGTACATTGACCTGTAAAATAAGAGGGATCACATAATAAAGAAACAAATATTAGTATAATCTCAAAGCAAGAATGAACTGAATAAGATAGCACCTTTATTTCTCGTTTAGAAAGAAAGCAACGGTTTTACCATTATCATCAGTAGACACAAGTAGGAGATAAAAACAAAAAGAAAGGTTGGCGTACACTTACAAACGTTAATTACAACGATAATGTTACCAAAATTGGGTTATGCATGAACAAGGGTGGTGGGAGAATCATGTTGGAGAAGGAGAACACGTGCAGTTAGACCCCACCAGACAAAGCTATAGAGATGTTTGCACGTGCCCTGCTTCTCCAACAAGACCAACCCACCAAGGTAATGGTAATGCATGGTAGTTCTTTTGAGAGAAGATGAGAAAAGCTCTTGCATATTTATACAGGGGAAGTGAAGTAAGTAACTCTATCTTGTGTGTGTGTGTGTGTGTGAGAGAGAGAGAGAGAGAGAGAGAAAGAGAGAGTGAAACATGGAATTTAAGAGATTGAGTCTCCAAGTGGCTAACTGGCTATTCATTAAAGCTGAATGGAGCTATACAAGCAATCATCAACAACTTCAAATAAGTGAATAATAACCCCTACTACCCGGCCCCTGTAATTAGAGCAACCTTTTTCTATGGAGACACATTATTGGAGTAAGATTAGAATTAAAAATTGATAAGAGTAAGAGGTGTGTGATGGTAGGATTGAAGATTTGACCGTGAATTTGAGGGGGGACCCACTGAATCTTATTCTTACCCTGATCAAGGCTTTTAGATTCACTGCACTGCACACACTAACTATCATTGCGTATGTATGTATGTCAGTTTAATTTTGTTGGCCATACACTTTCTGCCGCCAAAACTTGCAACCACTACTCTCTTCATATGTTGCCTAAAACGGATAATACTACATCAATGATCTCATTAAGCTCCATCAACAATATTCTCTATTTTTTATAATTTAATTTGATTTTATTCCTGAGTGGGCAAGGCGCTTGCATGAAATTAGTGTAAGGAGATGAGATCGTTTGAGTTCGTCATGGGTGTGGTGGTGTTTATGCACGGATTGCACTTTATTTGAGGTTGCGTGTTGGGCCAAAGAGGCACAACACAACATGAAGGTTCATATGCTACTCTCAACTACTATCGCCCAATATTATTGTGATATATATGTTCCCTAACCAAAAATTCTTTTGATTTAGGTTCATATTCCTTTTCGGATATCTATTTCTTACTAACACACTCATACACAAAAAGATACATTAAAATAATGTATCTATCCGTCTCACAAGTTGTGCAGTATGGCCGAAACTTATCATTTTCTCTTTTTGTTTCGTAATCAAACACTAGCACAAAAGGCCCAAAAGAAATCAATTACGAATCTTGTCGGTGGTTTGGGCTGCGCTTAGGCCCATATAAATATTTTAGATGTACATCACCGGAATCTCTTTAGTGAACTTATCTTTATTGGTGTTGACAATAATAATAATTAACTTGTTGTTGACCTTCTTGTCTTCTTGAGACAGTGTTGACCCAAAGCAAGAAAACTCCTAAAAGGGAAAGAGCGTGGCAACTTCCCGTCAGACTGACCTAAAATTTTGTTTTGGACATCCCATTAATTTACCTTTAGCTACCAAAGTTACTGCATCAGAAGAAACTTAGAAAATAAGAATATTTGGATGAGTTATCACCATCCTATTTAGCATTAACTAGTAGAAAGTAGAAACAAAAGGATGCTTCCCCTCTGAATAGATATCATCGAAGAAATGAAACAAATTTGAAAGTTTGAAACATATACGAATGTTTCTAATTAATTTATTACTTCCATGTAGTAAAAGTTAATTTATAATGTGCAAAATTCTCTCATGCAATTAGAGGGTGAGATACTGAGATGAAACAAATTAAAGTTTAGAAACGTTGAAAGCTTTCCCATTCCAAATTATTTCATTTCAAGGGGAAATTGCTACGAACAAGAGAAGAAAAAAGTCTATGATTTAATTTCCTCCTTTTTTTTTTCTTGCAGTCCTTTTTAGCATACCAAATAAGGGTTAAGTAATTAAGAGTTGAAAGGCCCACGTTAAAAGTAGGTTAAAGTTTACCATTGGGCTCTTTCTCTACTGGTAGATGTCTCTATCTAATGTCAATTTTTAAGATCAATAAGAGACAGGGAAAAAGAAAGAAGAGATTAATCAAATGGAAAAAAGGAAAAGGAAGAAAAACGATTTAACAAGTTACCTCTATTTGACGGAATCAAATTGAAACTGGTGTATTTTATACCCTAGCTAAAACAAAGATGGCCCTGCCAATGAAAAGGACCCTGCTAGCTAAGATAATTATGGAGCCATCGTGTGTGTGGTTCTTGCCGATTATGGGAAACGACCTTAACAATGTTGTTACGCGTCATTGCTCAATTTATTTATGAGTAAAGTATCGGTTTTGTTCCTAACATTTGGGGTAAGTCTCAAAATCGTTTTTAACGTTTTCAATCGTTCTATTTAAGTCTCTAACGTTTCAAAATTGACTCAATGTTGTCCCGTCGTTAGGGATCTGTTAAAAAAATTGACGGCGGGACAAAATTAAAACGGTTTTGAAACGTTAGGGACTTACATAGGACAAAAACGTTAGAGACAAAAACAATACATAAAAATAAAATTTAATTTAATTTTATCTTTCAATTATATTAATTTTTTATTGCATATAGTATTCAATTATTTTTTTATTATATCTAAATAAATTATACTTAATCACATTATTTTTATTTTAAATAAATTTATTTTTTTATAATTTTAAAGAATTTTGATACATTAGAGACAAAAGGTATAATTTATATTTTATTGTATATATATTATTTTTTTTCTGCAAGTTTATATACTAGTAATTTTACAAACATTTCATGATAATAAAAAATCTTTAAGAGTAAAATTATAAAAAAATAATTTATTTAAAATAAAAGTAATATGATTAAGTGTAATTTACTTAGATGTGATTAAAAAAAATAATTAAATACTATGTATAGTAAAAAATTGATATTATTGAAAGATAAAATTAAAATTTATTTTTATATATTATTTTTATCCGCAACGTTTTCGTCCTATTTAAGTCTCTAACGTTTCAAAATTGTCTCAATTTTGTCCCGACGTCAATTCTGTTAACGGATCCCTAACGACAGGACAACATTGAGTTAGTTTTGAAATGTTAAGGACTTAAATAAAATGATTGAAACGTTAAAGACAATTTTAGAACTTACCCCAAACATTGGAACAAAAGCAATACTTTAATCTTTATTCATTCAAACAAGTCCTGCGTCATTAGGTGCAATAGCACTTTTGGGCTAACTCATTTGTTTTTATTTTCTCATTAATTGATCCGGAAAAAAATATAAGAAACAATGTATATAGTAAATAATCTGAACAACAGATTAAAAAATAAGATAAATTAACTCAGATTCTTAATTAATTAATTAATTATTAAATTTCAAAATTTTAAAAATAAGAATTTGCGCGTAACTGTATTGTCTATTCATACAGTTATTTCATTGTCTCACGTTTGTCGCTTATCATACATCTTTCATATTCGGTCTACCACTACAATTCAGCGTCGTCACTGGAGACAGCGGTTTAGACGCAACAGAATGCCGCCGTCCCCCTCACGCCGTTCAGATGTCGCAAAACGCTACTATTCCTCCATCCCTTGCAGACGCAACCGAACGCCGCTCTCCCCCGCACCCGTGCAGTCGCAGTTGTAGCCGCTGTACTTGCACCGTTCTCAGACGCAGTCATAGCCACATCCCCGTCCATTTCCTTCATTGTCATGTGCACTCTCCGTATCTTTTTTCCGTTGTTATCTCCGTATCCTCATTATCGTGATTGGTGTTGTAGGCGTGGTGTTGGTACCATTGTATACTAGATGTTTATTTTACTAGCCATGCAGATGGTTATTTTTATTTCAATTTGGATGTTTAGTTTTTTGGATTGGAGTTCAAGTATATACAAATAAATTATAATAGATGTTCATTTTACTAGTTATGCGGATGATTAATTTTATTTTTAATTATATGTTTAGTTTTTTCGCTGATGAGAGGGCAGGATAGAAAAGAAAGAACGTGTTGATACTTGCCGTGAGAGATGGATTTGTTGGAAATAAGACACCATTCCCCCTTGAGAAAACACCTTTGACAGAGAAATAAAATAGACACAATCACAACACAAGAATTTAACGTGGAAATTCCGATTACCGGAGAAAAAACCACGGCCGTTGTCCAATGACAACTAGAGAATATCACTATGTGAAAATTGCTACAACACATAGACTTCTTTCTCTCTAACACCGGCACCCCAGTACACCACACTCTCTCAAAGCAAATATCTAACTACACCTCACAACACTCTCTAATCAAAGAGTACAGAGGAAAAGAAAAATCAGATACAAGCTTAAAGTGTTTCTGACTGGTGCAAAAACAAATGGAGAACTTAGCCTCATATTTATAGCCTAGGCCACCCACTCCATTTGCTATCCTAAGCAATGTGGGACTAATTCAACCAAATCCTAACAATCTTTACCTTGATTGAAATAGTCACACATCTTCAGCTTCCATTGTCAACACCGACAATTCTTTGCTGCCATTGTCTATACCGACAATCATAGTTCAGAGAACTATCATACTCCACCATGAAAGTATACTCACTTGGAATTAGACCATTCCAAGCATTTCGCCTTGGTACAGATCGAAACCTTGCTGAAAATTCATGGTGCAACTTCCAAATTGGCTTTTTCTGGAAGTTCTTCAGCCATCGACATAACTCCGCCACACACCTTGCATCTCAACGCCAACCAATGCCCGTGTGCAATTGTGGACCTGATTGCCACAACTTATCCTTATCCATGGCAGTGCGGTAATACCATGAGGATACTTCTTGTCTTCTAGAGAACATCATCTTCTCTCATAGAGAGAGCAACCAGAGATCTTCTCCTTCAACGCCTTGTGCAAACCTGATTGTATCAACACATCCTTGACTTGTATTTTCCACAAGCCAAAATTGATTCTTCCATCAAATTTCTCTATTTCAAGTTTCACAGCACTTGAATATCCTGACATTGTTGCAACCGTATACTGGAATAGTATAACTCAACTGTGCACTAGGAAGGGTCCCCAGGAAAGAGAGGTGGGTCACAATGGACACACTTAAATACCAGGTCTTTCCTTAGCCAGAACCTTTCCAAACTGCACTCTCACAGTGTCACATTGCCTTCCAGCAACAACAACAGCAACCAAAGATCAAGCTGCAACCACAGAGCATACTAAGAATAAATCCCACCAAACCTGGCTCTGATACCACTTGTTGGGAATAAGACACCATTCCCCCTTGAGAAAACACATTTGACAGAGAAATAAAATAGACACAATCACAACACAAGAATTTAACGTGGAAACTCCGATTACCGGAGAAAAAACCACGGCCGTTGTCCAATGACAACCAGAGAATATCACTATGTGAAAATTGTTACAACACATAGACTTCTTTCTCTCTAACACCGGCACCCCAGTACACCCACACTCTCTCAAAGCAAATATCTAACTACACCTCACAACACTCTCTAATCAAAGAGTATAGAGGAAAAGAAAAATCAGATACAAGCTTAAAGTGTTTCTGACTGGTGCAAAAACAAATGGAGAACTTAGACTCATATTTATAGCCTAGGCCACCAACTCCATTTGCTATCCTAAGTAATGTGGGACTAATTCAACCAAATCCTAACAGGATTAACACCGACTAGGGCTGGTAATATATACCCTACCCGCGGGTACCCAACCCGGACCAACCCGTTCGAGTAGGGTTGTCTACCCTACCCTACCCGCACCCCTAATATATTATATAAAAGTTATGTATGTAGTGAAGAAAGTGAGTGTTGAACTCACAATCTTCCTCTTATAAAAATTTGAAAACCACTAAATTAGTTGATGATCATATTATTTGTAATTTTATGTTAGATTTCTTTAAGATTTTATTGTTTTTAGTTTTAATTTGAACTTAGTTTTTTATTTTCTATTTTATTAATATGTATAAAATTTGGAATGGATGAATTTTATATTTGCTTAAAAAATTTTTATTTTTCTGTGAGTAAGATTGGGTAAGGTTTAGAACTTTAGGGTGCGGGTAAAGTTAGAGTTGAAAGATTCTTAATTCACAAATAGATTAGGGTAGAATTTTAAAAATTTTTTTAACTCTTGATAGAATTAGAGTAGAGTCCAAACCCTACCATACCCTACCCATTTCCAGCCCTAACGTCAACCAATGTGGTTGGTGAAAAATGAAGTATCACCAATGAAAGAGTTTAGGAGTATAACAAAAAAAAATAATTAAAAATTAAAATATAAAAAATAAAATTTTTAATAAAAATAATTAAAAATAATTTTTTTATTTTAATGTTATTGGACCAAAATTATAATCCATTATTTACGTTATTTACAATTTTTATTATTTACCTAACGAAACCGATTTATTCATTAGTACTCCGTATCAAATTTTATGATGTTTTAATTCAGTATTCTTTAGTTTTCAAATTGCTGATCCCCATGTCACTATAACATATAGAATATGTTGGAATATACACGTACTTTTGCATCATTTTTACCGACACTAGTGTGTTTACATTTTAAGGGACCCAAAATAATTACAATTATCTAAACTAATCAGAAAACTCAGCACAGTGCCGGCTGCTATTAGTAATCCTACTTGCGCGAGAATTGTCTTTTATAAGTGTCCTTATTTGCAAGCTTGATAAGAGATCATCAGCTGAATCATAATTCATAAGGTCAACTTTTAATTTGGATATGTAAATATAAGGTAAAAAAGGACTCATCGAATCTTAATTTAGTCGGATAAAAAGAAACAAAAACCGTGGGAAAATGGCTTTGTCACGTGACACAAGCAATAGCACGTGTCACCCTTCCTCTTTTCGGTCAAGTAAAAGACTCACTGAGTACTATGGGGCCCCATGCGCTAGCGTATACTTATCCCAACCCGAACCCGAACTCGAACCCGAACCCGAACCAGAACCAAGTGGCCACGTCACCGCCTCAGTATTGATCGCATCGTACGGCTGAGATTAACCTTGACCCTACCAACTTGCTCGACCTTTAACTCATGGCGCTCGTTAAATAGGGGGCACCTGGGTACATGGTAGCATCCCTGATTCTGAAACCTGGTCATTGGGATCGCCGTTACGCCCGATCTGCTAAAATACGCTTGATCCACACTTATGGGCCTTCTCGACCAGTTGTGGGATGACACCGTCGCCGGCCCTCGGCCGGAGAGCGGTCTCGGGAAGCTCCGAAAGCACCACACCTTCACTTTCCGTTCAAGCTCCGGCAAGGGTACGAGCTGTACTCTGCCACGTTAATTACTTACTGCTACTACTACTTGCGCTTACCAATAACATATTAATATATATAAACTCACCGGCGATATTTGCATGCGAATTCTCGAAGGACCGCAACAACAAATCTCAAATCATGAATCATAAACTGAATTATTATTACTGTTACTTGTTATAATCTAACGGTTCATATTGTTTAAGTAACCTTGGAAACGAAGTTCAATTTCTGTGTTTTAGGTTACATATTCTCAGATCACGGAGCTCCAAGCTCGAAAGGAATTAAATGAATTCATTTCATATGATGATACAAGATCTGAAATAATCTAAATTAATTAACCAGACGAAATTCATGTTTCTTTTTTCCTTTTAATTGTTATTTTGGTTTTCGTAAGAAATTAAAATATGGTGCTAACAGCTAGGCATATTGGTTGATTGATGATCAGAATCAGAGATTGGGAGCATGAGATCGTACGGCGACGAATCGTCGGAGGAAACGATGAGAGTAACTCGTAGTATCATGATCGCGAAACCGCCGGGGTACCAGAGTGGATCACCGCCGATTTCCCCCGCGGGTTCTACTCCTCCGGTGTCTCCGTTTTCCGGTGAGGTCGTTGTTTCTCTATTTTAGTACTACTATGCATCTACTGTAACTCAAGTGTAGCGCCAGTAACTTTTGTTTTGGGTGTTTGTCGTAAACGAAACGGATGATCCAGAATTGGTGGTAGGGGCAAATTTGTCCTTTTATGGCGTGGTAGTCTATCATTCAAAATAATTCATTATAAGCAGTGTTTGGTAGGGTAGTTATGATACTCGAATGCGAAAAGGACATTTTCTCAAAAACACAATTATCTGGCCATTATAAGTCATTTACTTGTGTCCATAATTCTGGATCCAACCTAACCCAGGTGTCAACTACAACTAACTAGGGTTATTACTTCATAATTTGGTTAGTAATAAAATAATCGACAAGTCATCATTGAATACAAATAATATCCATAAGTTCATTGATTAGGTTTGTGGTTGTAGAGAATAGTTGAGTGTTCAGGACCACTTGGTCTTTGACTTAGTTGAATTTGTTTTGAGTAAATTATTGGTGTTCATCACTCTCAGAGACAGAGGATTGAAATTGATCTGATATGTGGTATCAGGGTCTAGAGAGTCGTTTCGGTTTCGAAGAAAATCGGCATCAGATGCGTACGAGAAGAGAGGCCAGAACAGATCAAGCACTTCTACTCCTTTCGATGTGTGAGAAATAATGCGTCACACTATTCACAAATGTATCTGTAGCTGATGTGGATGCTGTGTTTGGCCTTTGCTGTATCGGGCCAATTTTGTTTAGTGTATGCACTAATATATGTACGTGCATGAATGTATGTGTATGTGTATGTGTTTGAGTGAGCTGACCTTAAATTCTGTAAAGGTGAGGTCGCGCACCAGTTCAGATCATGCGATGCAGCTGTGTGGTTTTAGCTTCTATATATCTTTAATAATTAGGACATTAGGTCATTTAGGTGAGCTTGTAATGGTTTAGTAAGTTGTAGGAAACTCTTTGTATGTAATTAGTATGTGTGTATAGAGCAATTCTGCGTTTGTCATTGCTCATTTCTCCCTGTAAGTTTTCGCTCCCTCAATAACAAGCATGCATCCCACGACTTTGTAATTTGTTTTACATCTGAGTTTCATCATCATCTGTCCTCCATCGGTAGGTTTTAGATATGAGCTGCGTGCTGAGGCTTCAGAGTAAAATTCTTCATAATTTACTAGTACTATAAGGTAGTTTAACAGAACTAGTGAATGTCCTGAAACAATTGTGTGCATTAATGATAATAAATCATATTGTAATTTAAGAGCCAGCTAACAATATATATATACACTCTTGACTGCAATCTGGAATCTAAGAAAACATATTGAAAAATCCACTTTATGGCGCGTTGAATGAGGAACATTGGTTGATTAATGCACTGAGTTCATTGGTGGTTATATACTTATATTAATGCACTAAGTCACTGTAAATACTCTTTCAGTAATAATGCATTAAACTCAAAAAATACGAATTTGGGTTAACGATCATGTGAATAGGCGCTTTGTTTTATTTTTGACATTGGGTTGATAATACTATTTTTTTTGGATTGTGAACGGTAGGAGTGTTAATTTTTTTAGTTTTGTTAGAAAACTAATTAAAAAGTAGTCAATTAGTGGAAAAATAGATTTATTATAAAAAAAATATAACTCCTCACTACTTTAAATTTTTGAATTTTAAAATTAAAAATAAAAAAATTAATTTGAGTTGGTTTATATTATAGTTGATTTCTTATATTTTTTTAATCTTAATATAAAACCGTTTAATTAAAGATATAGAGTGTGTTTAGTCGTTCACGTTGGGGAATAGAAGAGCCCGTTTGAGCATCTTGAACGTTCCCTAAAATTTCAAGCTTTTGCGTTCACATTGGGAAGATTAATTACCGTTGAAGGAATTAGGTAAGAAATTTATTTCATATCCCAACTGTACCATTCATTTCTTCTATAAAAAGGATGACAAAACTACATAATTTCATAGTAGTTATCTGTATATTCTTTTTTGTATGTTCTTGATTACAATTTTTTTATCCAGATTTATTTTCATCACTGCCAAGGTAAAGATGTTAATTTTTTTTTATTATTTTTAGTTCTTTCTTTCATATTTTGATTTTTATGTTTTTTTACTGTATTTTTTATTTATATGATAAATATTTTTCATATCATTTTTTTAGTATTTTGATGTTATTTTTTTAATTTTCTATTGTTATATTTTTATTGTATTTTTTTATTTATATGACAACTATTGTTGATATAAATTTTTATTTTTATTAATTTTTATGAATTTTTTTTTATTTTTTGTTTATATAAATTATTTTTTTCTATCTTTTATTGTACTATATTTATGTTGTGTATAAAATTTTTTATTTTTTATTTAATTTTATTTATATGAATTTTATTTATTTTTTATTATAATTTTTTGTTCATATAATATATGTTGTTGGTTGTGATTATTATATATTATGTTTGTATGAATTTTTTTTGTTTTTATTTTTTATTTTTATTGTACTTACTGTACTTTATTTTTGTTTTTATTATATACTAATTATAAGTAACAAAAGAGTCATAAATAATAAAAATTTATAGTCCAAAATGATTTTTTATTTTTTTTATGTTCTAATTTCTCAGGTATGTTATTAATTTTTTTATGGTATTCTTATTATTTTGTTCATATAAATTCTATTTTTTTCTCTTTTATGCATTGTATTTATATCTTATACGAAGTTTATTTTATTTTTTTATTTGATATAGTTCATATAATTTTTTTTATCTTTTATTATATTTCTATTATTCATATGACATATATTGTTGGTTTTATAAAATTTTTATCGTTTTTTATTTATGTGTTCTTGTTTTATATTTTATTATACTTTATCTTCTGCAGAAATAGACAGTGTTCGAGATTCAATTAAGAATCAAATTATTAATCACATGCAGTAGAAATAATAGTGTTCTTATGTACTAATTTTGTATAAGATATTATTTTTTTATGTATTTCCTCAGTGTTTTATCTTTTAATTTAATATTTATTAGTGTTTTTATGTATTAAAATATATTTTGTCAATTTTTACATGTTACTTTAATTTAGTAAATAAATATTAATTTTATTATAAAACGAATTAATAAGATTTATTTAAATATCTAAAGTAAAATAATAGAATAATATTTAAAATTATTTTAATTGATGTCTCTTTTAATAATTTTTTATCTAAAAGTGATTTTGAGTAGTATAATCCAAACAATATTTATTTTACTATAATTCATTTTGACATAAAAATTGCCAAATATAAATCACGTTAACACAAACTTATTTCTCATCAAAATCAAGTTTGCAAAATCAATTTTATGAAAGTCTTGCAAACTACACACACATAAAAATTAGGCACTCTAATTTTAATTTTTTGTATAATTTTAAAAACCACTAAAAATGATGTTGAGTATATCGCTAGTTTCAATTCCATACAGAAAAAAAAATTAGGGGTGAATGGGAAACACTCACCTACTCACCTTGCATTGTCTCCCTTAATGGCCACTTCTTTTTTAGGTCTGGCTTGATGGCTACTCCGACATTGCACGCTTCACACTTCAATCCATGTTCCGCTGTCAGTTTTGTTTTTTGGACGATGTTGTCCTTTTTATTTGTTTTTTTTTTTAAATTGACACATAATACAAAAAAAAAATAACAAAAATATTTTTTTATAAAAATATTTGTTTAAAATGTGACTTATTTATTTAGTCATATTTTAAATAAAAATAACACTTTTATAATTGTTGGTACGAATTTTAATTTGTGAAGTAATTTGACTGCGATTCGTCGAAATTTGGGAAAGATTGAGGATCAGATCTTTGGCTATAAGAAAATAACACTTTCAACTACAATAAGAATGATAGTTCAAGTCGAGGGTTTAATGATAAAAAATGAGTCGAAACCATAAAAATCACGTAACTAATACAAAGCACAATGAAAAATGTGGGGATTGAAGAGTAAGGCAAGACAGGACGTGGGGGTGTCCACCAAGAAGACTCTTCAGGGTCAAGGTAAGGTCGTTATCTGAGAAAAAGGAAGAACTAAGGTCGTGGTCAAAATTCTTCAGGAGTAGGTCCACCCTTGAAAACCATAAATAGAAGAAGTTTAGAAGAAAAAGGAAAACTTCATTAAAAAAACACTAGATCATCACATAAATCTACAAAAATTTTCAGTCTCAGCGACAAAATGGAAGATCATGGAGTGCAAGTGCATGAAAGTGTTTGGAGTCCATTTCATTTTCTTATTTTTGATTTTTCTTTCTTTTAGTTTCTTTATTTTAAATATTTCATTGTTATTCTGTTTTCTTTTGTTAATTTTCATTTCACTTTTATATTTGAGTAATACCCCAAATAGGTCCCCAAAGAATTCACAGTCGGACAGATTTGTCCCCAACAAAATTTAACTAAAATTTTGACCCTGACGTTTTTAGTTATACACCAGATACGTCCCCATGGTAGTTTGACTCAGTCAGAACGTCCTACGTGGAGGTTAACATGCTGACGTGTCAGGTTAACTGCCACGTGTCACCTCCAGGACAATTTGATTCCCATCCAAATTAGACAAAATGACGTCGTATTGGATCATGAGGTGAACGACGTCGTTTCGTGGAGGACAAATTCGTCCCCACCATGGAAGACAGAGTTGTGAAATGGCGACGTTTTAAATGGGGAACCTATCTGCCTGTTCGAGGGACCTATCTGTCCGATGATTATACTTCTATAGGGACCTATTTGTCTGATAACCTAATGTTTGGGGACCTATCTGACCTATAATTGGTGACATTATCTTCAAATATATTCATTGTTTTTTTAGGTTTCATTGAAAACACAAGCTGATATATTTGGACCTGGTAGCTTGCAAAATTCTAATCCTCCCTCTCATGACACTCAAATTGAAGCTTCTCCTTCAGATGTCATAAAAAAATGTCTCAGGCAATCCTATAGTATGCTAATTTTGAATGATTTAATGCGTATGTTGAAATCTGTATGAAACATCCTCATAATAATTTTATTAATTCCAGGCTTAGCAAGCTTTTAGACATCCAAAGCAAACAGTAATCAGGCCCAATGCTCGGAAGAGTGTTATTGTTGAGACCATAGCAGCTGCAACCTGTAAAACCCGGTAAAACCGTAATTAATTAAATAATAAATTAAATAGGAGCGAATATGGTTAGAAAATTTAGCAATCGGAATTTGATAATTTAAATATGATATTTGGATTCAATGAATTTTTCTGAGTTGAAAAATATAGTTTTCTGCGTAAAAATACGCACTGTAAATTTGACCGGCAATACCGGTTGCGATCTGTCCGGTACTGTGGTTGAGAAAATTAATTAGAAGTGAATAATTTAAAAAAAATAAGAATTTATAATTTGGGAAGATAGAAATATTTAAAATACGATTTAAAACTCTAATCTTAAAGGTTTTGCCCCAAAATTGGGCCAACGAACTAAAATAAGTGAACCGGGCCTAAGTAGATCCAAGTCCACATATATATAACATCATTAGGCACACTTTCAGCCACCATACTCCTCCATTTGTGAGTGAGGGCCGAAATTGAGAGAAGAGAGAAGAGAGGAGAAAACCTAATTCTAGCTTCACCTTCAAATCACCATAACTTTCTCTCCAGAACTTCGATTGATGAGCCGTTTGCGGCCACACGTCGCTCTTCTCATTTTCTACAATTCTATCTTAGTTTTATGGTGAGTATTCCACTGTCCTCTGTCCAGTTTTCATTTTTCTCTTTAAATTCGAATTTAGTTTGGGTTTTAAGAAAATCTTGTGATTTTGGTTGTTTAGGAGTGCTCTAGTATAAGCCATTGGTGAGTTCCATCAACCAATTTTGTGGGTTAAGGTAAAAAACCCTCTAACCCTTGTGGTTTATCAATTTCATGAACCTAGGTTGATTATAAATGTGAAAATTGACTATGTTAGAGTATTGGATAATTTTGGTGTACAATTGGAAGATTGATATTTCTTGTGGGGCCTTGGTGAGGCTTAGAGCTAAGGGTTGGTGGAGACTCTCAAGAAAAAGCTAAATTATTTTGGCTACAAGAGGTATGGTTTAAGTTTCATTTAATTACCGTGTGGTGTGATGAGAATTCCTAGGCTAGATACCTCTAGGATAAGTTTGGATTGTGCAAATGGTTGGTACTAATATGCATAGTTGATATGTAATGTGAATTAATGATTGGGTTGAGAATTACATGAATTTGTATGTTTGGTGTGTTGAGAATTTGATGAATTGGATAATGAATATTGGTTTGTGGAATATGCATTTAAATTGTGAATTTGGGCCGGAGGTCGTGAATCTTGGGCCGGAGGCCAGAAGAGGTAAGGAAGGTAAGTTGATGTATGTATTGTGTGATGATATAAGAGATTGGATGGATTTTAGATATTGAATGTGTAAATAATTAGTTTGGTTATTGAATAATAAGGTTTGAGGAATTGCGGTGTGGAATTTGATAGTTTTGGGTGAAATTGTGTAGATGAGGTAGGTTTGGTTTTGGTTGAGTGTAATTATATGAATGTGGTTGGGTTGTGGTCATTTGGATGAGTGGAAATGAATTTGGCTTGTGAACATTGGAAAAATTGGTGATTTCTATTTTGGGTAAAAACTGATTTTTGACCAACTTTGGCGGTCCGTAACTTGGTCCACGGAGTTTGGAATTCTTCAAAATTGGATTCTTATGAAATTTTATTCAACGATCTTTCCAACGGTTCAGAAATGGTCGAAAAAAGAATTTTGTAGAAGAAGTTATGTGTGTTGGAAGTTTGGGGTTTGAAAATGTAATTCTGCAGCTTTTTAACTTAGTAAAAATTTTAAAATATCGTGCTTCCACGCGCACGCGTCAGTCTCGATTTTTTTACTCACCCACGCGTGCGCCTGACCGATGCGTACGCGTCACTGCACTGATGCAAATGCCCAGTAGAAAATCCAGAGAGTTGCGTTGGAATTATGCTGGGTTTGTGCAATGACCACAAAATGCACCCATGCGTACGCGTGGCTAACGCGCACGCGTCACCTTACTTTTCTGCCATCCACGCGTGCACATGGGCGACGCGCACGCCTCGCTTTGTTTTTCTGACTTTCACGCGTGCGCATGGGCGCGTGCACGCGTGACCCTGTTTTCAGCAAAAGTTTATTTTTGAGTTTTTAAAGTCGAATTTCAGACTTCTAAGCCTCCATTTTCATCCCTAAGTCCTAAATCTTTATAGTATGCCTAATAATGAAAAGAAGCTAGGACATGTGGTAACTTGTGGATGAAGTAAAGTGAGAATCAATGATGAATGATAAGTAATGATGGTTGTATGAGTTGCTGAGGATGATGGTGAAAGTGCTGTGTATAGTATGAGCCAGATAGATGTGACAAGTAGTGAATTATGGATGAGTATGTATATGTATATGCTTAATAATTAAATGATTATGATTGACAGAGGAGCCTTGAACATGTGGCGAGTATGCCGGAGATGCATATATGATTAATGAATGAATGTGGTAAATGAATAATGATGGAAAATGTTGAATATGACGTGTGACCCCGAGTAGTAGGCAGTAGCGTTGTCCACTTGCTCCGGGTATGAGATGGGGAAAGAGAATTATGATAAATGAGTTTAATTATAGAATCTTGAATGAATGTATGTCTATGATACCTGGGTAGTAGCAAGGGTCATGGTTCGTCCCGCTTGCTCCGGGTCATCGTTTAAGAATTTGTAATAATGAATAGTGATTATGAGTGAATGTGTATTTGTGATACCTGGGTAGTAGCAAGGGTTGGGGTTCGTTCCGCTTGCTCCAGGTTAATATTTGAGATTTGATAACAATGATGATTGATTTTAAACTGAATGAATGTATGTTTTGAGATCTTAGGCAGTAGCAAGGGTTGTGGTTCGTCCTACTTGCTCCAGCTTAGAGACTGTGATACCTGGGTAGTAGCAAAAATTGTGGTTCGTCCCGTTTGCTCCGGGTCAATGCTTGAGATACCCGGGTAGTAGCAAGGATGGTGGTTCGTCCTGCTTGCTCCAGGTAAGAGATTGTGACGCCTGGGTAGTAGCGGCAGTAGTGGTTATTCCACTGGCTCCGGGTTGAGCGGGTAGTAGCAAGGGGGTTGTAGCTCAAACCTACTTGCTCCGCGATGGGTGTTTCTATCCATGGTTAGCTACCAGGACGTGTCGGGTTGGCTGTATAACCGACAGATGATATCATCAGCCATAGGACAGGCATACATCATTTGCATATGTTTGAATTGTTTGGGTTTGCCTATTTGTTTGGATTGCTATATCATATATGCTATGTTACCTAACTATATGCTATTTGTTCTACTTGTACCTTATTTGTGTATTACTTGTCTGTATTGATTGTGTTTGTACAACTGAGAGGTCCCTCATGCTGGTGTCGGTTGACGCTGAGGGTTGTTCTTGTTGAAATGGAATAATGATATGATTAATTTAAAATGATGATTATTGAATGAGATAATTTGAGCTCTCTGGGTAGACACAGTGAAGTGATTTCACTTGCTCCAGGTTGATAATGAGATCATATGAGTTCCCTGGGTAAACGCAGTGAAGTAATTTCACTTGCTCTAGGTGAGAATATGAAGTATGGATATAGAATTGCTGAGACAAAATAACTGGAGATGGTTTGGTTTATGATTCTGATTCTGATTTGTCAGAGAGTTAGAAAGTTGGGAAGCATGAGGAATATGAATTAGATTTAGCATTCCCGTATGCCAGTTGCCTATTTATGGATTAGCGAGAACATAGGATGAATATTTGGTGAAAGGAAGTTTAGGATGCTTAGTGAGTTTTTATTACAATGCATTATATTTATTTGGCACTTTTACCGTACTGGGAACCCATGGGTCGGGGGTTCTCATTCCGTATATATCTCTTGTTTTTCAGATATAGGTCCAGGTGCTCAGAAGTGAGCTGTGGTTCATCTGAAATATGGCGAAAATCTTTATATTCTCTACTTTATATTTGCGTAGAATCTCTCCACCTTTATTTGGAAAAGCTTTATTATGTATTGAACTCTTCTGAACTTGCCTATAGAGGCTCTCATGTTTCTTTTGGGAGAGATTAGGAGATACTGTTGTCAACTGCTTTCATACAGTACCCTAGCCGGCCTAAACTTCGTGGGTCGCGACTAATGGCTATTTATTTATGTTATATATATATATATATGTCCTTCTCTTACTCTCCTTTATATCTTTATCTTCATATCACTTTCGACTTCACACTTTATCTTTTAGTTGTCGAAACGTGAGTGATACGACTTCACAATTTTATTTTACTCAATTTCAGGCTTCTCGATTAATACTCCATTCAATTTTACTTATAACTATATATTAAAAATTCACCTTGAGAGTCGTACCACCTTATTATCATTGACTTATGACTCGAGCATAAGGATTTGAATATTAGGGTGTTACACAACCAGTGGCACAGCATCTAAATTGTTTAAATTTATTCCAACACCGGGATTGAAGTAGTCTACGAAGAAATGATGCTTTTAAGGATTCCAACACCATATTTTGTTACGTTGGAGGAAATAGACCTTTTGTTGTTTGGGTTAGTTTGGTTTAGTCTATATCGAAGGAAATAAATATTCTTTTGTGAGATTTGGTTTATGTTACTACTGAACTTAGCTACTTGTGTGGTTACAATATTTTGATTATCAGTTATGTAACCATTTTGATAAATGGATGAAACAAACCAAAAGCGATGTGTTTTTTTTATACTATTTCACCACAATTGATTTCATGCATATCCATCTAAATATAATGAGACATTTCAATCTAACAATTTGATAATCAACATAGATTAAAACTTGCCTAAACAGCCACCACATATATACAAAATACAACTACAACTACCAATGCCCCCAATTATTATACCCCTAAACAAAGCAAAAATAGTATGCTTCTTCACAACTTGACTATCCTCATTCTTCTTCAACAACAGATTCTCCAACTACTTCACTCTCTCCTCCAAGCCATCGTTGAACATATGCATTAAGTCATTTAAAATTAGCATACTTTGGTATTGCCTGAGACATTTTTTTGTGGCATGTGAAGGAGAATTTTCAATTTGAGTATCATGAGAAGGAGGATTAAAATTTTGCAAGTTACTAGGTCCAGATACATCAGCCAGTGTTTTTAATGAAACCAAAAAAGGGAAATGAATATATTTGAGGGTAATACCACCAATTATAGGTCAGATAGGTCCCCAAACATTAGGTTATCAGACAAATAGGTCTCTATAGAAGCATAATCATCGGACAGATAAGTCCCCTCGAACAGACAGATAGGTCCCCCATTTAAAATATTGTCGTTTCACAACTCTGCCTTCCATGGTGGGGACGAATTTGTCCTCCACAAAACGACGTCATTCGCCTCACAATCCAATACGACGTCGTTTTGTCCAACTTGGATGGGGACTAAATTGTCCTAGAGGTGACACGTGGCAGTTAACCTGACACGTCAGCCCATTAATCTCTGCGTAGGATGTTCTGACCGGGTCAAACTGTCATGGGACGTATCTGGTGTATAACTAAAAACATCAGGGTCAAAATTTTAGTTAAATTTTGTTGGGGACAAATCTATCCGACCGTAAATCCTTTAGGGACCTATTTGGGGTATTACTCTTTATATTTTTAATTATTCAAAGTTCTCTTTTATTTATTTCACATATTTTCATATTATTTGTTGCAATTTGCTACTAATAGTTTGACACAGTCCGTTTCAACATAAACACTAAGTAATTTCTGGGTCGAACTCACTCTTTTCAGAGGAGTCGTATCTGCTCCCCGAACTAAGATCTTGATATAAGCTCTATTCAATACCCTGTCGAGATTACTAAAAATCTAGTGAAACAAATTGGCATGCCCGGTGGAACACTGGATTAAGTTAGTGTATCAAGCTGTGTATGAGATTACGCAGTGGTAAGTTAATAATGTCTGATAGAGCCTCAACTTCGGCGGATATGTCGAATAATTATATTGAGGACTCCACGAGAGGCCCTGAAACAGAGATTGTCCCATCGACGAGTACCTCGAATCGAAGGTCAAACCCCGTTAATACAGAAGAAATTATAATAGATGTACCCATCACATGGCTTCGATATGGACTACCTCCAAATTATTTTCCACCTTTAGAGAATCCTAATATGGGGTATATTGGAGGTGCTAGTACTATAAGGAATAACCCTTTGTATAATACTGCACCACCTCCTTCGGGTTACCCCTCGATGGGTATACCAAATCATTACTACCATCATATGACAAATTACAGTGCACACCAATATTTGATGAATAATCCTCCCTATTTAAGGTTAGTACCTTGTCACAAACCACTTCCACAATGACAAATGTTCTTTCGACACAAGGCATAGGAGGAAGTAGGTTACCCATGAGATGGGCACGCCCTTCTATTTTTCCGGACATGTCGAGGCAGATTCCTGTCGGAACATTGTCTCCCTAACACAGTCGAGTCTTTGGCCATATTCAGACAATAAATCAAGAACAGACACCATGATTTAGTAAATATGCTTACCCAACAAATGACCACAGTGCTAAATTCCATGTTAGAAAACAATAATTTTAGAATAGAGCAGGTTACTCGATGAGTCGATGATATTGCAAGAGCAATTAATCGACCTGTGATTCCACCTCTAGGAGAGTTTCATGCTAATAACGCTACTCAAACTTATGGTCAAAATATAACCCAAGCCGTCGAGCAAATCTTGAATATGGTAGAAGTGAATATAGGAGTGACAAATTAACCTTATTTTATATCAACCTTCTTAGATTATGACTTGCAAGCTGAACTCCCAAGGGGAATTAAACCTCCTACATCCATTACAAAGTTTGTTGGGGAGAGTGGAGAATTGACTATAGAGCACATTACTCGATATACAGTCAAAATCGGTGAACTGGTTACTAATGAATATTTGAAAATTAGGTATTTTCCTTCTTCACTCACAAAAAATGCTTTCACTTGGTTTTCAAACTTACAACCTAATTTGATCCATAGCTGGGTTCAATTGAAAAGGAGTTTTTATGATCAATTTTTCAAGGGAGAAATGAAGGTGACTTTGTCTGATTTATTCATCGTAAAGAGAGAAAAAACTGAGTCGATCGATGACTATCTTATTCAGTTCAAGAATATGAGGAATAAAAGTGTTTCACTCCTATTCTGGAACCTGAGGTAATCAAGATGGCCATCAATGGGCTCGATTTCAATATTCGAAAGAAATTAGTAAATCAATAATTTCTTGACTTGGCTCAGTTAGCTGATAAAGTACAGCAAATTGAAAAGTTAAATAAAGAAAAAGAGGAGCTAGAGTTGAATAAAAGAAAATATTTTTTTAATAAAAAGGTAAATTTTGTTGATTTTATGAGTGAGAAAGAGTCAAACAATAAATCAACTTTTGCTGCAGATTTGAAAGATAGGCCTCTTTATGTGTGTCGATCTCTTAATTCGACAAAAGATAAGACCCCTTTGTCGGGGGGAAAGAATTATGCTTTTGACCTAACAAAAGCTAAACAAATTTTTAATATGTTGCTAAAAGATAAGCAACTTGTACTCCCTGAAGGAAAGAGAATGCCATCTGTTTTTGATATTAGAAATAAAAAGTTTTGTAAGTTTTATCAAGCTTCTGGACATCATACTAATAACTGTGTTTATTTCAGGAATTTGATACAAAAAGCTATTGAGGACGGTCGACTGAAGTTCGCTGACAAACCTAAGATGAAATTAGATCCTGATCCTTTCCAGGTCACGTCGAATTTTGCTGAAACAGAAGAAATGGCCTTCTCAATTAACATGGCATTCGTCGAGCCTGTAAGGAAAGACGATCAATTTGAACATGATATGTTCGAGGTAGAAAGGTCTATTTACCCAAAAGCAGGAGTAGGCCTGTTGAATTTTTTGCTAAGACAAAGAGAAGAGGAAGAAAATGTGGCGATATGCCCTCGTTGCAGTGCTTTGTTCGATACTTCAGCCGCTAAGGCTTTTGACTCATACAAAAAGAGTAGAGTGTGGGTTTATCAAGAGGAGTTAGGAAAAGCTCGACTAAAGCAAGGAGCTAAAGGTCGAGATTCTGTAGATGCTCCTATTAAACAATAAATGCGTACTATGGTGACAGTCGACCAAAAACCTCAGGGGGTGTCAAATCGGACTAGAGTCCCTCCATCAAACATGTCAAACAATAAATGGGTACAAATCAACGCTCTAAACTACTCTAAGAATTATAATTTTAAAGTTCCTAGAGGGGGTTTTGAAAATTTGGCTGGAGGCTAGAAAAGAGGTGCCTTTCGATGAGGGGCAAGTAGCATAGGTTATGGTCGAGCAACGTCTCGACACAATTTTTTAGAAAGAGCTCCCTTCATTCCAAGAGTTGTAGCTCAAGCATAGAACGTCTATGTCGAAACACAGGGTCATATCCAGAGTTGAGCAAGGACAATAAGTCACCTCAAAAACAAGAACAGAAAGGGAAAAGAGTATCTTTGGGAAAGTCCAAGAAGTGAAGGATGAGTCGAAGGAGGTTTCAGTGACCAAGTCAATTTCTAAAGGGAAGGAAAAAGAAGGAGCACTGACAGAAAACTTTGATTCTGGTTTTGAGGATGATTTGGATGTGATGTTTGGGTATGTTGCCACAGTATCTGTTTTACCTTTCAACTTCTAGGACAATCCTGAAGAGCCTTGGAATTGTCTTGAAGGAGACTATGATGACATCATTCCAGGAGATGAATGTCGATTTGTTGAAAATGTCATGATTAAGGAAGGATTGTTTGAAAGATCTGACAAGATCACCAAGGGTCATCTTCGACCATTGCATATTAAAGCAAAAGTCGAAGGACTGGTAATCAATCGTATATTGGTCGATGGAGGAGTGAAAATTAACCTATTGCCAGAGAGCATGTTGCCTTTATTCCAAAAAAAATTGGATGATTTGATTAAAATGAATCTGGCTGTTATTGGGTTTAATGGTAAGTTGATAACAGCTCTTGGAATTATCCCACTAAAGGTTAAAGTAAAAAGTGTCGAACGACCTATGGTATTCATAATGGATTCATGGAGTAAGGGCAATTCCCTAAATTAGTGCTCTGGGATGAGGATGGAAGACTCGAGGAGATCGAAGCTGACGACAGCCCCTGCTATGTTGAACAAATGAATGTCAGCTTTAAAGAATATCATACCAGTGTTCAACCACTAGATATTGATATGAGTACCTTTGACCTCACTCTTATTAAAGGATGTTATGTAGGGGCCCATAGTATGAAGTTGGTCCCTAAGGCCAAGAAGAGCTTAGCCACAAAATCCATTAAAATGGATATATCGATCCATTGGGCTCGACTCTAAGCCTACATGGCTGAGAAGAAAGAGTGCACGGGAGAACGTGCACTGCATTGTATATATAACCTCGACCCCTTAGGGTTTGAAAGGTTAGATTTAGTTTCTAAAGATTTTCACATTAAAAAAGTTGAAGTACAAGATCCTTTCGACGAGGTTGAGATTGGTGGAAAGGGTCGAGTGACTTACATCAGCCAATGCTTAGATCCTAAATTCAAGAAAGAGCTAATAGAAGTCTTGAAGAGATACCAAGATTGTTTTGCTTGGCAATATAAGGAGATGATTGGCTTGGATAGATCTTTGGTCGAACATGAACTTCCTCTTATTGAAAATGCTCGACCAATTAAATAGGCCCCTAGGCGCTTTGCTCCCGAGATTATGGTTAAGATCAAGGAGGAGGTCGAGTGTTTACTAAAAGCTGGGTTCATCTGAATGGCTAGGTATGTAGAATGGATTGCTAATATTGTTTATGTATTAAGAAAAATGGAAAGTTAAAAGTGTGTATTGATTTCAGGGATTTGAATAAAGCTACGCCAAAGGATGAGTATCACATGCTAATTGCAGAACTGTTGATCGATTCTGCAACAGGAAGTGAACTTCTGAGTTTCATGGATGGATACTAAGGATATAATCAAATATTCATATCCCAAGAAGATATGTCGAAGACTGCATTTCGATGTCCTGGGGCCAATGGCACTTATGAATGGTTAGTCATTCCATTTGGGTTAAAAAGTGTTGGGGCTACTTACCAGAGAGCTATGAATTTGATTTTTCATGATTTTATTGGTAAGTTTATGGAGATTTACATTGATGATGTGGTAATTAAATCAGATTCGAAACAAGTTCATTTATGAAATCTGGAACTGGCTTTTAAATGAATGAGGCATCATCGACTCAAGATGAACCCATTAAAATGTATTTTTGGTGTATCTGCAGAAAACTTTCTGGAATTTATTATGCAGAAAAGGGGAGTAGCCATCGACACTAATAAATGTCAGGCTATCTTCGACTCATCCCCTCCTAGGAATAAGAAAGAACTTCAATCTTTCTTAGGTAAAGTAAGCTTTCTTCGATGCTTCATTTCAAATTTATCTGAAAAACAAAAATATTTACTCCTTTTTTGAAATTAAAGTAGGGAGAAGAATTCAAATGGGAGAAGGAGCACCAAGAAGTGTTTGACCAAATAAAACAATATTTGACTTCACCACCAATTTTGGCACCTATCAGACAAGGTCAACTACTAACATTATATATTGATGCATCAGATACAACTTTGGGGAGCATGCTGGCCGAAGAAGACGAAGATGGAAATGAAAAAGTAGTTTACTATCTGAGTCAAATGTTGACTGATGTAGAAACTAGATATAGTGCAGTCGAAAACTTTGTTTAGCCCTTTATTTGTCTTGTACTAAACTTAAAAGTTATTTAATTAGAAAAAATATTTATGTTGTGTCAAAATTCGATATTATCAAATACATGCTTTTCTAATCCAATACTAAGAGGAAGGATTGGCTAGTGGATGTTAGGATTAAATGAACATTCTTTGTTTTATGTCCCTGCTAAGACTATTAAAGTGCAAGCGATCACTGATTTTTTAGCAGATCATCCCTGTGTCGAGATTGTTGAACGACCCGTCAATGGATATTTAGAGCTCAAACCTTGGAAGTTATTTTTTGATGGGTCAAAATATTTGTAACACCCTTATTTTTAATACCTCAAGATTGTACTAAAAGCCCAGGCGTCACTTACCTCTAATCCGTTAATTTCATAGTATAATTATTTAATATTGAGCCTTAGCGAATACAATCGAATCCTTAGTTACGAAATCGAGAAAGAATTTACTTTAATTTACTTAATCACACAATTATATCCACATAATAACAAATACATAGACTTATTCAAAACTCCTCAAAATACAAATCCTACCCCGCTAAAAACTAAAAACATAATCATCGAGGGAAAAATCTAATAACTAAACCAAAATTCATAAAGTACAACCACATATAATATGCTTGTAGTTCAATCACGGCTTCGCGCCAAAGCTTTCTGAACCTGTCACTGAAAAGAAATCTGTAGAGGGTGAGAACATCGTCCTCGCAGGTTCTCAGTAGGGACGGAAATACCATCAAAGTAAAGAAATACTTGCAAACAGAATTAATTTCATTATAAAACAGTTTATCCTTGAAATAACTGTTTGGAAAAATCTTTATGGAGGAAACTTAATTTCAAAGATCGTAAAGAAGTTTTATTTATTTTACAATACGTGCCTAGGGACTTCTTATCCAACTTACCTCGCTCACTCCTATCCAAACAATACATACATTAGAATACTCAGGCAACACCTAGTCCACTTGCCTCAACCTTCATTACCATATACCAGAAATCACCCTCATCACGCCTCCACCAAAAATAATCTCTCAGATAAACATACACATATAAGACAAATAAAGAAATCACAGATAAGATTCAGGTACAACAAGTAAAACAAGTAGCAGATAAACATGGCTAAGCAATTAGGCAAACCAAAACAAATGCACACTCAATCAAAACATACACATGCATATAATGCATGCCTGTCCTATGGCTGATGAGTTTCATCTGTCAGTTATATAGCCAACCCGACATGTCCTGGTAGTTAACCATTGGACAGTCCCTCTGTGCGCGCATCCCCAAGCTCAAAAATAATATCCATGGAGTCAAACTCCAAGCTCAAATATAATATTTCATGGAGTCAAACTCCAAGCTCAATAATAGAATATTCAAAATTCATAATATATATATATATATATATATATATATATGCCCATGGGGGAACCCGGGGAGTTAAAGTGTCCGGTCACATCTTACGATAAAGGGTCAACAGAGTATCGAGTCTCAACCTGGAGCAAGTGGTGGCAAGCCACTGCGTCTACCCAGGAAAAATCATGTCTCAAATAATTCAAATTCATAAGCGATATGAATAATTCAATCATAATTCATCAATATCCACATCATTCTCAATCTCATCTCATTCATCACCATACCTCAATCATACTCAATCATTATCCTCTTCCTCAACATTGAAATCACCATTAAACTTCCATCAAACCAATTGTCACTAATTACATCTTAATTCAAGTATAACCTTCAAACTTACTCACTTGTCCCCAAACTCTTGAAATTATACTTAAATTACTGTTTTAAAGTCTTTAACTAGTTAATCAAATCTCTTTTCATTATTATTAAAAATCAAATGAATTAAAAATCACCATTTGACCAAATCAAGGGAATCCGACTCTCTTTAAAATCCGTAAAAGTATCCAAAACTTATCTCTTCTGATAATTATTTCAAATCAAATTCATTTTCGAAATCATAAACCAAAACTCCTTCAAATTCTTAGAAAAATTTCAGCAGCACCCCCTAAAAACTGGAGTTTGCCACTCATCACAAGTCCCCTCTTTTCAACCTCAACTCAATCAAAACCAACATTTCAAATCAACGTTTCCAAGTCCATCATTTAAGACCAATCATTATCGATTTAAGTCAAAGAAAACCAAAATCCACAGTTTCAATCCATTTCACCAGAAATCCAGAAATCAACCAATTTCAATAACAAACACAACATATCAATCTCAACAGAAAATCATTTACATCATAGGAATTCATACATTTGTATTAATATACTAAACCTATCATGTATTCAAAGTCCAAAACATTTTCTTATTAAAAAAACCTCGAATAGTCAAAATCCGAAAGCTATAAAACGCGCAAAACAGCTTTTTCTCTTGGCCTGCAGCAAAAGTAGCCATAATCACAGCTCCATTTAATCTTTGCAGTGACAATGACAACTCTAAAATCACCGTAATTCAACCCTATCGCAAAAATGCCATAGAAACCTCAGTAATATATAACAGAAAAGCGATAAAAGAGATTTTTGAAGCAAGATAGCTTACTATACTCAGAGAAGAATCAAGGAATGGAAAAGTTGGAGCTCCGGTGATGATTCCCGGTGATCTGAACATGGCAGAACACGACGTTATCCTTGAGCTCCACGGTGACACCCATAATTAAAGGCAATAAGGTTTCGATGATGGTGGCTAGGCAGGACACGACGGCAGCTTCTCCTCGACGGCAGCGAGCTCGCATCAACGGCTCCTCTTTCCGTGTCTCCTTTTCTCTTGTTTGCATCAACGACGGAAACAATGAAGATCCTTCTGGAACCGACGTGTAGTTCTGAAAGCAACAGAGGCGCGGATGGCGGCGACGGGCTTCATCACCGACAGTGGCGGTGACTGGCGCAAGGTTGGCGGCGCTGCGACGGTCGCGGCGATTCTAGGCTCGCAACTCCTGCACTCCACGTCGCTCTCTCTCTCTCTCTCTCTCTCTCTCTCTCTCTCTCTCTCTCTCTCTCTCTCGGGAACTCTCTTTGTGATTCAGCTCCACGACAGCTGCAATGACGAGATGGAGGTGGTGGCGCAGCAGGACGCAGTCTCCTCCCTTCCAATCTCTCTCTTCTTCCCCGTCGCTCTCTTTCTCTCTGTTCCCAATTGCTCTCTCTTTTCCCTTTCCATTTAGCTCTCTCGGATGTCTCTTTGTTCTCCCTTTCTTCTGTTTTCCCTTTCCCCCTTTCTTTTCTTTGTTTCTTTCTTCCGTAGGTTAGGTTAGGGAAAAAAGAACGATGGCGGCTAGGGTTAGATTAGGGGGGTTTAGGGTTTAATTTGGATAAATTTAGGATTTTGTGAAGTTGGATTTAAGGGTAATTCGGAATTTTAATAAAATTAGGAGGGTAGAGTGGTGCAGAATTTATAACCCACAAACTAACCGGCAAGTGCACCGGATCATACCAAGTAATACCTCAGGTGAGTGAGGGTCGATCCCACGTGGATTGATGGACTAAGCAATAATAGTTGAGTGATTTACTTAGTTAGACAAACAGAAAAGAGTGTTGAGAGTTCAAATGCATCAAACAATAATTCAGAGAATCAGAAAACAAGTAGTTAATTGAGGTGAAATATATATGGAGAAAACAGTTAAGACTTCAGAGATATCTATCTTCCGGATTGACTTTTCTAACTAACTATTTTAATCATGCAAGATTCAATTCATGGCAAACTATATGTGACTAAACCCTAATTCCTTAAACCTTTTTAGTCTCCTCTAACCTTCATCAACCGCCAATTCCTTGGTCACTTAATTCCAATTAGAGGGTGAAGTTCAATTCTAATTTATATGCCACAGAAATCCTAATTATCCAAATATAAGAGGATTATATGTCACGTATTCCGTTAAGTCCAGATAATTAGAAATTTAGGAGAAATTGTTTTCAAGCTGTTTTTCAAGTAAAGAGCTTTTCCAAGTTATACAAAAACTCAATTAGAACAAGGGTCATACTTCCGTTTCACCCAAATTCATAAGATAAAGAACGAAAACAATTCTTGAAATTAAGTAGAAATTAATACATGAATTAAAATATAAAAATAATAGTATCAATCCATACAATAGACAGAGTTCCTAACCTTAACAGTGGAGGTTTAGTTGCTCATGGTTCAGAGAGAAAACTAGGATTCAGAAAAACTGTAAATTACGAGATGAGGAAGAGGAGAAGAGATGAGCCCGAAGGGCTTATTCTTTTCCCTTTTATATCTAGTCCTAATTAATGTAAAATATATTTCCTAAAACTAACTAATATCTTTTCCTAATTATCAAAATAATAAAGTTTAAATCAAACTTAATAATTGATTCGCGGGCCTTTGGACGAGATTGGAGACCACCTTTGTACTAAAGGTTGTGGCGCCAAACTTGGAAGAAACCAAGTTTGGCGTGGAGTGGGCAGAGCTCCCCTTTTGCTTCTTGGCTTGTGGCGCCAAACTTGACAATTGTCAAGTTTGGCGTGGAGTGGTGCGCACATACTTTCCTTGGAGCCTTTGAGTTGGTGCCGAACTTGAGTAAACTCAAGTTCGGCGTGGAGATGGCAGCGTGTATTCTTACTTGGGGCTTCTTGGTGGCGCCAAACTTGAGCTTCCTCAAGTTTGGCGTGAAGTGGTCCGTACGAAATGGAATAAAATGGTATACTATTATATATTGTTGGAAAGATCTGGAAGTTAGCTTTCCAATGCCGTTAGAATCACATCAATTGGATCTCTGTAGCTCAAGTTATTTCTGTTTGAGTGCAAAGAGGTCGGGGTTGACAGCATCATTTGTTTTCTTCCTTTTCTGCTACAAAACTCCGTCAAATCCATCCGAATGCTACCTGAAATAAACAAAAATTGCAAACAACTCAAAGTAGCATTCATAGTGGCTAAAGGTAATTAAATCTTAATTAAACTCAATAATTTGAATGCAAATTCACTAGGAAAAGATAGGAAAGATGCTCATGCATCATAGAGTAATAATTTGAAACTAAATTTAATACAATAAAATTACTTTAAGAATACCATTTTATTTAATCAATTTGCCAATTGATTTTTCAAACAAGTATTCTAATTTTAAAAGTAGAAGCAAATAAATTTTTCTTTGTTCATAAAATTAATCAAAATTTTTAATTATTTAATTTAAATTATATATAAAACTCTCTTTATTTTATTTTTAATTACTAAAACTTTAAATTTTAATTAAGGAAAAATTCAAATTATTAATTTCAATTAAACAAAAATATCTAATTGTAATTGAAAATTACATAAATCTAAATTAATTTAAAACTCAAAGTTTCATAACTTTGATTTATTTATTTTTCAGTAAAAATAACTTTCTAAAAATAATACCATATATATAAACATAAATAATTTATTATTTATTTTTTTAAAAATCTGGGGTCTTACAACATCAAAATAGGGTAGAAGTGGAAATAGTTTTATTCACCCCTGATGATATTCTGACCAAGTTTATGTTTCGATTAGAGCCTGGTCTATCGAATAATGAAGTAAAGTATGAGGCTTTATTCATTGGCCTAGAACTCTTAATTAAAAAGGAGCTCGAATAGTCAAAATCTTGGAAGATTTACAATTGGTGATTGAACAATTAGCTAGAAACTATCGAGTTATTAGTCAGAATTTAGATAAGTATTTTGCTATAGTAGTTTGACTCTTAGATGGGTTCGATTCAGTTTCAATTAAGCATATATTTAGAGAGTCAAATAAAAAAGCTAACGAGTTGGCTCAAACAGCTTCCGGCTATAAAGTATCTCCCAAGTTAATTAAGAAGTTTAGTGAAATTGAAAATAATTTAACTCCTGTAGAAATAAGAGGGGTCTGTTGTGCTAACAAACTCGATTCATATGATTTGAGATATAAAATCATTGATTTCCTTAAAAATCTCAATCAAAGAACAGATCAAAAAATTAAATACCTAGGATTAAGCTTTGTATTGATTGGAAGGGATCTATTCAAGAAAAGTGTCAATGATTCTTTGCTCCAATGCTTAAGTATGCAAGATGCATATTTAGCTATAGTAGAAGTGCATGATGGTATTTGTGGAGCCCATCAAGCGGGTTAAAAAATGCATTGGACCATACGTCGACAAGGACTGTATTGGCCTTCAATAATGAAGGATTGTATCAATTTTGCTCGACATTGTGATCAATGCCAATAACATGCACCATTCCAGAAAGTCCCTGCTGCAGATTTGCAAGCAATAATTAAACCTTGGCCATTTTGAGGATGGGCTCTCGAAATGATTCATCCCCCTTAGACTAAGGGACACAAGTTTATTTTGGTTGCGATAGATTATTTTACTAAATAGGTGGAAGCTATGCCCATGAAAGAGGTCACGCAAGCTGAAATAATTGATTTCATTGAAGAGTCGATTATTCATAGATTTGGCATTTCTCAAACTTTGACTACAGACCAAGGGACCATGTTCACAGGTCAACAAGTCAAAGGGTATATCGAGTCTAGAGGAATTAAACTTATACATTCGACTCAGTATTACGCCAAGCAAATGATCAAGTCGAAGCCATTAATAAAGTTCTAATTAATTTGATCAAGAAACATATAGAGATGCAACTTTGAAATTGGCATAATACTTTAAGTCAAGTATTATGGGCATATAGGTATTTCCCTCGAAAAGAGGTTCGACTCTCTATGAACTGGTATATGGTCATAAAGCAGTATTGCCAGTTGAAATAAATTTGCAAATAGTTAGAGTGGCAAAACAAAATTATTTACCTGTTCAACAATATTGGTTGAGTACGATTGACAAATTAGACCAATCTCGCCTAATTGCTCTTGATCGAATGGTTAGACAAAAAGAGAGCATCGCTAAGTCTTACAATAAGAAAACAAAAGTGAAAAGGTTTGTAGTTGGGGACTTGGTACTAAAATTAGTCTTTCTCACGGAACAAGTTAAAGAAAAATGGTCTCCTTTATAGGAAGGAACTTTTCGAGTCAAAAAAGTGTTTAATGGCAATGCTTATGAATTAAGAGATATAACAACTGATCGACAATTAGGGCATATAAATGGAAAATACCTTAAGTTATATCGTTGTCATTAAACAAAAGATGTGAAAAAATCATACAAAGAGTGAAAGTTCATATAAAAGCTTTGACAATAATTTAAAACAAGGTCCTAAATTTAAGCTTAAGATCTTCTTGTTTTTTACCGAGAACGGTAGAAGCTTCAATTGTTTTCTCTTTGGCTGTGATGGTTTGGTTAACAGTTTCAACAAGAGCAGGGCGACCCAAAGTCTTCGATGCATGAACTTGATTTATCTTTTGAAGCCGCAGATTGAGTGATGCATTAGTAGCCTCGACCTTTGCCTTGTTTGATTTTAGCTCAGCCAACTCCTTCTCGAGAATCTCGACTTTAGTGGCTATAATCTTTTCTTCAGTTCGACCCTCTGATAAGACCTCTTCAATTTGAGACTTGGCTGTTTCACATCTTTTCAATTGTTTATCACGGGTAGCCAAAGCCTCGAATGTTGTGTTGAAGTCTTTCTCAATAGAATCAATTTTGAAAATATGATTATAAATGTCTTCCATAAATATCTCCAAGGCTGTCAAGACGTTGACTGGGATTTTGTTATTCAGAAAATCGAGAGCTGCCAACAATCGAGCCTTCAGATCAACATTATTGTTAATCTCTTCCAAGGGATGGTTGAGATAATGAAGAACAATGTTGACCCTTTCAATAATTAAAGCGTCGGGACTCGGTGCTAACTGTGGATCAGGTGAGGTAACCTCCTCTTCATGAGTCGAGATGTTTGGTTTTGATTCTTGCACTAAAGGAGCAATTTTAGGTTCTTGACCAGAAGAAGAAAAAACTCATGTTCCCTCGAAGGAATATACCTGTCGAGCCTCTGAGAGAATATTGGCAAGATCAAAGTCAAAGTCATCAAAATTCAAATTTTCAGTCATAGGAGTAGGAGCATTAATAGGAGAGTTGTCATGTTTGACATCAGTAGCTTTATTCATGGTTGGAAAGATTGGTGAAGTGGCTGTGGTGGATGTCAAAGCAGGACCAAATTCTTGCTGAGTCTCTGAATTAGTCTGTAGAGGCACATAGCTTGCCTGCAAGAAAAATAAGAATGAGAATTTAAGAATCTAAACAAAAGAAAAGAAAAAGTAAACATAAATACCATTGGAGAGTCAGTCGAAGCTTGAGAAACAATAGTTGATGGTGCAGTTTGAATTGGATTAAGAAAAGGCAGGGATGCCGTCGTCTTTGGAGGAGGTTGAGTAACTTCAGCCTTGACACCTGATAGGTCGACACCTGGTTCAGAATGACTTTGTGGTCTAGCTCGAGTCTGAGAGCTACGCTTTGAAGGTTTTGACTGAAAGAAAAGGTGAAAAGATTATTAAGCATGCATAAGACAGAAGTCGACTATTAAGGACGATAAAGTATTCAAAAAGTACCTTGATAGAAGTGATTGGATTAGATTTCTATATCTTTTTGGGCTTATCCCCCATAAGGATGTCGACAGCTCCGCGTTTCTTTGAAGGTAGGGTGGCCACACTCGACCGTCCTCTGCCTCAACCCCTTTTCGATTTTGTTTTCTTAGGGGCAACTTCCTCATCTAACTCCTAGTTTTTTTTTCAACCGGTTTGGGGTCAGGGCCGACAGCTGCTAGGTCTGTTGGTAGAGCAGCTGAAACACAAATAAGATATAAGAGTAAGGGCTTAAATGTTTTTAAGTTTTAAGAAAATATGGTATTTGGAGGATATCCAACAATCCTCATCCAACCATGGATTTTATCTCTGGCGCTTGGGTAATAGAGAGCACCAGTTGTGTTTATTCCCAGGGTACGAGGATCTTTCTTTCGAAGTTGATAATCCACTCCTAAGGATCCTTTAGGAGGGCCAGGTAGTCGATCAGCAAGACCAAAAGTGGCATTAGAAAAAGATGAGAATTTGAATGTTTTCATAAAGTGTTTTTTCTGGACATAAGGGTCTTGAGCTAAAGTTTTAAAATAACGGTCGAGACATCTATGAAAGTGTGCTTCATTTTTCTTTTGCCATACCTTTAAGGCTTTGATGAAAACATACCTTACATTTCTAAAATGTCATTTTACCTTATAATATTTTTCAAAGGCAATGATTTCTTGGATATACTCGCCTTTAGTTTTCTTCGACGCAGCAACAGTCTGTGTAAAAGAAAGAACCAAGTTAGTGTTCATTTGAGGGACAGTGAGATTGGTAATAACTCGACCACCATTTGTGAAATGCAAGTGTCGAAAGGAAACAATATTTGATGTCATATCGCTGGTACTGGGAAGTTACTCTTTGATGGTTCAAATCCAAAATTTGGTCAAATTCCTTCAGATTCGACACCTCATAGTGAATCATTTGTGTTGCGGCTTCAAGTGAAAGAGGGGAAGGTAATGCTTGTGCAAGGCCAAATTGCCTCGACACATACTGTGGAGAATAAGTGATGAGTTTCTTTTTAAGAGCCATAGTCGACTTGTGAAGAATCCCCATAGGAAGGATTTGAGGAGTCAGGGTTTTCGACCACAGGTCATCAACAATCTCTTGATTATCAAGCTTGAGACTAGTTAGAGAATGAAGGTATCTTACAGTACTTTTTTGACATCACAAAGGAGTTGGGATAGTAAGAAGAATCATTGTTGTCTTTGATATTGAGAAGTGGCTTAATAAAGTGACAAAAGGCGTCGATAGAGGACATGCCTTTTGGTTTCGACCAGGAAAGAAAAGACAGTCGAACACCCTCAAGTGGAGTTATTGGAATTTCAGAAACAACGGTGAGCTGAGGTTCGAGCACAGACTTTAACTATAAGTTTACATTTCAGAGAGGGCCAAATGGATTGATTGATGACTCACCTCGTTGGATTTCACTAACCATCAAAGAGAGTGTTTCATATAATTGACCCAAAATGAGAGAAGGGAGATTGACATATTTTTTATGGTGGAGCAGGATAGCTAGTAGGAGATAATTACTTTTTTGGACTTGAATTGATTTTGGACAAAAAAACAAAAGCATTGAACCACAAAAGAAGAAAGGATACATATTCACTATCAGTAACAGGGTCACTTTCGGAACCCATGTTATTTTGAATGAAAACCGACACAAAAGTCAAGTCGAAATTAATGTCGAAGACATCATGAGAACATAGAGTTGTCCAGCAGACATCTTCCTCATCAGGAGATAGGCCAGTCAAAGCTGAAATTTCCATTAGGTTTGGACCCATCATCCCATACGGGAAATGAAAATTATTTGTAGCTTGACACCAAAAGTATAAGCTAGCCCTAGGCAAAGGAGCAGTGTTAGACAAGTCATTGGTGGATAGTCGAAGGGCAGATACTATACCTGAAGATCTCCACACAGACTTGTAAGTTGGAGAAAATCTCGACAGCCATGTTGAAAATAAGGAATTCGACTCCTTAGGGGGTACAGTCCTAAAAACGCGACCGGCGAAATAGGTGGCCTTTACATTTTTGCAAAAAATTCAAAGGAAGGTGTTCAGGGGAAATGGAATGAAAGAAGAAATTGACTCAACTTGCTCTTGGGTAGAGATAGGTCCTAGGTATAAATACAAACATTGGAAACTTGAAATGAAAGCAATACCTGGCTCCGCCATAACGCGATGATTTCTACATTAGGATTGGGAGCTCTTAGGATCCCATCATCATTGTATAATTGGGACACAGTGGTCACCAAAGGAGGAGTATCCACAACGTGAACGTCGTCGTCATCATCTTGAGAAGAAGCAAGAGCAGCATAGGCTCCCCCTAGAACAACGGTATGTCGGTAGCAGCTGCAGCGACGGAGACAGAGGCAGGCAAAGGAGATGACATGGTGGCTTATGTGGTGGAAGTGGTGACGGGAATGAAAGTAGTGGTGGTTGCAGCAATGGTGGTGGAAGACGATGATGCAGCAGTAACAACCGGTATGCTACTGGAATGGAGACCAGATTGAGAGTCCATGGAAGTAAGCTAAGATGGATTTTTCAAACAAGAAGGAGGAGTGTTTGTAGAAGATGAAAAGCACTTTTGAAATATGAAGAAGAGTGAGAGTAATGGGTGAAGAAGGCAAACCTAGAAAAACATAAAGGGTTTTAAAAGATAGAGACCCGTTAAAACCTATTAGGAACGTTACATATTCCTAAAAACGCACAAACCCTTTCGTGTTCTCATAATCGTCTTTTTAAAAAATTTGAAAATATGAAACTGGCACATGAATGGCACATGGCTGAATAAAACTTATCCTTTTACGTTTTGAAAAGATAAATTTTAAGGAGGAATTTGTTGGTACGAGTTTCGACTTATGAAGCAATTCGACTGCGATTCGTCGAAATTTGGGAAAGATCGACGGATCAAATATTTAACTATAGGGGAACAACACTTTAGACTACAATAAGAATAATAGTCAAGGTCGAGGGTTTAATGATAAAAAATTAGTCGAAACCATAAAAACCATGTGATTAAATACAAAGCACAATGAAAAACGTGGAGATTGAAGAGTAAGGCAAGATAGGACATGGGGGTGTCCACCATGAAAATTCTTTAGGGTTAAGGTAAGGTCGTGGCTTGAGAAAAAGGAAGAATTAAGGTCGTGGTCAAAATTTTTTAGGAGCAAGTCCACCCTTGAGGACTATAAATAGAAGAAGTTTAGAAAGGAAAAGAAACTTCAATAAAAAACACTAGATCATTACACAAATTTTACAAAAATTTTCAGTCTCAACGACGAAACGAAAGATCATGGAGTGCAAGTTCATGTGAGTGTTAGGAGTCTATTTTATCTTCTTATTTTTAATTTTTCTTTTTTTTTTTAATTTTTTTGTTTTAAATATTTCATTCGTTATTCTGTTTTCTGTTGATTTTCATTTCACTTTTATATTTTCAATTATTCAAAGTTCTCTTTTATTTATTTTACACATTTCCATATTATTTATTGCAACTTGGCACTAATAATTCGACACAATCCGCTTCGACACAAATACTAAGTAATTCCTGAGTTGAGCCCACTATTTTCAAAAGAATCGTATCTACTTTTTGAATTGTGATTTTAATACAAACTCGATTCGACATCCTGACGAGATTACTAAACATTGAGTGAAACAATAACATATTAAAATTTATCTCTATAATTTATCATCTAAGAATAAAAAAATTATGTTTAGATAAAGGTAATTATAAAATCTTTATTCGTCCTCCCTTTAAATTTATTGCTATTGACCTATGTTTTTATTTATCTATCTCGGGTCGTGTGTTCTACTATGTTTCAATCCAACTAATTGGCTTTGATCTTAATGGATCGCTTACTTTCAGATCATAGGCCCCACCCACCTTTCTTATGCTGAAATTCTGATCTTTTAATCTTTTTATTTGAGTGTGGGGAATGGATCCTCTCCGTTGTTAAAAAAAATTGAGGGTGTAAAGTGTGATCTCTAGTCCTTCATTGTTCTCTCTCTCATATTTATTATTGATCCCACTTACAAAATTAATGGTGAGAAATTACACTTTACTCTCTCAATTGTTAAAAAAAATTGAGAGGATCCATTTCCCCCCTTTGAGCGTAGTTCCCGCACAGTCGCACAGAAGAAAATGTCTTCCTGCTTTCCCTCCTCTTCTTCCATCTCAATCTATCTTTAATAAGCCCTTTCTGTATGGCATACCGGAAATAGTTCTGTTCATTAGCTACTTATTCGCTTCTCATTCTATCTTATTCTTAGGTCCTTCTGTGCTAAATGAAAATCAACAGGGCTAATTCAAGAAAATGTACGCTTATCCTGTTCCACCACTCATATTTTGGAAAATGCTTATTTTCTTCATTTACTTCAAAGACCTTGTGGATTTTACCATTACATCTCTATTTATTTGCACAATCAATCAAAACTGCTAAACATCATAATGATTTTTCTCATTGAGTGAAGATGTAGTAGTATCTTAAAATTATTGTCAGATATCCTCCTAAATATTAAATAAACTAAAAGGTAAGCTCAACAAATCTTGTTATAATTTTAAAATCTGTTAATTCTTCCAGCAATTTAACGGTTAAATGTTCAAATGATCACTAAGAGAATAAATAATTTCTTAGTTTTCATTTCCGGTTGAGACTTAACACTAGATAGTATAGCAACTCGCTAATAAAAGGAGAAACGTGGTGATGATGATGATGATGATGATGATGATAATTAAATATGCAATTAGCTACTACACAACATACTGGCGTTGTTTAAGAAAGTAAGATCATTTTTACACAATTCAATTCAACTAAACGATACAGATTGCATAGGAAAACACCTCCTTTTTTTTTTCTTTTTTTTATAACTAAATAACTGAGATATCGTTGTTGCTATGAATCAGAACAAGGCATTCTATTCATATGAAGACTGCAAATGTTCATACGATTCAGTGCCATAGCCAGCCTCGTACTACCAAAAACAATATTCTTGAGCAGTCATTCAGACAAATGGCATAGAAATCTTTACAATATCTTTGATGCTCACACATTACACAAGCTACAAGCAACTGGTGGAAAAAGCAAAAATGTCTGCTGCTGCTGCCACAGAAGAATGCCTACCCTGGGTACTCTAGTTTACAATAATAATACTCTCAGTCATTACATCATTCACAGTCTTCAACTCATGCCAAGCTCCTACTCGAAAGTTTCATCTCCGTACAAGTTGAGTTAGCTGCATTCCTATTTGAACTGAACGTCTTTAATTCCACAAGTGACTATACCTTGCCAAGTTTAGGGGGCTGCCAAAAAAGTTAGGTTAGAAACTAATATTCACAAGTCACAACCATTCAAAACAAAACAACATAACATTTCTAGGTTATTAATATACCTTTTTAAGAGTGACCTTTGATGAGGATCCTTTATCCACCGGTTTCAATATCTCAAAGGAACAAACAAGAGATTCATCAACGCTCAACAATGCACCAGCATTGTCAAACTCGCCACCATAATTTGGAGCAGAGAATATGGTAACTAATCGCCGTTTAGCGAAAAATTCATATCCATCCTCCACAACCTGCAAGAAAAGAAAACAAGAATAAATATAGAAGGAGGGCAGAGCAGGAAGAGCAGGGAAGTAGGAGGTTTACCTGATGACCTCTGCAAACGAGATCAAGATCATTTTTGTCCAAAAACTCGGTGACTGCATTAGGACCAAAAGTGCAGGAAATGCCTCGGTCGCTGTCTGCCCAACCGTCGAGACTGGGATCGGGATCGGACCAGAGCAGATCGCAGAGTAGACCGCTATCTGGAATCTCAGTAGGCCTTGAAATCTCCCTTATCTGATCCAAAGTTTGCAATTCAGGAGAGAGTCCTCCATGCATACAGAGAATTTTTCCATCAATGAGTGCAGCAACCGGCAAACAGTTAAAGCAATCTGTAAATATCTTCCACAGCCTAACATTGAACCTCCTTTTACACTCATCGTAGAAACCGTATATCCGGTTTATTTTCGCGTCTTCATGGTTTCCTCTGAGCAGGTGAACCTTGTCAGGATATCTTATCTTGTAGGCCAAAAGCAGGCATATGGTCTCCAAGCTCTGCTTGCCTCTGTCTACATAATCCCCCAAGAAGAGGTAGTTGGCCGTGGGAGGATAACCGCCGTATTCGAAAAGCCTCAGCAAGTCTTGGTACTGCCCGTGTATGTCACCTGCAACGTTTTAAGGGTAAACATTTTGCAAAGACAGGAAAAGAAAGTTAGTTGATGTAACTAACTAACCGCCGATGCGGATGGGAGCCTGGAGGTCGAGGAGGATGGGCTGAGAGAGGAAGATTTGTCTGGCGTTGACGCAAAGCTGACGGATCTCAGACTCCGAGAGCTGAACTTGCTTGCCTCCCTTGCCTTCAAGCAGCCTCCTAATGACGTCATCCAGAACCCCCTTCTCCATCATTCCCTCTATTGTCATCATCATCCAAAACAACCCGATGGCCCCCTTTCTTTCTCTGTTAAATGAAGGAAGGAAGGCAAATAAAGAAAGAGAGAGTTGTCAACAAGATAGCTTTACTAATTCTGTTTATTTCGCCCAAAATCAACCATTCCTTCATCTATGTAAAATTCCCTACCAACTGCCAAGTAGGCTCCTTTATTCCGCTCAAAGTTGAAACCTTCAAAGGTTGACACCATTTGGCGCGTATGAATTCAAACCCACGTGTCTTCCCGTACTTCCTTCTCTCGTTTGGTCAATCCCGGAATCATTGCTCCCCTGTCCTTTTTTTTTTCCTTTTTCTTTTTAATCCTATTTTCCTATATATCAAACAAGCAACGTTGTCGTTTCAACTGAATCTTCAGATTATTCTTAACCCGACTTGATAGAAAAATTCTCACTTTTATTGTATTCGTGAAATTAAATTTATTTCTTTGAAAATTTATTATTCTTTGTTTGAAGGTTTAAAATTTAATTTTAGTTATAATCTGTTTTTTATAGTAATTTTTGCTTAAAATATAAAATATTATATTATTAAAAAAGGTGAGTATTTGATATTCACATGTCAAAAAAAAAGATATAAAAATACTATACTATTATTTTCATATAGTAGATCTTCTCATTTTATTGATATTATGAACATTCAAAATAGAGAAGCTAAAGAAAGCTTGGTATGCAATCAAAGACGGGGAGAAAGTTAGCAGAGAAAGAGAATAAAGATTTGTGAATGTAAAGTTCAAAGTGTATATTATTGATTGTGTCTTTTGTACAGCATTATTTCTTTATTTATAACAGATGATAGTAATATGTTATAACTAACTCATTTATAAGTTCAGTTATTATAACTGTTTATAACTAACTTTCAATCAATTACTCTTACATCTTCTCACAAACTTAGGAAAATTTTGTTGCCAATCTGAGTTTGCCTCTAAATTTTTGAAAGAGAACTTGTGAAAGGGGTCTAGTCAAAATATCTACAACCTATTTTGAACTTGGGATATGTGTGACTGCAACCAATTCCTGAAGAACTCGATCTCTAACAAAATACAGGTTTAGCTCAAAGTGCTTAATTCTTTTATATAGAATTGGATTATAGGCTCGAAGGACTGATGACATATTGTTACAGAATACTGTTGGGGATATATTACATGGCTGTCTAAATTTATTCAATAGAGTTTGAATCTAAATCAGTTCTGAAAACACTGCTGCCAAGGCCCGAAATTCTACTTAAGTGGAATTTCTGCTCAGTACAGATTGTTTAGAGCATTTCCAAGAGACAAGGTTGGCTCCACAGTATACACAGTAATCTGAAATGGACTTGCGATCATCTATATCTGCTGCCCAATCAGAATTTGAAAAGGCAATCAAACGAAGATCATTAGTTTTATGAAATTCAAGTTTAGTATCTACCGTACCTGCTAAGTATTGGAGTACCCTCTTCACTGTTAGCCAATGTTCTTGTCCCGGTTTATATGTAATTAAGGTTATATATTAAATAATATTTTATCTTGTTAATTAGATACTTTTTAGGTATTCTTGAGGTCCTCTGATGTGTATAAATGGTTAGATAGAATATATTTATTAGAGTTAGGGTGTCTAATGTTCTTGTATATATATGGATAATAGTAATGACAAAGTCAATAAAGCTTTTCATCCCTCAACTGTCTTTTTCTCTCCTTTTAGAACCTCCCTCTCATATAGTGCTTGTTCCACTATTTTACCATTCAACTCTGCAGGTTTAAACAGAGTTTTGTCATGGTGCGGTGAGCTTGGAGCCTGCAACAAAGTGTAAATCTTTCGCCACATATGAGAACTTGTAATGACAGTAGCTCGTGAAAGGTAGATCTGTCCGATTTAAGGTGTGTTTGGCAAATCCGTTGAGGAAGAAAGAAGTGCGTTTGAGCTTCTTGAAAGTTTCACTTTTATGTTTGGCAATTTTTTTCTTTCTAAACGCAGAAACGATTCTGCCTCTGAACCTACGTTGAGAAGAAGCTAAAATTTGTAACTTTTGTGTTTCACGTTCATGGTTGCTGATTACCTTTAGAAAATTAGGTGAGAAAATTTTTTCTTTCTTACCAACCTTACCCTTCATTTTCTTCTATAAAAAGGATACCAATAACTATAAGCATCACAGTAGTTCTCTGTAATTCTTTCTATTTTTTCATAGTTATTCCTTCCATTTTTTTTTCATCAAAATCGTTCAAATTTGTTTCAATTACTAGTAAATTGAATATTTTAATTTTTTTATTATTTTTAGTACTCATTTTCATATTTTAATTTTTAGTGTTAGGAATGTTATGGTTTTATATGAGTTTTTTTTTATTATTTCTTATACTATTTTTTATATGTATATTTTTATGAATTTTTTTTATTTTTGTTTGACTTTGTTTATATAATTTTTATTTATTTTATTGTATTTCTTTTATTCATATGACAAATATTGTTGATTTTTTTTTTTGTAGTGCTATAATTTTTCAGGTATTTTATTAACTTTTTATGATTTTTTTTATTAATTTTTGTTCATATAAATTCTTTTTTTTTCTATCTTTTATTACATTGTATTTATATTGTGTATGAAATTTTTTTATTTTTTATTTATTTTATTCATATGAATTTTATTTAGTTTTTATTGTATTTTTTTGTTCATATGATATATGTTGTTGGTTTTATGAAATTTTTATTATTTTTTATCTGTATGATTTTTTTTCTATTTTTTGAAGTACTCTATCTTTGTTTTATATTAATTTTTTTATTTTTTATTTTGACTTTATAAAATTTGTAATTGTAATTATTATATACTACGTTTATTATCAAAATTTTGTATAATATAAACTATGATCCTATAAAAAATGATAAAATAAATAAAAAATTAATTATAAGTAATAATAGAGTCATAAATAATGAAAATTTATAGTAAAAAATAATACTAAATTAAAGAGTACGTGTAATATTAGAAATATTATAAAATATTTTTTTTGTTTAACATTATAAAATTTATAGTTCTCTCTTTTTATATTTTTTATTGTATTTATTTATTTATATAATAAATATTTTTTATATTATTTTTGTTAGGTTCTGTTTTTGCATGTATATAAAAAAAATAATTTAAATTGATGTCTCTTTTAGTAATTTTTTATAAAGTGATTTTGAATAGTATAATCCAAACAACATTTATTTTGCTATAATCAATTTTGATACAAATATTGTCAAAGATAAATCATGTTAACACAAACTTACTTTTTATCAAAATCAATTTTGTAAAATCAATTTTATGCAAACTCACGTTTACAAACTGAAATCCAAACACACACTTATTCATCAATGGCAACAAATGAGGCAGAGATGATGAATCTAGATACACAAAGTTTTACTACAGCAGTTTTTTAGAACTTTGCAAAGATGATGGCTCAGTTTCAAGCTTTCTAAGCCACTTCTAGAACTAACACCAACCTTATCCTTCAAGTTATTACTAACTTCACCCAAGTGAGACACCTGAAATCGCTCTCACAACTACTCCACTGACCACATTGATGCACACGAACTGTGGAAGGACCTCAAACATCGATTTTATGAGGGTTTATTTTGGATTGCTGAGTTTGAGGAAGATCTGTTCAGCACAAAGTAAGGTGAGTTATCCATCGCCTCTTACTATACAAAACTGAAAGGGATCTGGGAGGAAATAGACGAATTCAGACCCATACCAACTTGTACTTGCTTGAGTAATTGTAGCTGTGGATTAGACATAATGAAGAAATATAGGTTGCAGTCTTATATGATTTGTTTTCTTAGAGGTTTAAATGACCAATATGCAAGTGTGCGCTCCCATATTATGTTGCTTAAGCCCCTTCCAGATGTGAATACTATTTTTCTCTACTTCTTCAGCAAGAGAGACAAATGATGCATCTCATTGAACCAGATTCTAGAATGTTAGTGAATGTTGTTCACACTAAATCTATAGGTGAAAAAGAGTCATACCAGATTAGCCAAGGCAGTGCCAAATTTGTTAATACTGGAGGTGAAAAATGCCAATTTGCGGCCAACAATGTCAGAGAAAGAGGAAGAGGACGTGGTAAAGGTGGCAAAGGTACTACTAGAGGAGCTCCCAAACTTTGCTCTTATTGTGAAAAACAATGTCACTTGGTGGATACATGTTACCAGAAGCATGGCTTTCCATCACATCTGCAACCAAATCACTCTAATGGAGTACCTCTTTCAGCTAATTCAGTGAACTCAGTGGTAGTTGCGAGTAATGCAGAATACAACCCCACAGTTATCTGAAGGCAAGATGAGATATTCTCGGATAGACAGAAAGAAGCACTTATTGCACTATTCTAGCAACATAAAAAACCTCTTCATGATAAAAAATTTGGCAACTATTCATGCTTCTTCAATCGGTATATTTTATCTCATTTCTCTTTTCGATTTTGAATTGAATTCTTAAGATTGGATTTTAGATACTGGAGCAATTGCTCACATTTGTTTCGTCTTAAACATTTTCATTCTATTAAACATATTAATCCAATTACAATTATCATGCCAATTTATTCACAAACTGTTACAACCTTATGTGGAACAGTTTTCTTTTCAGTTGAATTTTATTTGACTGAGGTTTTATATGTACCAAATTTTAAATGTAATTTCATTTCTATTTCAAAAATTACTAATGCCTTATCTTGTTGTTTTATGTTCGATACTCATAATTGTGAGATTCAGGAGCGACCTACCTTGAGGATGATTGAAATTGCTTATCAAAAGCGAGGACTATATACAATGAATACTCAAGCAAAGATGGCTGTTAACTTTAGCAAATGAGAAGAAAAGATTTTGAATATTATGACAGAAGAACAGGACATACACATTTCACACACTTCACAGAGTATTCTTTGGCATTATAGGTTAGGCCATATTTCTTTTAATAGATTACAACAGTTAGAAAAAATGCATCCATTCATCTCATGTCCAAACAATGATGTACCATGTGATCCATGTCATTTTGCAAAACAAAAGAGGTTACTTTTCTCTAATAGTTTGAGTAGATATGAATTTCCTTTTGATTTGATTCATGCTGACATTTAGGGGCCTATTGCCACACCATCTACTTTTGGCCATAGATATTTTTTAACCATTGTTGAGGGTAGGAGTAGGTTTACTTGGATTTTCTTTATGAAAAATAAATTTGAGACTCGTTCTCTTTTAGAGAATTTTGTTGAAATGATTTATACACAAAAGAGAATCATGGTAAAAGCCATTAGAACCGATAATGGCCAGGAATTTTTTATGAGTTCTTTCTATCAAAAGAAAGTAATTTTACATCAAAAAAGTTGTGTAAAAACACCACAGCAAAATAGAATTGTTGAAAGAAAGTATCAAGATATTCTAAATGTAGCTAGGGCTCTCATATTTGCTTCTAATCTTCCAAATTATTTTTGACATTATGCAGTGGCTCATGCTATTTACATAATTAATAGAGTACTCCAAGTTACATTTAAACATAGCCCATATCAGATTCTTAACCGCAACATTCCAGAATTAACATCTCTAAAGGCTTTTTGTTGTTTAGCCTTTACTTCTACTTTATATGCTCATCGAAAGAAATTGGATCATAGAGCACGAAAATATGTCTTTCTTGGATATAAATTAGGGACAAAAGACTATATTTTACTTGGTATTAAAACCAAAGAAGTTGTTATTTCTCGAAATGTTATTTTCTATGAATCCTATTTTCCTTTTAAAGAGCTTTTATCTTCAAATGATCAATCTTTAGCCACTAAAAATTCGTACTCTCAAAATTCTAATGTTTCTCATCTTGAAATGAATTTTCATTCAGATCCTTTTTGCAGTAGTGAAAGATCAAATAAATTGCTTAATTTGAACACTCTTTCTAATTTCAAAAATAATTCACTGACAAAATCAAGAGACTTACATTCTAATGAAGAAATTCTTGTTTCTGAACCTCATGCACTTGAATCTAATTTGCATGTGTCATCCTCTCCTAATTCTCATTCACTTGAATTTGCATCTCATGATTTTTCTTCTGGCCAACCTTCCATTTTTGAAGCAAATAATTTGAATCCTACTGCATCATTAAGTAATCCAAACAGTACATCTGATGCTAATGAACTTAGAAGATCATGCAGGCAAAGAAAACAGCCATCCTATTTGCAAGAGAGTATCATTGCATGCAAGTCAATGTTTCAGATCAGCAATCTCCAACTTCCTTTGAAGTAAACTATCCAATCTCTAACTATGTATCTTACAACACATTTTCAATAAGGCATGAAGCTTTTTTAGCTGCTATATCCTCCACCACAGAACCAAGAAGTTATGAAGAGGCCATCCTCTATGATTGCTGGCATAAGGCAATAAGTGCTTAAGTGAATGCTCTTGAAGAGAATAAAACATGGAAACTGACTTCTCTTCCTTTTGGAAAGAAGGCAATTAGATGCAAATAAATTTTCAAGATCAAGTTCAAACCCAATGGTGAGGTAGAACGCCACAAGGCAAGGCTCGTTGCAAGAGGCTTCACTCAAACGGCAGGTTTTGATTACTTTGATACCTTTAGTCTAGTAATCAAACTCACTACTTTAAGAATGTTTTTGGCTATTACTGCTACTAAAGGATGGTATGTCCACCAGTTAGATGTCAATTCTGCTTTTCTCCATGGAAATTTACCAGAAGAGGTGTATATGAAACCTCCATTAGGATTGACAGTGCCAGCTGGTTCAGTTTGTAAGTTGAAAAAATCGTTATATGGCTTGAAATAGGCTAGTAGACAGTGGCATCAGAAGTTATGTTGTGTTCTCGTTGAAGATAGATATACTCAATCAAAATCAGACAGCTGTTTGTTCACTAAACTATTTGATTCAGACTTTACATGTATCCTTGTTTATGTGGACGACCTAGTTTTAGCAGGAGATGATTGGAGAGAAATTGCAAGGATTAAACAGCTCTTAGATAACAAATTTAAAATTAAGGATCTTGGCGAATTAAAAAAAAATTTTGGTTTGGAAATTGTCAGAAGTTAGCAGGGCATTGCCATGTATCAACGCAAATATACACTTGAGTTGCTTGATGAGTTTGGGTTGATGAATGAAAAACCAGCCTCCACACTAATAGATTATACAACTCATCTATCTAAATATTCAGGAACTCCTCTTGATGATGTTGCACCTTATAGATGGCTAATTGGACGTTTAATTTACCTCACTAATACACGGCCGGATATATGCTTCACAGTTGACAAGCTCAGTCAGTTTTTAGATTGTGCCACAACAAAACATTTCCAAGCCACTCTGTATGATCTTAAAGGTGCTCCGGCCAAGGGAGTGTTATTTTTCACCTCCAACAATCTCACACTCACTACTTTCTCTGACTCAGATTGGGGAGTTGTCCAGACACTAGACTTTCAGTATCTTGTTTCTTTCTTAGAAAGTCATTGATTTCTTGGCAAAGTAAGAAGCAACACACTGTAGCTCGCTTCTCGGCTGAAGCTGAATATAGAGCCATGGCTCTTGCCACCTGTGAGGGAGTATGGCTCTCTTACTTGTTGAAAGACTTTAGAATACCTCTCTCGTCCTATTGTTATGTACTGTGACAATCAATCTGCTCTCCGTATTGCTGCTAATCCAGTCTTTCGCGAAAGGACTAAGCATATAGAGATTGACTGTCATACTATTCGTGATAGAGTTCAGGAAGGACTGATTAAGCTCCTTCTAGTTTCTTCAACAAACGAAGTTGCTGATATCCTAACCAAGTCACTGTCACCTAAAAGTTTTTTCTCTTGTAACAACAAACTGGGTCTCATCAATTTTTATGTGCCCCAGCTTGAGGGAGGATGTAATTAAGGTTATATATTAAATAGTATTTTATCTTGTTAATTAGGTACTCCTTAGGTACTCTTGGGTAGCATTTGTTTTGAGGTACTGGGACAGAGACGGGAAGACTGAGACACAGTATTATGTTTGTTGATTTAGAGACTGGTACTAAAATTTTTGTCTCTGTTCCTAAAATTTCACAGTACCTCCAAAAACTAGAGATACAAGAGACTAAAATTTTTAGAGATGGAGACTGAAATTTTAATAACATTTTATACCTAAAATACTCTCATTTCAATTAATTAATTCTAATTTTATCTTTTGTGCAAATTAAATTAGAATTTTATTCTTGTTTCAATTTCTGTCTCTTACTTTACACCAAACAAAATACTGAAATTTATTTCAGTCTCTGTCTCTCTACCAAACGCTACCTTGAACTACTCTGGTGTATATAAATGATTAGATAGAGTATATTTATTAGGATTAGGGTGTCTAATATATATATATATATATATGGATAATAATAATAACAAAGGCAATAAAACTTTTCATCCCTCAACAGTCTTTTTCTCTCCTTTTAGAGCTTTTCTCTCATATGGTACTTATTCCACTATTTTACCATTCAACTCTATATGTTTGAACAGAATTTTGTCAATTTGACCATAAATTGACTCAATTTGTTGGGTATATATAAGACACGATTGATCTAAAAAAGGTGATAATAACATATTGTAGATCACCTACGATTGATCTAAAAAGGGTTGGATTGTCATAGGTGTACTAGCTGGCTTAGAGTCCTACAAGCCTGATCAATGTTTTAATCATAATCTTTAAAATATATTTAGTTCTTCAAACTCAACAATAAATATAAATAAATAGAAATAAAATATATATCACACGTGATTTTTTATTAGTTTCACAGTAAATCAGTAATATATCATTTGTACCATTTGGCACTTTACATGCTACTAAATGTCTAAATGAATGAAAGCATTTTAAACAACATGTATATTTTCTTGAGGCATACATAATTTTAGATTAGCCCAACACATATAATTTCAGGTAAAAATAGAATAAAATAAAATAAAAACAGCAACCATTTTTTGTTCATGTGTCGACTAAGCAGCAGTATGAGGTCTGAAGTTTATAAGTTGAATTGTTAGAAACAAGAGACTAAACTAAAGAAAGTGTTTTGTGTATTATTCAGGTTGATCAAGAATACAATATACAAGGGGTATATATAGGTGCCAGAAGAATCAAAGTAATAAAGGCATAGAATCCTACAATTAATACACAGATATACTATATAAATATAAATGATACTAACTAATCTAAAATGATTCTAATGATTCTCTAACATCTCCCCCCCTCAAATTCAAGTAGGAGCTAAGGATACCAACTTGAGTTTAGATAACAAAGTCCGGAAACGAGTCGGGTGATGAGCTTTCGTGAAGATATCAGCAGTCTGATCCAGTGTTCCAACAGCAATGAGACGAACATCATCAATAAGGATACGTTGCCTAACAAAGTGACAATCAATCTCAATGTGTTTGGTGCGTTCATGAAAGACATCATTATGGGAAATCTGAATAGCACTGCGGTTGTCACAAAAAATATCAGTAGGGGACGACTGAGAAGCACACAAATCTTCGAGAAGCCAACGAATCGAGATAACCTCAGCAGTGGTGTCAGCAAGGGCACGATACTCAACTTCTGTGCTTGATTGAGCAGTGAACGTTTGCTTCTTAGCACGGCAAGAAATGAGAGCGTCGCCAAGAAACAAACAGTAACCAGTAGTAGAACGATGATCAGTGGGATCACCAGCCCAATCAGCATTGGAGTATGCCTGAAGGGACAAAGAAGAATGGGCAGAAAAATAAAGGCCATGAAATAAAGTGCCTTTGATGTAGCGAAGAATGCAAAAAACTGTCGCATAGTGAGTAGTACGAGGAGCTGACAAAAACTGGCTAAGTACATGAACTGGATAGGCAATGTCTGGTCGGGTGACAGTTAAGTAGACGAGTCCTCCAACTAGCTATCGATAGAGAGTAGGATTATCCAAAACAGTGCCATCCATAGGAGTAAATCGAACATTAGGCTCAAGAGGAGTAGACTCAGTGCAACTATCGGTAATTCCGGCTCGAGCAAGAAGATCTGAAGCGTATTTAGCTCGAGAGAGATAGATGCCATCATTGGTGGATATGACTTCTAGACCAAGAAAATAGCTAAGAGAACCAAGATCTTTCATCTCAAAAGTATGTTGAAGGGACGCCTTGAGATCAGAGATACTATCAGCATCATCTCCAGTAATGATCATGTCATCAACATACAGAAGTAGAAGAATAACTCCACGTGCACTTTTACGAATAAAGAGAGCATTCTCATGAGAACTGCAAGTGAAACAAAGATTGCATATGGTAGTGCTGAACTTGTCAAACCATTCACGAGAAGCTTGCTTAAGCCCATATAGTGCCTTGCGAAATAGACAAACTTTGCCAGAAGGACAAGGATAACCCGGAGGGGGTTTCATATAGATCTTCTATTTCAAATCGCCATTAAAAAATGCATTATTCACATCCATCTGACTGAGAGACCATCTTTTGACCGCAGCAATGGCAAGAAGAGCTCGAACAGATGTAAGACGAGCAACAGGAGCAAAAGTCTCTTCATAGTCAATACCATACTCTTGCGTACAATCCTGAGCAACCAATCGTGCCTTATAACGGTCAATAGAACCATTAGAGCAAGTCTTGATCTTGTATACCCATCTGCTTCCCACAATTTTCTGATTTGAAGGAGAATCAATCGAGTCCCAAGTCTGTGCTTTTTCAAGTGCCTGTATTTCTTCCTGCATTGTTTGTTGCCAATTTGGATTTGTGGAGGCTTCTTTGAATGACTTAGGTTCATGTTGATGAAGAATAGTAGAAAAATAATGATAATCAAGAAGATGAGGAGGTGGATGTCTCACCCTGGAACAGCGAGTGGAAGAAGGAGGCATGACGGGAGGAGTAGGAGCGTCGTCCGGTCCAGAATCATCGGGAGATGGAAAAGGCGGAGGAACAGGAGGCTGTGGATGGTGACTCGAGATAGAACCTGTAGAATCATCACTAGGAAAAAGATCAACATTGGGGTTAGTGAAAAAAGGTGACCGAGTAGGAGGAATAGACTCAAAGGAGGAGAACCGAGAAAACATGTGATGCTCAAAAAAGACAACATGACGAGATATACGAATACATTTAGAGAGAGGATCCCAACAATGATAACCCTTGTGTTCAGTGCCATAACCAGGGAAACAATACATACGAGCCCGAGGTTCAAGTTTACTATGTTCATGAGGCTGAAGAAGAACAAAACAGACACAACCGAAAACTCGAAGAGAATTATAATCTGGGGAGGTACGATAAAGACGCTCAAAGGGAGTAACATTACCAAGAACAGAAGAAGGGAGTCGATTGATAACATGAACAGCAGTAAGAACAGTTTCACCCCAAGTACGCTCAGGACACGAAGAAGAAAGAAGCATTGCACGAACAGAGTCAAGAATGTGACGGTGTTTGCGTTCAGCTCGGACATTTTGTTGAGACGTACCAGGGCAAGAGAACTCATACAGGGTACCATGTTCTGCAAGAAAGGTTAAGAGTTTGGAATCACGGAATTCCATAGCATTATCACGGCGAAAAACCTTAATGACCTTGGAAAACTGAGTTTTAATCATAGTGGCAAAGTTAATATAAATCTGAGGTAACTCATGGCGATTGGTCATCAAATAAACCCAAGTAAAGCATGAATAATCATCAATGAAAACAACAAAGTATCGAGCTCCTCCCATAGAAGCGGTGGGAGTGGGACCCCAAACATCAGAGTGAATCAGATCAAAAGGAGAGCTTGCAAGAGAAGAATTATTGTGAAAAGATAAAGCAGGTTGTTTGGCAATTTGACAAGAAATGCAATCAAAAGATTCATTAGGAACCTGACCCAAAACACCTTGAGACACAAGAGGACGCAATTTTCCTAAGGAGCTGTGGGCAAGACGTTGATGCCATAAGTGAAGGGTAGATGGAGAAGAAGCAACACAGAGATTTGGTACAGGAGGAATATGAAGATTCTCGACTTCAAACAACCTTCCAACCTTACGTCCAGTCCCGATGACTTGTCCCGTCCAACGATCCTGTACATGGCAACCAGAGATAGAAAAAGTGACATCAAAACTCAGATCAACAAGTTGACCAACAGAAATAAGATTAAAGTTTAAATTGGGAATAAAATAAGTATCAGGAAGATGAAGAGTCGACTGGAAGATAGAATCCTTGTGTTGCGTGCAAGAGGGAACCATTAGCAGTATTGACAGAAGGTCCATTTGTATTGGTAGACAGAGACGAGAAGAGATTACGCAATGGAGACATGTGATTAAAGCATCCCGAGTCAAAATACCATTTAGAATTATCTGGAGGAGTCAAAAGAGTAGCAGGAGTATTACCAGAAAGGGAGAGAAGACGCTGAAGAAGAGACGCAATATCAGATAGAGAGACAGGAGACGGGTTGAGAGGAGCAGAGGTGGTAGATTCAAGAGTAGCATCAAAAGCAGAAGCAGGCTCAGGATGTGGTGGACGAGTAGGACAGGTAGTAATTAAATGTCCCGGGAGCTTGCAATAGTGGAAAAATAGCTGTGAACAATGGTAGCTAATGTGACCCTTTTGGTGGCATGTGCGACATTCAACAGAAGGACAGTCGGAGAAGAGGTGCCCGAAGCGGTTACATTTTCGACAAAAAGTACCCTGCCTGTCTGTGGCAGCAAAAACAACTGATGTTTCCATAATAGTAGACACACAAATTAAGGAGAGGAGAGAAAAACTACAATTTCGGAGCAGAAAATGAGAAATCCGAGGCCGAAATCGGAAAGAGCTCATCAAAAAACCTTGGGAAGGGTCCCACTGTCTGCCACGTCAGCAGCCACGTCAAATTCCACGTCAGCAGCCACGTCAACAAGCAATGACACGTGGCACGGAGTGATTGGAGATTCAAGACACGTCAGCGGCTGACTGAGCGCGAGGTGGCGCGGGTTGGCGAATCGGGTCGGGTCGGGTGTGCAGGTCGATCGCGGTCCGTCTCTCGTCTGTTTGACACGTGACGCGTTACTGAGCCGTTGATCTGGGGCGCTGATCCAACGGCGATGGATGCTTCTGGAAGGAGAACGCCTGCAACCGGACAGCCAACTTCAAGCGGCGCGTGGCGGCGCGTCTGGCGGTGATTCCGGTGGCATTGGAAACTTTGCAACGAGTTGAAGGCGACGGTGGCGGCGGTGACGAACAGAAGCGGCAGGAAGGAGTTGAAAACTGAGCACAAAGTATTGCTCGGAGACAAACGGACGGCGACCTTCAGACGGAGCGTGGCGGCGCATGCGGAGGTTTCCTGCGACGGGGCTGGAGTCGTTGAACTTGCAACGACAAGACGAAGGCGTTGGTAAGGGCGGTGACGAACCAAAGCGTCTGAAAAGGAAGCAAAAGAGAGACCAAAGAACACTGCCGGAAGAGGAAAAAACAAAGCACTATGAACTAATTTTTATTGAAAAAAAAAAAGAGAACCTAAGCTCTTGATACTATGTTAGAAACAAGAGACTAAACTAAAGAAAGTGTTTTTGTGTATTATTCAGGTTGATCAAGAATACAATATACAAGTGGTATATATAGGTGCCAGAAGAATCAAAATAATAAAGGCATAGAATCCTACAATTAATACACATATATACTATATAAATATAAATGATACTAACTGATCTAAAATGATTCTAATGATTCTCTAACATGAATAATGGAGTAAACATCATCATGATGATAATCATTATTATATTCCCCAAAAGAAAGTGCCTTTTGGAGGACCCTTTCAATGGTTTGTTCTCGGTTCAGTGTTGGCTTTGGGAGACTATTCGTCTTTTTAAGAGCTTTCTGTGTCACTTTTATAGCTCTACCATCATAACCGTTCGTATTTGTCTTGCTTGGTTTTTCTTCGCACTCGTAACCATATGCTCCTATTTCCATCGCATTCATCATGTTCCTCTTTCCTGAAGTCGCTCTCGCTTTTTCTTTGTACATTAAGTAAACTGTGATCTGGGCCAAGCCCAATAGTAGCCCAACAAGATTTGGTATCTGTATTATCCACATATTAGTCTCAAAAGAGAAAAATGACCAAAAAATTTAAATAAGTACAACAATAGAAGAAATTAGCTTACTCCAATATAAAAATCTCTGACAAGGAGAGAGTAGAGTGCCCACGCGCCAGCATTTAGAAACATGAAAAGTGAGAGCAAAAACGGCATGTACTCCACGCTTTTTGTCTTGATCACCGTTTTCTATTACAGTTATATTGCTGCCGATGTTAGTTTCAGATAACAATAGTAACTCATAAAAATAACAGAATAAATAGTTAAATTTGTTAATAAAAAATATTTATTTTTTAAATTAATTTTTGAATTTTTTTAATTAAATTTGTTATTTAAATATTTTAAATTAATCACATTATTTTTTTTTTTGTCATTTTTTATTGACGGAGTTAAAATTTATTAACACGACATGTTAAGTAATACTACAATACACACCAAAGAATCCTAAATTGGTGGTTAATATAATAGGTGTATAATATTAGATCAAATCAAAATCTAATTAAGGGATATCCTGAGACATTTAAATCCCTTAATTTGAGATTGATTTGATTTAATTTCATAAATTTATCATGTTAATTGTCAATTAGATGTGTATTGTAATATCACTTAATGTATCACGTCAACAAATTTTGATGCCGTTAGCAATAAAAACATAATTAACTTAAAATATTTAAAGGACGAATTTGATTAAAAAAATTTAAGAGACTAATTTAAAAAAGAAGAGTATTATGAAAGAGCAGGTTTTGTAATTTATAGTCATCAATTATTCATCATTAATATTTTTAATGGTGTGAGATTAATTACTCACTTTTTTTTTTGCTGGCATAATTTTAATAAAATTGCTGACATTCTAAATTTTCTCTTTAAAAAATTGATAAGTTTTGGAAGACTAATTTAATAATTAACTCAAAAAAATAATTAATAGCCGAAACGGAACTCATACCATGGCTAATAGCGGGGAAGCATACATGACTGCAGTTAAACCAGAACATAACATTCCTAGAACTGTTAGTTGGATGGTTCCATCAAGACCCAAAACAGTTACTGAAATTACTGCCGCCAGAAAACCCACGTCCACTACACCCACATATTGCGCCGTTTTTACCTGTAATTGATTATTAGTAATTACTTAAACTATATCACATACACAATGTTAATAAGTTGTAATTAATTTCGACCTTGGTATGTTGGGGCGAATATAGGAGGAAGAGAAGTATGTAGACGCAATGAAAGAGGGCACCGGCACCATTGACCGCTGCCACAAGAAAACCACCGGGCTTTAGACCTCCATAGAAACTCCATAAACTTGTACACAGGAACGTTGCTATATATGGAGCTACCTTGTAATTCTCTGTAGATTTTTTCTTCACCACTTCACGAAATGTCGTTCTTTTGATTGTGAAAACATGTCAAAGTCAACAATAGAAAGTGGTTAATAAGATTTACTAATATGATATTCATAAATTAAAATGACTTCTATAAATATTAAATAATATGATTATGACATTAATTACGATCTTAATAAAAATTAAGGTATATATACTAGTACAACCCTAGTAAATAATATATTAATACGATTTCTATGTAGGATGGCATACATAGGAGAGGCAAAAACCAGAAGGGATAACACAGTTCCTGCATGCAAAGAAATTAAAAAATTTAGATTAAAAAAACAGTAAATATATTTGATGAAGAGCTTAGTGACCAAATAATAAATGGAAAAAAAAAAAGTTGAAGATTTGTATAGACTTGCCAATAATTCCAACAGCAAAGATTAAGGTGGTCATGAAGGAAGAAGAGATGTGTATGAATAAAACAATAAAGTTTAGATAAAAAGTTATGTATGTGTTAATCCTATTTGATGGTATGGTACGGTGCAAAAACTTTGAAGGCTCCAGCATATTTATATCCATCGGATATTGGAAGCAACTTGGTAATTTTTAATTTAGTGAAAGGACAAGCAACTTTTGGATAAATCTGATTCTAAACACTTTATAATCTGTCTTCACTTAAATCACCGACCTGATATTTTTTTTTCTTTTTTCCTTGAATATATATATATATCGACTGTGATTTTACGTATATAACAGGGACATGTTGCATGCTAGCTAATAATATAACTAGTTGCAAAGGATCTATTTCATATTTCCTTTGGCTCGCTTGAGCTTTCTTTCCCAAAAATCATAACGAATTTTCTTAAATATCAATTCTGTGGTGTGTTTCTTAATTGAATAACCGTACTTCTTGGCAACCAGAGAGTTAAAAGGTATATTATATTATTACACCATATATTACTTGTGCTTTATTAGTTTTATCTTATCCGTCATTTTTAATTTTAAATAATAAATTAGAACAAAAGTGTAGTGACAATTACAATTTCGCGATATAAATATTCCGATAAAATTTATTTATGTTACTGTTAGCAACTATAATTTATAGTTGGCGCGAGTTTAATATTAGCTGGTCCGTCGCCAATGAAATGTTTATGTATCTTAAAGGAGAGATGTGACAAGGTACAGTATAACAAAATAAAAATAAAAAATATTAGACAGCACGATTTTTGTTATATAAATTGGCTTTTGTCCTTAAGAAAATATAAGCTTATAATAACTTAATTTCATCCAACTATTATTATGATTTTTAGAAAAAAGAAATATTATAATTTTTAGGAGTGTAATATTCCTCATAAAGTGACCTTGGAATGATGCACGGGGAAAGAAAAAGTTGAAAAGAAAATATCATGGTGTAAAGTGCAAGGATGACTATATTTTGTTATGTATATATTGTTCTAAAGGAAAATGTTGATTAAATAGTTCTAACTTTATATATTAGAGATTTGGCGATTGATTAGGTCCAAAAGGTAGGATAATCAGCGATATTTTTGTTAACTACTTATTTAATTTAATAAAAGTACTGTGTTACAAGATTGAACGAACGTGTGGTGCTGAGTTGGTAAGTTCAATGTTCAATTGAATTTGAATTCTAAGGAAAAAGGTACAATGCAGAATAGTGGAGCGGGTAGGGGAGATCATGTATTTGATAATCCAATAATTAATTAGTTAAAAGAAACCAAAAAAATAAAATAAAATAAAAAGGGAGTATGCATCTTTCTAGTGTGATTATATATACGAAGCACGATAATTTGTGTGTAAGAGGTGACATTTTTAAAATACTATATATATGATGATCTTAAAGCAGTGATCCCGGTGAAGTTGTCAATGTTCACAAAGATATGGTCCACCCGTATATGAGTATATCTAGCTAGGGCGTGTATTCATGTTATTCGATGTTATTGATATTTCATATTTGCCTCTCTTAAAGTTTGGTATACATATCTAGATGTCTGTAATTCTGTATTTGTATCAGCAAGGAGATCGATTTAAGTCTTAAGATTATAAATTAGGTCCACTTTCTGCTTTCTGCCAACTGCGTAGTGTTCCAATTTCTTTCGTGTGTCAGTTTCTTCAATTTTAATATATCTCTTGCATTGTTGCTGATGTGCCATGGTGGGGTGCATGGAAGAAGAGTCTTACATATAAGTTATAATTTGACAGGTCAAATGTAGGATATGTTTTGGTAAGAAGAAAAATTAGATTTTATCACCAGATCGTCCTCATCTGATTTTTGGGCTCCCATTTAAATTGTGTTCTGAAATATACAGAAAAGACAAAAAAATTCGAGATAAAGAAAAAAAATGGTTTCTCTATCTTATTTGGTACAAACATAAATCATCATTTTTATTCAATTTTTTTACATTAATAAACAACTTTCAATTTTTTTTTCCACTACTACTCTTCATAAAAAAATCATCAACCGAAACAAAATTCACATATAACATCTAAATCATCAACTAAAATAAAAAAATAAAATAAAAAATCTTTTTTCTTAGAAACAAAAAAACACACGGAGAGAGAGATTTTGGAAGTTTGACATAATAGAAAGAAAAAAAAAATTTAGTTACTCACGCTATCTTTTAATTTGACAAATCAAGAATTAATTTATCGTGAATCTGAGTTTAATTTAAAGGTCTATCATTGGCTAATGAATTGCTACATAGACAAAGCGAAATTCAAATTTTCAATACTTACTCAAGCGAACAAGTGAGTTAATCACTCGACCAACTCAAATTAGTTTAATAACTATAGAAAAAAATTAAAAGTTAGTAGAAATTTCTGTCTCAAACAAATTTGTGTTCCAATTTTAGAGTGGACCAAAATTTTAGATTGTTTAATCTTTGGGCTATAATTTGTTTGTGTATCTGTTTTTGTCTTTTATTCCAAATACGTTTGTATATTTTTTACTATTGATATTAAAAATAATTAATAAAAGTGGAAGGAGATGAAAAATAAATTTTTTTTAATATTATGAAAAAGGTAAACGAATAAAATATACAGAGTAAAGTATCAATCCAATCCTGTCCATTTGTCCGAATGACAATGCAATTTTTGAATAAAAAAAGATACACTTCAACCCCTGACCTTATACTCTGTCTGCCAATGCAATTTTTCTGTCACTTTTGTCGTTAAGCTGCTGAGGTGGAAGGTTAAAGTGGTGAGGTGGATGTTAGATACTCATGTGACTTGTTAGAAAGGACAGGGGTCTATCTTTCTTGTTCCACGTGAGCACGAACGACACCGTTTTGCGGCTCCTAGAAGACGTTATTAAATAATTCTCGTCGTCTCTCTCCCTTTGTTTCATGTTTGAAACCCTAAACCTCCATGAGCAGTCGCAGAGAGTGTGGGAGTGGAAGAGATGGGGTGAACGATGAAATAGTATAATTTAATTGTGATTCAGGTTACAACTTCGGTTGGGGGAGCAAACTGTGAAAGTGAATTTCATCCCCTTGTGCCACTAGAGTCCCTCCTTTTGAAACTGATTTAGATAGTTTCTTCTTTTGTTTTTTTGCCTTTACCTACGGTTACAAATAACATACAATTCATATATAAACAATGACAAGATTATAAACACAACTTTAAGAGATATAACTATGAATCTACTTACCATTAGATTCATGTTAGTTATTGCATAATTGACATTCTGATTATTTTCTGTGTACTCTAAATCTATATAAATTATTGTTCAGATATGATCAATTAAATACATGTGCATTTTATTTATAAACAATTAAATCCTTCATGAAAACATAATATGACACTTAAAACCCGAATAATCAAACCCTAAAGTGATTGTGGTGTTAATAGAGTCCACTGATACAACACTCTCCTTGATAGCTCTTCTTTTCTTCTTGGCCATATAATTTCACTTATAAAATCTTTAAAGATTTGGAGCAAGTCTTGTAGTAATGGCCTTTTTTGTCACACTTATTACAAGTTACTTTAAATATTTTTCTGATATTGTTAGAATGCATCTTTCCCTCAAGAGTTTTCTTTCTAACTCCATCATCAATTACTTCTAGTAGATCTATAGGATAATCAAAATATGTATACAATTTATCCACACTCCTATCATCATCATTCACCCTATTTCTTCCACTCCTATGCTCTTTGCTACTGCTCATAGAGATTTAGGGTTTTAAACATGAAGCAAAGGGAGAGACGAGGACGAGAATCATCTAATAACGTCTTTTAGAGACAGCAAAACAGTATCGTTGTGCTCACATGAAACGGAATAAATAGATTTTTGTCCTTTCTAACAAGCTATGTGTGCATCTAAATTCTAACATTCACCTCACCACGTGAACCTCACCTCAGCAGCTTAACAAGCATATCAGCAAGTTCCGTTACTCCTTGACGACGAAAGTGACAGAAAGACTGCGTTGGTAGATAAAACACAAAATCAAGAACGAAGAGTGAATCATTTTTTTAGTTAAAGATCTCATTGTCATTAGGACAAATGAACAGAAATCGCACCCGTACTTTACTCAAAATATACATAAAATTGGCACAAATATTATTTTTACGTGTATATATCTATTTGCAAACTAGTCCCCCAATTCGCTCTCATGGTCCCCCAATTTGTCAAGTGGAGGACGCATACCAGAGCTACCTATATATTGTTTTTGGTAAACAGAGCTACATATATTGGGTATAGAGTTTTTATCTTAACAATAAAAAAATAAAGGAGAACGGGTTTGGCCCATAAGGCCCAGATCCGCATGAAAGGGAAGCAAATGAAAAACCCTAGTTTTGGCTTGATGGTGTTTTATAGCGAGCAGGCGCAGCGTCGGAGAAGCTCTTGGTTCCAACACACAAAACACAGCCAAAGCTGCAATGGTACCCTTCGCTCTCATCTTCCCCTTCTTCCATCTCTTATTGTTGTTATGCTGTAACCGCTGACCGTTCTGCATTTCCAATTTTGAATACGCAGGGGATCGATATTAAGGCTGGCGGCAAGAGCAAAAAGACCAAAAGGACCGCACCCAAGTCCAATGATATCTACCTCAAGCTCCTCGTCAAGGTTCTTCTCATTATTATTCTCAAACTCCCGATTCCTTTCTTTCTTCTTTTCTGTATAATATTCACGACGATGATGAAAATGTGATCCCAGCTCATTACGAGGCCTTCACTATTATCAAGGCCTGGGAATAGATTTCTCCACATTTCTCTGAGCCTCAACACACACTTCACTAACACGTTATAATTTATGCTTTTTAGTAATACTTTTGTGCTTGTAATTTGCAAGGTTCCCAATGATGCTGCTATTCTTTACCATGCTAATGCTGAATAACATTTGATTATTCCTTTCATTATACTGAGGGAACTCCTTTAACTATAAATTGTGCAAATTTTGATCTGTTTTAGAGATTTATTTATTTATTTATGTATTTGGACGGTTCTGATTTGGTGTGACATGATCAGCTTTACCGCTTCCTAGTGAGGAGGACCGGCAGCAATTTCAATGCCGTGATACTGAAGCGCTTGTTCATGAGCAAGGTTAACAAGCCTCCGCTTTCTTTGTCACGCTTGATTAAGTTCATGAAGGGCAAGGTTTGTTTTTCCCTCTCTTATATTTCTCAGTGGTAAGATAGGAATTCTTTCAAGTTTTGAGTACTTATACTCTCCACTGGATGTTTGTTTTTTTTATGCAGGAAGGTAAAATTGCCGTTGTAGTGGGAACTGTAACCGATGATATCAGAGTGTATGAAGTTCCTGCATTGAAGGTTACTGCACTCAGGTTTACAGAGACTGCACGTGCTAGAATAGAGAAGGCTGGTGGTGAATGCTTGACATTTGATCAGCTTGCACTTAGGGCTCCTCTCGGACAGAACACGGTATGTGTAGATTAGATATATAATCCAATTACTAGTTTCAAATGATGTCTATGACTATGATATATAAACTTATCGATGGATATTTGACCTGGACTGGTTCAAAATAATGGTACTATGCATTATGATAGGATGAGTTTGGAAATATTTAAGTGATCAGTTTTTAGATAGTTAATTTGGTTTATATATTGTTGTATGAATGCAGGTCCTTCTTAGAGGCCCAAAGAACTCCAGGGAAGCTGTGAAACACTTTGGTCCTGCTCCTGGTGTTCCTCACAGCCATACCAAGCCTTATGTACGATCTAAGGGAAGGAAGTTTGAGAGGGCTAGAGGAAGGAGGAACAGCAAAGGATTTAGGGTTTAAGTTGTATTATTTCCGTATTTTTCTTAAGTTTTTAGTTTTGAAATTTAACCCATTCTCCCATATCCTAGTGCTGAAGACAGTTTTCTTATGTTATGTTTTGGTAAAAAATATTTGGTATGGAGAATGGAGGTTGTGCTGCTTTTCTCCTGTTATACTTTGAAGTCTACTATAAGTGCTATAATTTTTGTTGTCGTATATTATATTATTATGAAGTTTTTGTTCTCCTTCCTTTTGTTATCTTAGTCTACTGAATCGGTAGCCTTTTCAGCGGTATGAACTTGAATTGGGATTGTGCACTTAACTCTATAGTGCAGGCACATTTTGTTAAAGCTAGATTCTTATCCCTAATATTATTTGATCCTGATGTAGATCACAATCGATCTACTAAGCCATCTAATGAGTGTTGAACTACCAGTCTCTTATTCAAGCCATCTGAAATGGGTGATGAGCAAATTTCTCTCTAATTTCACCCCCATCGTTTACAATTGTCTTGTGCAATATTCTTATGTTTTCAAGGTTGAATTCTAACCTATATTTATTTTCCGAAATACGGTCGTATTTGTCATAATTTAAGATACTTCTGAATTGTAGTATAATTAAATACTAAGAAAACAACCTAATGTAATCAAATAAATATAAATTTGGCTTATAGATACCGAAATCAAATAAATATAAATTTAGCTTATTGATATCGAAGTAGAACTGATTTGATCTTGCAATTAAAAGAAAATGACATAACATCACGGTTTCAATATTTTTAATTACAGGAGAAAACTAGACCAAATAAGAAAAACGAAAATACAAATGGAAGCAAAACCCAGTGGCAATGGGATTAGTTGTAATCAAGATATAACTGTGATGATAACATAATTAATATCAGAACTTGTTAATGAAGTCATAAATGTGATTGGTTACGTCCACAGCAGCTTCTTGGTTGTTGAAGTGAGCTACCCCTTGTTGCACAACCACATCTTGTAAATCTGGCACATCCCTCTTGAAAGCACCGCTCTCTATGTACTGTTTAATCGAAGGGGAAGTGTATACCATATCCAATTCACCTGTGATGAACTTCACCGGCACTTTGATTTGGACCCCAGTCCATGCCGCTGTCAGCTCCCAATTCCTGTAAATATCAATCAGCACTCACAAATGCTGAGTATAAATAATTACAACGAGTAAAGGGAACTCACAAGTTCATGTTTCTATAGTAGTTAAGAGGTCCAGTGAAGCCAGTTTTCTCAAACTTAGAAGCAAAATAAGCCAAATCTTCTTGAGTTAACCAATTAGGTAAAGGAATTTCAGTAGTACTGGGGGGATTTGAAGGCATTCCTTGTTTTGGCAGAATTGGTGGTCCAGTTGCACGATTGCAAAACATCTTCTTGATCACATGTTCTGGCTTAGCTTTTCCAAACTCCGCTTCGGCCTTCCCTGGCTCCTGCCACACCCAATTCAACGTGTCAAAGTCTCTAATTGTAATAAATGAAGTTGAAGAGGGTTGTTGAGAAGTTGAGAAAACATTATTATTAGCCTTGTTGCATAGAATAAATGGAAAAAAAGCGCATTAATTAATTGTATGACACACATATACTTGAAAGTGTGCAGATTTTGTATCACAGAGTTGTCGTTGTCATAAGAAAAGAAAACCTGGAATCTGCAGATGTAGTAGTCATCTCCATACAAGGCACGCATGGCGTCTACGGGCTTCACGTTTGGGTTTCTGGGCAAGAAAGGAACACTGAGACAAACGTATGCTTTCACTCTGTCAGGGCGGAACATTGAGAGGTACCAGCCGATTATGGCACCCCAGTCATGAGCCACCAGGAACACTTGATCCACGCCCAACGAGTCCATGAGTGCAACAATATCTCCCACTATGTGGAAGCAAGTGTAGCTGCTCACTGAAGAAGGAGCATCGGTGTCTCCGTAGCCGCGGAGATCCGGGGCCACGCAGCGGTAACCCTTGGAGGATAGAGACAGAATCTGGTGGCGCCACGTGTACCAGAGCTCCGGGAAGCCGTGGAGGAAGAGCACCACGGGGCCTTCTCCTTTCTCTGCAACATGCATCTTGATGCCGTTTACTTCCACTGTTTTGTGCTCTATGGTTTCCATGTTTGTGATGTGAGAAGAAGGGTTGGGTGCTGTGTGTATGAATGAATGAAATGAATTTGAAGTAGGGATAGAAATACTGAAATAGGAAAGGCATACACCTGTTTCGCACACATTTCCACTCCTCCTTAAATAGATCTCTTGATTTATAATTGTTTCGCGTTATAAATATTCTACATCTATACTATAAAACAAAAAAGTTTAGGAGATAACGAAAAATTAGTTTAGAATAGTTAAAAATGATTTATATATATATATATATTAATTATTATTTTTTTTTGGTGACTAAATTTGGAAAGATATATGACTCAAACCCGCGACCTCTTAATTGAGTATGAGGAGTCTATGCCATTTGAATTATAACTCATTGGCATATGTTAATTATTATTAAAATAATTAAATAATACTAGATATAATAATTATTAAATTATAAATATTATATGTATAAAATTATAAATATTAAATTAAATAAAATAATTTAAGCTATTATTTCTTTTTTATTGACAATAAAATTAGAGTTAGAATATTAGAATATATATATATATATATTAAATAATACTAATTATATAACATTATATATTATTATTAAAAATTTTAGCCACAATTATTCATAGAGTAGTGCCATCATTGTTCATGCCGGACTATTTTATTCAAATTTCCTCCAAAATTTTAGCCAATTATTAAAAAAATAAAAAATTTAAATATAGTTGTTTTGGTATAAAATTAATATTTAAAATTTATTAAATAATTTAATCAATTTGATTAAATTATTATCAAACGATTTTTAATTATCAACTTTATATAAAATAAACTACATACGCATCTTTATTATTAAAAAGTCTGACTCAAAAAAATAAAATGAACACAACAGATCAATTTAAATTCACACTTATATACAATTATTTTTATTGTCTTCATATAAAATTTATAATTAAAAATTATTATATAATAATTTAATCAAATTTATTAAATTATTTAATAATTTTTAAATATCAACGTTATATAAAATTAACTTGATGAAAGTTTCCACCTAATTTGAATTTATGAGTCTGACTCCGGAGCAGGAAGGTTTCATCAGTTGTTGGGGAGCTGAAGCGGTGGGAGTTGGAGGAGTAATGGTAACTTCAGTATATATGCAAATCAAAAGCATTTGACATCAAACATATTTAATGATCTAAAGTTAATAAAAAAATAGATTTTATTTTAATTAACAGAAAACGTAATAGGTTTTACTTAATAAAAAATATTTATGGATAAATGTATTTTTAAAATCCATACGCTAACAAGATGCATAATACAAAGACGTATTAATTTTAAATTTTTATGAAATACGCGACATTATATATATTTTAAATAAATTATAATAATATAAATATTAAAATATAAATTATTTTTAAAAATATTTTTAATATCTTTTTTATTTATATAAAATAGTTTAATATATTTTTATTTTAATAAATAATAATATATACTATTTTTAAATTTATTTTAAAAATATAAATTTAAAAAATTAAATATGTTGACATACAATAATATTTGAATACATCCAAGTATGTTTAGAGAGATATTTTTAATTTTTTATCAGATGACTGTAAAATAAAAATCGTATTACAAATATGCGCAAAACAAGTCTATTTAATTTTAAATATTCTAAATTAAAATGATTGTGGGGGTATAATTTAAAGAAAAAAAAATGTTATTTCAACAACTAAAAGTAGCTTGACACTTAACAATTGATAACTGAGTTAAGTTTTCTAGTATTTAACAACAAAGGGTAAATTGAATAATTTATCTGCCAGTTACTAATTGTTAAAATAATATTTTCCTAATTTAAACTATATTTAGAAAGAGAAATGTTATATATATCATTTTTGTAAACACTTTTTACTTTTAGTAATAAAAGATATCGATAAAAAATGAAAAAAAGAGAATCTTCTATACGTTAAAGAATAATAAAAAAATATGTACAAAAAAAAAAAGAATAATAAAAAAATTTAGTACAATTTTTCTCTCTCTTACCTACTAGTGTCGGGTCGGTGCTGAAATGAATTGACGAAATCACCTCAATTAGTCTTCAATTTCTTTTATGATATGTTCAAGAATCAAGATTTCAATTAATAAGGAAGGACCATTAGCTACTTTCTGTTATGGCATGTGATACAGAAGGACAATATATGTATCCGCCTACCAACCCGATAAGCTATCTTGACTTAGGGTCTGGTCTGTTCTGTTGTGGTCCCCTTCCAACAACAAAACATGGAAAATTTGTCACATTTAGAGCCCATCCAGGTACTAGGAAGAAGATATTCGCAACAGCCTCAACAGTAATCTCTTTAAATCTCTAATTTCTAATTAACTACCAATTTGGTTAAGTTAATCTTAATTTATATCTCTAATGAATTTAAATTCTAATGGCCATTTGGATTTTAGGATGTAGACATCATTGGAGTTGGGTGTCGTTATGTAGGTGGCGTTTTATGTGATGATGATGACAAACTTTTTCCCTTGGTATTACGTGGCAGACTTTGTTTGAGATATCAAGGAGAGAACAAGGCGGCAAAAACGCATAGTATAAACCGAAAACAGAGAATGAAGAAGAGATGCAATGAATTATTGTTACGACAAGTTTAGCTTATTATAAAAATGAAAAAAAAGGAGGTTTGCTCTAAGACTTGCATGGAGTACAAGTGAAACAAAAAGAGCAGTGAGCAGTGAGCTCTAACTTATTTGAAACAGAAGGAACGTAACGCCAAGTAGACATAGGCTCATAGCAAGGCTTTCATTTGATGATGATATTATTAGAACTTAGTAATGAAGGTGTAAATGTGATTAGTGACATCCTCTGCTGCCTCTTGATTGTTGAAGTGAGCTACACCTTCTTGAATAATGACTTCCTCCAAATTCGGCACCTCTTCCTTGAAAAGCCCACTCTCGATATAATCTTTCATCCCTAGCGACGTGTACACCATGTCCATATCACCTGTTATGAATTTCACCGGCACTTTGATCTTCGCTCCACTCCATGGTGCCGTCAACTCCCAGTTCCTGCACATTCACAAATTAATTAACTACAATTATTAATCAATTAATTCACACACACACACACACACTCACAAGTTCAAATTTCTGTAGTAGTTCAAGCCACCGGTGAAGCCAGTTTTCTCGAATTTGGAGACAAAATAATCGAGATCGTCCTGAGTGAGCCAAGAAGGCAAGGTCTCAGGGGTAGATTCATTGACTCCATTTCCAAACTGTCCCTTGGGAAGGATGGGAGGCCCAGTCTTGCGGGTTGTGAGGATATTCTTCATGGCATTGAGTGTTCCAACTTGAGCTATCTGACCTTCGATTTCTCCCGGTTCCTGAAACCTGCAAATGTAGTAGTCATCACCATACAAGAAACGCATCCCATCAACGGTTTTTATGGTAGGGTGTCTTCGCAGGAGAGGCACGCTGAGGCATACATATGCTTTGATTCTCTCCGGGCGGAACATGCAGAGGAACCAACCAATCATGGCGCCCCAATCATGAGCCACCAGGAACACTTGATCCACTCCAAGTGAGTCGATGAGGGCAACAATGTCTCCCACTATGTGGAAGCAAGTGTAGCTGCTCACCGACTCTGGAACATCGGTGTCCCCGTAGCCACGGAGATCTGGCGCCACGCAGCGGTATCCCTTGGAGGAGAGAGCCAGAATCTGGTGGCGCCAAGTGTACCATAGCTCGGGGAAGCCGTGGAGGAAGAGCAGCACTGGGCCTTCTCCTTTCTCTGCAACGTGCATGTTGATGCCATTCACTGGCACCGTTCTGTGCTGTATGGTTTCCATGTTTGTTTTGTTTTGTGTATGGATGGGATGAAGAATGAATGAATTTAAATGGAGAGAAAGAGAGTTGGTTCGGCAATGGGTAGTGGCTCCTACGATGGAAATGGGACACTACATTCTTTATCCAGCTTATTTATTTATTTTCAGAATTTGGAATATTCATATCTCGTTCAATGGAGAGTGTCGTCCGTCCTTGCTGCGGTCATATGCAACACAGAATATCATTGTACGGCATCTCTTCAGTGGAGGTGTTTACTGGTGTTATAATGGATCGAAGCCGGCCATCAACTCTTATTTATTTCCTTTTCATTCTTTAAATAGAGCATTGTATTTGTTCTTGTACTAGGAGTGTATTTTGAATATTAAAAATAAAAATAATATAATTCGAAAATTTGAATATTTCTTTTATAAGTGACTTACCATATGAGATACCGTTGTTTCAAATGATTTATTACCTTATAATTTATAAATAATCATAATGAGAGAAATTACAATCGAATTATAATGAATCAATATTATATTGTGACTTATATAGCATTTCTATTCTGTAATTTGTTAATTAGCTTATGCCTTGTATAATGATATACACCATTTAACTTTTATGTAAAGGAACTTGTAGTTTGGAATCTTCGAAAGGTGAATCAATAAAAGGGTGCTCCTCAATGGAAGCAGATTAGTGGAGGGAAATAATATTATATATTGTAAGTGGGTTGCAGATCACTACCAGCTATTTAATGCAGTACGAAAAGAGGTGCTTCATTAGTCATTACACCAAACTGAACCAACATATTAAACACAACGTAAAAAATATGTAGGAATGGAAACAAGACATGACAGACTGAGCTTTACTTTTAAGAAACTAAGATCTGCAATGTTGCTAATAAGCTCGAGCCATATTATAGATATATTGGTTTCTTGTAAGCTCTTCTCACATTGAATATTGCTTTAAAATCCATTATGAATTAACAAGCTCAGAGTTGATGTGATTCTTAACAAATATGCTTCCCGTATCTGATTTGTCGGTGTTCCAAAAAATTCAGACGGTGATGTTTGTTTATTACCAATCATGACTAATTGTGATGGTAATTGAAGATTAAAAAACAATGGCTGTTAACATCAAGAGAAACTGAGGAAATATTATGTATATCTATTTGTGTTGTTACTGTTTCCCTCGTTTTTTTTGGTCGATTTCGATAGGTAGTGTCAAAACGAGCTTGTATCAAAATCTTAAGTATTGGGGAGCAGATACAATTTTTCTGAAAAAGAGTGAGTTCGATCCAGAAATTACTTAATTGGTGTCAAAATAATTTATGTCGATATTGCTAGTGGTAAATTTATGATAAATGATGACGCAAAGCTAACGAATAGATAATAAAATAGAATAGACAATAAAAGTGTAAAGTATCGATTAAAATAAAGCAGTAACATAATATAAAGAAAATAAACAACAATAAATAAAATAAACAAAACAAAGCGAATTAAAGGTTGACTTCTAACACTCACATGCACTTGCACTCCATATTCTTCCGTTGCGTCGCAGAAACTGAAAATTTTATGAGTTTACGTGATGCTCTAGTAGTCTAGTGTTTTGGATTGAAGCCCCGAACTCTTCTAAGTTTCTACTATTTATAGACTATAACATTGACTGATCATGTATCATGTTGTTCATGATCCTATTTTCTCCTTTTCCTCAGCCACGACCTTACCTTGACCATATGAAGAATTTTTGTCCCCAAGTTTTGACACCCACGTCTCCTTTGATTTTCAAGTCCTAACTTGCTCCTTAAATTTCGCTCCCATGTTCTCTTCTTCAGCTTTGAAGGTCGAATAGTAAGTCTTGATGTCCAAGAAAGGTCACTAACTACCCTTCGACTTCGACATTCTTTGTCTCATCTTTCGTCGACTTCGACTTGCCCATTTCTGCTTCTGCAGTCAAAATACCACTTTTATGGTCGAAACTACTAAAAGTTGAAAATATCCATTTTTTTTACCAATAGTTACATACCATTTTGAGTTAGCTATTAATAGCAAAATGTACAACTACTTTCATAACTACAGTCTAATTCTCAACTACTAACTACTAACTAAAAGCTAACAACAATAATACTCTAATATCCCTTCTCAAAATCAAGTGGGAGCTAAGGAGACCATTTTGAGTTTGGACACTAGATTTCGACAGTGAGTAGGATGATGAGATTTGGTAAAATATCATCTATTTGATCCATATCCCATATAATAGACGAATAACACCAATGAAGAGACGTTGTCGTACAAAGTGACAATCATTCTCAATGTGTTTGGTGCGCTCATGGCATACATTATTATGGACAATCTAAATGACACTTCTATTATCACAACAGATATCAGTGGGAGAAGTTTGAGGGACCCCCAAATCTTCAAGAAGCCAACAAATCACAACTACTTCAGCAGAAGTGTCAGCCAGAACATGGTATTCTGCTTCGGTGCTTGATTGAGCGGTAAAAGTTTGTTTCTTGGCATGCCAGGAGATAAGAAAATCACCAAGAAACAAACAATAGCGATTAGTAGAACGTCGATCAGTGAGATCACCAACCCAATCAGCATCAGAATATGCATGAAGAGTCAAAAAAGACTGAGTTGAAAAATGAAGATCCTGAAACATAGTACCCATGATGTAGCGAAAGATTCGTAGAACAATAGCATAATGAGTAGTGCGAGGTGCTGATAAGAACTGACTAACAATATGAACAGGATAGGCAACATCAAGTCGAGTAACAGTCAGGTAAACAAGACCACCAACTTATTGTCGATAAAGAGTGGGAGTATCCAAAGAATTGCCATCCATAGGAGTGAGACAAACATTAGGATCAAGTGGAGTAGAATTCGTACGACTATCAGTAAGTCCTGCCCTAAAGATCAGATGCATACTTTGCTTGAGAAAGACAAATGCCATCATTTGACGAGATGACTTTAAGACCAAGAAAATAACTAAGAGATCCAAGATCTTTTATCTCAAAGTGGTGGTGGAGGCTGGCCTTAAGATCAATTATGCCATCAAAATCATAAAGACTGCAAGAGAAATCGAGATTGGAGATAGTGTTGCTAAACTTTTCAAACCATTCTCGAGGTGCTTGCTTAAGACCATAAAGTGACTTACGAGGAAGACAAACTTTGTTAGGAGAGCAAGAATATCCTAAAGGAGGTTTCATGTAGACTTTCTTTTTCAAATCACCATTAAGAAAAGTAATTTTCACATCCATCTGACTGAAAGATCATTTGCGGACTGCAGCAATAGCAAGAAGAGGTCGAACATATGTAAGGCGAGCAACAAAAGCAAAAGTCTCTTCATACTCAATACCATACTCTTGGGTACATCCTTGAGCAACTAATCGAGCTTTATACCTATCAGTAGAGCCATTAGAGCGAGTGTTAATCTTGTAAACTCATCTGCTTCTTGTAGCTTCCTGATTAGAAGGAGGATCAACCAAATTCTAAGTGTGTACTTTGTCTAATGCCTGAATTTCTTCCTGCATTGCTTGCTGCCAATTTGAATTTATAGAGGCTTCTTTGTATGACATGGGTTCATGATGGTGAATGATAGTAGCAAAACAATGATAATCAAGAAGATGCGGTGGTGGATTTCTTACCCTAGAAATGCGAGTGGATGAAGAAGGAAGACCCACAAAAGCAGGATCATCGTTCGGCCTTGGATCATCGATAACAGGAGAAGGCACATAAGTAGTTATCTCAGGAGGAGAACTTGACACAATATTTACATTCGTATCACTAGGAAACAAATCAATATAATAAAGAGTGGTGATTGAGTGGAAGGAATAGACTTAAAAAAGGAAAATTTAGAAAACATGTGATGCTCCCAAAAAATACTATGACGAGATATACGAATACATTGAGAGATAGGATCCCAGCAATGATAATCTCTGTGTTCAGTACCATAACCAAGAAAATAACACAAACAAGATCGAGGTTTGAGTTTATTATGTTCACGAGGCTGAAGAAGGAAAAAAAACACAACCGAAGATGCGAAGAGAGCTATAGTCTGGAGACCTATGAGAAAGATGCGTAAAAAGAGTAATATTATCAAGAACAGAGGAAGGAAGACAATTGATAATGTGAACAACAATAAGAACGGCTTCACCCCAAACACGTTTAGGACACAAAGAGGAAAGAAGCATAGCACGACTAGAATCTAGAATATGATGGCATTTGCGTTCTGCTCTTCCATTTTGTAGAGAGGTACTGGGATAAGAAAACTCTGACAAAGTACCATGTTCATCAAGGAAGTTCAAAAATTTTGAGTCACGGTATTCCATAGCATTATCACGCCAAAATACTTTAATGACTTTAGAAAATTATGTTTTAATCATTGTGGAAAAGTTGATATAAATTTGAGGTAACTCATGTCTATTGGACATCAAATAGACCCAAGTAAAACGTGAATAATCATCAATAAAAATCACAAAATATCGAGCTCTACCCATTAAAGGTGTGGGAGCAGGACCCCAAATATCATAGTGTATAAGATCAAAAGAAGAACATGCAAGAGAGGAACTATTAGGAAAAGATAAAGCTGGTTATTTTGCTGTTTGACAAGAAATACAATCAAAAGACTCATTATTGACTGACCCTAAGACTCCTTAGCTATAAGGGGACATAATTTTCCTAAGGAACTATGAGCAAGACGATGATGCCACAAATGAAGGGTAGATGGGGAAGAAATATCACAAAGATTTATGGTAGATGGAACATTGATGGTAATCAGTGGCTAAGAGAAGGGGGGTTGAATCTTAACCCATTTTTGCTGAGCGTTACTTTCTGCCCTTTTAAATAGCTTCAGGAGATTTTTCTTCTTTGTCTTGTAACTAGTCAAGAGACATTTTCTTTTTGTCTCGTAACCAGTCAAGAGATATTTTTTAATTTTGTCTCCTATGCAACAGAAACAGAAATGGAGTAGAAGAGAGAGAGAGAATCACACCAAGAAGTATCCTGGTTCAGCTGCTAAGTGCAATGCAGCCTACATCCAATCTCCATCACAACAATGATAAAATTTTATTATAATCATACAGATTACAGATACCAATTCTCCCTAGGAACTACCCTTCCTATCCGGGATAAGTCTAAAATCTATCCCCAAAATTGAACTTGACTTGGTCACCTACCAAATTTTTAACTGCTAAGTGCTAACCCAACTTGGAAGGGGATTCCCACAGAATCATGATACACAACACAGATGTACAAAGGACCTCTAGGACATCTATGGCTTTTTCTTTAATTTTGTACACTTTGTCTTTTTCCTCTCATTGGCTTTTTCTTACAAACCTCACACTGTTTGCCTTTTTCACCATGAGACTCAGACAAACAAAACTAAAAAAAATACAAAATAAAACACATTGAAGGAGAAGAACTTCTGTTAGCTTGGGTAGCTATGAGAACTATGTGCTTACTCTCCTTGTCTCAAGCCTTGGCCGTTCACCCTTATTATAGAGGGGGAAGCTTCCAAGGTTGAAACGGTTCGACCGAGCCAACTTCTTCTTCTTCAACATTCAAAACCGGTTCGGACAGAGAGAAGAGAGAGAGGGAACCGAAAGCAAAACCAACATGCAATTACCTCTCTCTCATCCCTTCTCATCAAGCTTCATCAATCTGAGCCTTCCATCTTGACTTAGTCTCCAAGAAGGATTTCTGACCCTTGATGAACCCTTGATCCTTGACAGTTCCATCTGCTTCACTTTTGCTTCCTCCTCCACGTAGCTACAGTAGATACCTTATGTGATGGATGAACAAAAAGTAAAAACGAGCCTCACCTAAGAGATCTTCTTCTCTGACCAAAATGGATTGCTACCATTTTTAGGCATGGAGATCTTGAATCTTCTTCAATCCTTGCCTTTAGTGGCAAAAATCCTAGCCATGCCATACTGTAGATCTTCCTTTTGCAAGGACCATCATCACCTTGGCCTCTTGCTTCTTCATAGCTTCTGTTCTTCTTCCTCTGATAGCTTGCTTCTACAAGCTTCTTCACTGTCAGTGAAGTGACCGAAACTAGAGAGAGAAGAGAGAGAAGAGTGAAAAAGCTTTTAATGAGAGTGAAGAAAGAAATTAAAATGAGTTAATTATCCACTTCCCTCCCCCCATCCCCATGACTTGTAACGTGTGAAATCAATTAATACCATCAAATCAATTGCATTTTCTCTTTCATGTTACCAATGCAATTAAACCAAGTTAAATGAATTTGAATTCCATTAAAGAGGGGAAGGCATCCGTGGAAAGCATGAAACTTTTGCTTTCTTTCCCCTTTCAATTTTCGGACCAGGCTTTGTTGGTCTTGCAACAAAGGTTGAATTGGGCTTGCTTAAAGATTTTCTGGTCCAACTCATAGTAATAACTCAGCCATTCATTAATTAGAATTTTGTACAAGGCTGAATACTACTTCCTTAGCACATTTGGGCTTTAAGTTTCATTAAGCCCAATGATCAAAATCTGCACACAAAACAGAAATTATTAAGCACATAATTTTGAATCAAAATCAAATTAATAAATCCTAATAATAATTTTTAACAATGTTTGATCATCATATTAATTTGGAGTTTTCCAAACTCATCAAACATGAAGATTCCTTAGCTCAAAATGTCTTCCAACCTTACATCCAGTTTCGATGATCTATTCCACCCGACGATCCTGCACACGATAACCAGAAATAGAAAAATTGACATCAAAACCTAGCTCAACTAATTGGCCGACAGAAATTAAAGTGAAATGTAATTGAAGAATAAAATAAGTATCAAGAAGCTTTAGGTTTGGCTGGGATATGGAACCCTTATGCTTCACATGCATAAGATATCCATCAACGGTGTGGATAGAAAGGGTTGAAGTAGTGGTAGAGAAAGAGGAGAAAAGATGACGTAAAGGAGACATGTGATTAAAGTAATTAATCAGAATCAAAATACCATTTAAAATTACCTGGATCAGTGGATAAAGTAGAAGAAGTATTACTAGAGAACGAGGGAAGTTGTTTAAGACATGATTCAACATCTGATGAAGAAATAGCTAGGCAATGGACTAGCAGAAGTGGATGAGGTAGAGACATTAGCAACAACAAGAGAAACAGGCACTGACTTAGAACGAGATGATGCTTATTTGGATCTGGACATGGTGGATGAGTAGCACAAGAGGTAATTAAGTAGCCGAATTGGTTGCAGTAGTGTCAAAATATGGTGGAACAGTTGGAGGCTATATGACCTTTTTGCTTACATTTTCGACATTCAACAAAGGGACAATCAGGAAAGAGATGACCAGAACGGTTACAATGTCGACAAAATTTTGTCTTTTTGTCAGCAATTGCAAAGACATTCTCAGTTCTGGATCGAGTAAGCCCTAGACGCGTTTCTTCAAACTTCAGGTAGGGGAGAGTATCTTCAATACTAGGCAAGGGACTCTGATGGAGAAGAGAGGCTCTTACTGGCTCATAGTCATCAGTAAGTGCCATGAGAAACTGAATAAGGTGTGTTCAGTTACGATAATCCTCATATAACTTGGCAATATTTGCACTTTTAAGAACAGGTTCACAAAAAGTCAGTTGATCCCAAATGATTTGCATTTGAGAAAGAAAATCATAAACAGCTTGTCCCTAGTCTTGTTTAAGGCTGTGAAGCTCCTTGAGAAGTTGATATTGATGTGAGAGATCAGAAATGGTATAACATTTGGCTAGATGATTCCATACCTTTTTAACCGTTTCAAAATGTCCAAATTATAGATGGATACCTGGGATGGAAGTATTCTGAAACCAAGTGATAATCTGATGATTTTTACTATCCCAATCTTCTAATTTCTCAGCTAAGTCTTGATTGACATCATCTTGAGATTTGGAAGTGGCATCCTTGGATTTGTCCGTTGCAGTGACAACCAATTTAATAGGACAAACAATATCACCAGTCACATAGCTCTATAATTTGCATCCTTTGAGAAAACCTTTCATGGCTTCAACCTAATGGCTATAGTTAGAACCATTAAGAATGACAAGAATAGGCTGAAAAATATTTGGTTTTTCCATGAGAGCAAATAAAACCACGACAAAGACTTTGAAGAAACAGAAAGATCGGAGGAGAAAATGAGAAAACTGAGTGCAAAAATGGAAAGACCTCACCAAAAAATATTTGGAAAGGTCCCACTAGCTAGCGTGCCACATCAGAAGTCACGTCAACATGCGAGTGACATGTGGCGGCACGAGATAGGTAGTTGAATCCTCATCAGCGTTGAGTCAGTAAGGTGAGATGACATGGGTCAACACAGGCCAGTTCGAGTCAATGCGTGGATCTGAAATAGGTCAGAGCAGCATGTGGTTCATATGCTGGGCTGTTGATCTCAGGCCGATCAGACGGCTAAGAAACGATCTAGATATTGAGGAAATGAGAGTAGGCAACGATCTATAGAGAGCGCCTGCGGGTGCATAAAGACGTTGTTTCCAACGGGAGTTCGGTCTTTCAACTCGAAACGACGTGAAGATGCTGATGAACTCAACAGTGACTGAAGAAGATGACAGAAGGACCACAAAATTAGTGGAAAACTTAGCTGGGAAAATATGAACAATGGAGGCAGTATGGAGAATGAAGGCGGCGCGTGGCAGCGTGTTAGAAATAGGATGATGGCAAGGTTTGGTCCGTTGAACTTAGAGCAATGTAAAGAATCAAAGGGTGTGATCAACAATTCAAAACGGAGTCGGAAAAGGGATCGAAAAAGAGCGAAAACACTGTTGGGAAGGAAGAAATCATGAGTTTAATGGCAGAAACACCCATTAGAAAAAACATAAGAACCTATGCTTATGAAACTATGTTAAGATCAAGAGAAAATGAGAAAATTATTATGTATATCTATCTGTGTTGTTACGTACAATGAACTAGCTAGCTATTTATAGCAAAATGTACAACTACTTTCATAAATATAGTCTAACTTTCAACTACTAATTACTAACTAAAACCTAACAACAATAATATTCTAATAATGGCCATTGCTACCTTGGAGAAGGTGTTTTTAGGGGTGTCTGATTCGCATATCTGTGGTGTTTAATCAATTTCGATTCGAAAAATTGTGGATATTGAGATCGGAAAGCTATCGGATCAGATCCGATTCGCACACTAATAGAATTGGATTGCAGATTTCAGGTAGGTATCTGCATATTTGCAAAAAATAAATAAGTAAATATTTTTTATGTTTTATTTCAACTAATAATTATCATATATGTTATATTATTTTATTTTTATTATTTAAAAAAGTATATTTAATAATATTTTAAGAGTAAACATGTTTAAAAAAAGTAAAAAATAATGAATTTTATTAATTTTTAAATAAAAATTAACTTTTTAAAAATCGGATTGAATCTATGCTTAAAAAATACAAATATTAGATCCGATAAGATGATTTTAGTGCAGATCGATTTAAAGTTTTGATCATATTCAATTTAATTCGATCCTATCGCGTTCACCCCTAGTTTTTCTTTCAGCACCTACGAAACAGAGCTATAGCAATCTGATTGGTCACTGCAGCAATTATAGTCTTATAGATCCCACTCTTGCTGCTAGATTCTTAACAAGCCTACTACTTTGGCACCTATCCCTTGAAAGATGCGGTGTTTTGAAATAGATTTTCTTAATTTTTTTTTCTTTCAAAGATGGGAAAATCTTCTGTGATCTGACCCTTCTTTTCAAATTTCTTGTCTTCATCCGTTTCAGCAACGAACTTAAAACCGATTTTTTTTTATTAGCAATTGTTGACTTATATTTGTTTTAAGTGAATCTGTCATTTTATAGTATAATCAACTGGCTTGTGTTATATTAAAAAAATAATATTTTTGACAAGATATTATTGAACTCTTTGACAAAAATATTGCATTGTCAATTAACTTCTATGTACAGACCGAAATCAACTTTAGAAGCGGTTATTGAAGCCAACTTTAGAAATGGTTACGTACTCAGTTACAATACTTTTCTATAATGGAGTTACAACTGTTCAAGTGTGTGGAACAAGTCTTCTACAAGCTGGAAGTTATTAGATATAATTATAATTTTTAATTATTTAAATTCTCTATAAATAAGAGATTTAGGATCAAAATAAAAAGTCATAATTATTTGGCAAAATACTCTAAATATTCTAATATCACACTGACGCAAACAGATTCACAAAGAAAAATCAAATATTTCTTCCACCGTTTCTTTCAGTCTTTCATTTACATCTTGTACATTTCCTAAAGTTGTCATTCATATCTTTTATTTATATCTTGTACTTTTTCTTTTGGTTTCTTTTCCTTCGTTTACTTTTTACATTTCAATTCCTTCTTTTTCCCTTCTTTTTATCTTAAAATTTTCTATTGATATTTTCTTTAGTTTAAGAACCCACAACATTTGATAGTCGATCATTTACATTGATGACTTATGCAAAAAATCTGCATAAACAAATCGTATAGAAAAGTATCAATAGAAAAAAAAAAAAACAAAACCTCATTCAACTTTAAAATTCTGTAAAATTAAAAAAATTATCTTTTGTTCAACTTTAAAACTCTTAAAAGTTGATCAAATTTTAAAAAAGAGAAAGTTTTTTCTAAAATTCTTTGAAGTTTGAGATTTAAAAAAAATTATTATCATAGATAATGATCATGATATTTCCGAATCATTAAATATGGATAACTCTTTTATCACAATGATCCGAAAAGAAATAAGAAAAAGTTATAATGATTTGAAAAATATGTTGTCACAAAGATTGAATGAGGTGGTGAAAATGAGTATGACTGAAAATATTCAACACAATATGGATGATCTAATAGTTCGACAAACAACCACTCTACCTTAAAATGTCAAAAATAATGCGTGGGGGCAACACAATATGGAAGAAGTTGTTATTCAAGTATTGAAAATTAAAGGAATGATTTTCATGTTGAATCCTGCCAAACAACTTCATTTTGTGTCACCATTTTCTAATTTTGTTCAAGAAGCAAAATTGCCTAAAGCATGGAAACCTCCCAAGGCACTTTTGAGAAGGCGATGAATCAACATTGGAACACATAACAAGGTATACTTTTGAAATTGGTCAAATTTCTACTAATGAATATATATCTTAAATTAAAATTTTTTTTCTTCTTCATTGACCAAGCATGCTTTTACATGGTTTTCTACTTTCCCACCAAATTCTATTCACTTTTGGGTCAAATTAGAAACAAAATTCAATGAATAATTTTTTAGAGGAGATATGACAACTGGTCTATGTGATTTGTGTAAAGTCAAACAATTCAAAATGAGCTTTAATATGCGATTTGTGTAAAGTCAAACAATTCAAAATGAGCTTTAATATGCCTCGCGTATAGGATTAATGAAGCTCCCAGGGGAGCATGCATGCAAGGACGCCCGGTGTCCTTAACGGATGCTAGTTGTTTTCAAATTAAATACCCCTCATTTAAAATCACGTTGATTAAGGTTTCATCTTATCCTTTTCTTTTTCATGCACATATGCCTTTGTCCATAATTTACACCCATTATTCTATCAATCTTTAATTTTAACGTAAATTTCTAAGTTTGGTACAAACCTTTAATTTGGTGTTGGTAACACCATGGATCATAAAGGTCCGGCACAAGAAGCAGTGATAATAACTGAATAGACTTGGGTAAGATCAGAATAAGATAAATTCTCTCTACTAGTGGTTAGCTATTTTCTTTCTTCTTTACTTTCATCCTTTCTATTTTAATTTTTCTTGTTTTTCTCTTTTATTTAATTTTTCCTTTCCTGCATACATAATATATTCTTTCTTTCTTTTCTTATCTTAAACTTCAAATTTAAATGCTTGTTCCTCCAGTAACTATTTTTATGGAGGATATTTTGATGAAAGGATTGAATTAAATAATTAAAAGCAAATAGTAGAGGTGCTTAAGTATATGTGGTTATATTTGAAGAAATATGAAATGTTTGAAATCTTGAGGAAACAGAAAAGGAATCTTCAAGAATAGAAATTTAAAGAAGTATTATGAGGATTCGACCATCAATTCCTTGAAGTAGTTGAAAAAAAAAAGTCTGGAAAGATCAAAGAAATAAAAAGTTCTGAGGATCTGAGCACCAATGATTAGGACCCAGTTATGTGCCTGTGATATTTATGTTTTAAGGATAGATTTAGGCTAGTAGATCCGATGGGTGCTTTATCACTCGATAACTTGGGCCAACTAGATCAGGATTATCATTTGAAAGTCTACATAAAGAGTCGCCTTAAAATAAAACATTAAGAAGTTCAAAGAGGCTATGGGCATCGATGTCTGGGTCAAAACGCTAGTATATATTTGTGGTATGACTGTGTCAAGGAAAGACTTGGATAATTATATCAGAGGGGTACTTTTCACCCGGTAACTTGGGCCAACTTGCCCTGGACTATCGATTGAAAGTTGTTAAGAGCTGCCTTGTGACAAAACACTAAAAGTCAAAAGCCCGCGAAAGATCTTTTCCCTAATCCAAATAAGAAATAAACTACCTTCAAGTCATATAAATTCAAAAGAATTCTCATAATAATTCAAATTTTTGTTTCAAAAATTCCTAAATCCTAAATATACAAGATTCATGAAGGATAAGAGAAGTCGAATGTAACTACAAGGATTATCATAAATCTCACTTTTGTTTTTAATTTTAAAGCTTTCCAAGTCTTTCTCATTAAGCTAAACTCCGTTTATCTTTCTTTTTTGCTTAAGGATAAGCAAAGTTTAAGTTTGTCGTTGTAATGACACGTTATCTTAAGCGATTTTTAAAGTTCTTTATTTATTTGATTTTTTTAGGATTTAATTAAATTTCTTATGTTTTCTAATATAATTTAATAAATAATCAAATATTTGGAGTTGGGATAATATTTTTGTGTTTTTAGGAGACTTTGACTAAAAAACAATCAAGAATAAAAAGAAAAATTCAAAATCAGCAAAAGCATGGCCTAAGAAATAGAAGTGTGCCCTAAGGAACAAGGAAATGGAGCAAGCAAGCACGCCTAGCGGATGGACTCCCCCTCCACGATGTAGCACGCCCAGCGGCCAAGCCCTGCGCCCGGCAGCCATGTCCTGCACCTGGTGGCCTCCTCACATGTTCCTGGAAGGTATTTTTGAGCTTTTGTCGAAACTCATCTAATATAAATTGCAATTACAAATCTTAGAAGCCTTAATTACGTCCAAAATATTGAAGACTCTAGAAGATTAGTTATTAATTCTTTCTAGAAACATAAGAGATTCGAGTGTTAGATTTGATTTGAATTATTGTTTTAAATTTATAAGTCAGTAATTAGTTAGCTTATCTTCCTATCCGAAAGATAAGATTAGTTTAGTTTGAATTTGAATTCTAGAATTATGATATAAATAAGTAAACATAGGTCATAAAGAGGGACATCCATCTCTTCCGTAATCTCTTTTCAGTGTTTTCTTTCCTTTTCCATCGGTAATTAATCCTTTGTCAAATGGTTAGGAGCTCTGTGTTTTCTATGGGTATTAATTTATGTTTATTTTATTTTGAAGTTTTGTATTGATCTATTTCATGATTGAGTTATTCGTTCTTCATTCGGATTAGTGGGTATCGAAAGGTATATTAATCTCTTTTGAATTCTTTTATTATAATTGAAAATTTTGATATTTGAACTAAAGTTTGAAAACTCTTTCACATGACTATTTGCATTCGGCTAGGAATAGTGGTTCAATTAGTATACGACACATGCATGATTTTCAATCACTTTAATTTTGAATAAGTGACATATAATTCGGATTAGAACAACTTTTGAAAATTGTGTTTTTCTTCTGAAGATTTAACTGGACAGGACTAGTTTGAATATGTGACATGTAATTCGACCTAAGGACTACTTTTAAATCTAATTAGAAAACTAAATCAGTTTTTGTGCTTAGTCTCTTGATTAATTACCTGACAACTAATTAATGTTTGAGAAACTGAGGAACCAAGGAATTGGAAATCAGTTACTAAATATTTATCGTGAAAGATCTTTGGAAACTTCAACATAAGTAAACAAGGTTTGATTAAGCATAAACAACTCTAAAGTCCTTGACTCTCACCATCACTATCTTCTCTCTCAAATCAACATTTAAGCTCTCTGTTCGTAAGCATTCAAGGTTCTCAAGCTCTCAGTAAGACACAATCTTGCCCCCTTCAAAATCAGGTTTTATTAATCTAATTAAGAATTTAATCTACCCCTGTGTGCTCAATTTTTTAATCCTTGTGAAAACGATTCTCACTCATCGTAGTATTACTTGAACGATCCGGTGCACTTGCCGATATCCATAAGCTTTAATCTGCGATTACATAATTCGATTTAGACAAATGAAAAACAAGTGTCTTCTATACTTGAAAATGAATTTGTAAATTTGGTCGCACATGGTTTCAAGTTTTCAATTCAAAAGAAATTAGTTTGTCAAGAATTTTTCGATTTGTCTTAACTTGTGGAATGAGTTCAACAAATTAAAAAAAAAAAAGAAGAAAAGAAGAAAAAAGAAACTGTTGAAGATTGAGATCGTTATAAATATGGAATAATATTAAGTATTTATATTTTTTTCTTCTAGTAAAAAAAATAAATACTTAGAAGGCATTTGTTATATCAAAAAATAATATTTTCGACAAGGTCGTATTCAACAAGTTTAGACTTCGATATTACTAAGTGCCAAAAATATTGTATTGTCGACCAACTTTCATGTACAGATCGGAATTAACTTTAAAAATTTTTATTAGGGCTAATTTTAGAAACAGTTATTCAGTTATGTACTTTCCCATAATAGAGTTATAACTGTCCAAGAATGTGGAACAAATTTTCTATAAGCAATTCTTAAAAGTTATTAGATATAATTATAATTTTTAATTATTTAAATTTTTTATAAATAAAAATTTTAAGATAGGAATAAAGGATCAAAATCATTTGCCAAAAGTACTCTAAACATCCTAATATCACACTGACACAAATGAATTCAAAATGAAAAAACAAATATTCCTTTCACCTTTCCTTTGAATCTTTTATTTACATCTTATACCTTTCCCTTCAATTCTCGTTTATATCTTTCATTTACATTTTGTACCTTTTTTTTTTCGTTTTTTTTTCTTTCCTTTACTTTTACATTTTGAGTTCCTTTTTTCCCTTCTTATCTTAAAATTTTCTATTGATATTGTGTTTGACTTGAGAATTCACAACCTTTGATAGGCGATCATTTATATAGACGATTTATGCAAAAAATCTGCATAACAGCTTCATTTGCGTTTAATGCTTTCTTAAGAGTTTAATTTTATTTAGCTGTTTGTCAAACTTATCATTAGTAACAAAGAATTTTTGGTTTTGATTCTCTTCTCATTGATATCATCACATAGTAATCTTATAATTTACTCACGTACACTTCATATTGAGCTTACATTACATTTCCTTTAATGTTTCTGATTAGTAAATAATTGCTTTTAGCACATAAAAAATAAAGAGAGATATACATTCATTCCAGAGAGCAGGACGAGTAGGCTTATTCTTATATATATGGCTTCCTATGGTAAAACGCTAAAACAGAACCAAATAGTAGTGGGTAATAATTAAGTAGAATCAGAACTTGGTAATGAAGTTGTAAATGTGATTAGTGATATCATGTGGCGTCTCCTGATTGTTGAAGTGGGCTACTCCCGGTTGAATAATGACTTCCTCCAAGCCTGGCACATCTTCCTTGAAACCTCCACTCTCAATATAATCTTTCATCCCTAACGATGTGTATACCGAGTCCAACTCACCTGCTATGAATTTCACCGGCACTTTGATCTTCGCTCCACTCCATGGTGCCGTCAGCTCCCAGTTCCTGCACCAAATTTACAATTGAAAACTTATCTTTAATAAGAGAATATACTATTCTGTATATTTCAATATCAAGATTCAAGTGAACTTAATTACTTGTTAAAATTCCTATAGTAATTCAATCCTCCGGTGAAACCAGTCTTTTCGAATTTGGAGACAAAATAAGCAAGATCTTGTTGAGTGAGCCAGGAAGGCAAGTCTTCTGTCATATCAGGATTGAAAGCGGTTCCATACTCTCCCTTAGGAAATATTGGAGGACCTATCCTGCGATTTGTAAGCATGTTCTTGATCACATACTCAGCCCCAAGAGGAGCCATCTCAGCTTCCACTTTGCCTTCTTCCTACATATCAGATCCATCATATATAAATGCATGGAGCAAACAGTAAGTTATATATATGAGTGAGAGAGTGAGATAGAGGATGCCTGAAATCTGCAGATATAGTAGTCATCTCCATGGAGAGCACGCATGGAGTCAACGGTGGGAACTGTGGGGTTTCTTCGGAAGAAAGGCACACTGAGGCATACATAAGCTTTGACTAGTTCAGGACGAAACAAGCAGAGGTACCAACCGATGATTGCACCCCAATCATGAGCCACTAAGAACACTTTCTCGACTTGAAGAGACTGAATAAGTGCAACAAGGTCACTCACAACGTGGACGCAATTATAACTGTCCACGGAAGCAGGAGCATCGGTGTCTCCGAAGCCGCGGAGATCGGGGGCCACGCAGCGGTACCCTTTGTGGCTGAGAGCGAGAATCTGGTGGCGCCAGGAGTACCAGAGCTCTGGGAAGCCGTGGAGGAAGAGCACCACCGGGCCTTGCCCTTTTACTGCAACATGCATGTTGATGCCATTCACTTCCACTCTTGTGTGTTCTATTCCCTCCATTTCTCGTGACCAAAGCTCTATCGATCTGTCGGTCTTATATCTTGCTGCTAAGTGCTAAGGAACCGAATATTAATACTAAGAGAACAGTTTTGTAATTTTTAGTTGAGAAAGTCGACAAACTGAATTATTGATCACATGACGGAATCATATACGTAATTGCCACAGTTGATAATTTATTTTATGGTGGCTGCTTAGTGCTTATACCAAAATGATTTAGAGTAATTTTTATTTCAATATCATGGTTGAGACAGAGAAATACAATGAATAATTAAAGAAAAAGTATAGGTAGCAAAGTATTATCTGTCAACTTATTGCAATAATAAATAATTATTATATTTTAAACACATGACACATTCAGAAAATATATCTATAAAGACACTTCTATTAAATACAGTCATAAAAAAGACATTTTTATTAGACACATTCACAAAGACACTTTCATTAAACATAGTTATAAATAACACTTTCATTAAACACAGTTATAAATAAGAGTTGGCACAAGTTGGTAGAAATACTATTGGTAATGTCACGGAGAGATTATTGTATTAGAATTACTAAGCCAACCCGTCTTGTTTTTAAAATTGTCAACACCACAGTGCCATTTAGCCCTCTTCCTTCCTTAGCATCCTTAACCCACACTCTTTGCACCGGGCTCCATCTGCACTTCATCCATCAATTGCTGATGCTGCCTCCATCAGCTTGTGTTCTTAGTCATTACTCATTATCGCTGCGTTTGGTCATGAGAACCAGAGAAGATTGAACATTATGAACAAAACACAACGAACATATATACAAAAGTGAATGTTATTATATTTTGGTCGGTAATAAATTAAATATTAAAAAATGATAAAAGTTTAATTTATTTTAATTTATTTTTATAAAAAAATTTAAATAATATATTTATAAAAAATTAATATAAATAATAAAAAATAAAGTATGTATATTTTTAGTATTTTTTGTCGAAATTATAAGATACATTAAATTAATGACTAATAAAAATAGTACTTATTTTAAAAAAAAAATTTGTTTAACAGACAAAAATTATTTTATATTTAAATAGATTTTTTTAAAAAAGAAAATTTAAATATTAAAAATGTGTTTTATTTTTTTTAAAACAAAGTATTATTAATTTAAAAAAAATAAATTTTTTTAAAGATATATCTAAATAAATTAAAATTAAATAAAAATATTTTATTTTTTTTAAAATATATTTTTTACTCAAAAAACCAATACAAACTAGCACTAATATTCTGATTGTTAGGTACCAGAGATCAAAAGTGAAGAAGATGAAGATTGAAGATGAACGTGGTAGAGGAGATTTTGTAAATAACACTGAAATTGGTATTGTGTATTTTTCTCATTCAATGAAATAGAAGAAGTTTTATATTGTACATGAAATGGGTCACATAAACCTTATATGTAGAACTCAATCCTTCCTGGCTCAATAACCAATAGATAACAGAATAAATCTTGATTTTCTAGCTTAGTCAAGTTATCTCAGTATTACTATTGTTTCTACACTTAACACCCCCTCCCCCTCAAACTCATGGTCGTTTTAGACAAGACTCTGAATTTGTTCTTGAAACGATCAAAGGTGGGAAGAGACAGAGGCTTGGTTAAAAGATCTACAAGTTGGTTTGTGGCTGGGATGTGAACTACGACAAGCTGATTGCGATTTACTCACTCCCGTAATGAATGGAAATCAAGGTCAAAGTGTTTGGTTTTGTTATAGAGGATAGGATTGGCTGTGAGCAAGACAGCACTGATGTTATCACTGTAAATCACAGGAGTATTTGAACATTGGAGTCGAAGTTCAGTGAACAAGTTCAATATCCACCGAAGATCTATTTCGGCTGCAGCAATGCTCCTGAACTCAGCCTCAGCACTGGACTTGCTGACATAATGTTGCTTTCTACTTTTCCAAGAGAACAGATTGGTGCCAAGATAGACACAGAAGCTAGTTGTGGATCGACAGTCATCAACGTCCGAGCCCCAATCTGAATCTGCAAAGGCAAACAAAGTCAAATCAGTACAAGATTAAAAGAAAAGTCCTTGATCAATGGTACCTGCTAAATATCTCAAAATTCTCTTAACACACTTCCAGTGTGGGAGAAGAGGTTTATGCATATACTGAGAAACCTTATTCACAGCATAGGCAATGTCAGGCCTGGTTAGAGTGGCATACTAAAGGGCTCCAACAATTGATCTGTAATGAGTTGGATTATCAAATACATCACTGCCATGAGCTGAAAGTTTAGTACTAGTAATCATGGGAGTAGGCATAGGATGAGATTCATGCATCTTAGATCTAACTAAAAGGTCTCTGATATACTATGATTGTGATAATATGTGAGATCCTGATGTTGTTTTTGTTGCTTCTATGCCTAAAAAGAAATTGAATTCTCTCAAGTCCTTTAAAACAAAAATGAAATTAAGTTGGGATATAAGTTTAATAATCTCAGAATCACTATTACAAGTAACAAGAATATCATCAACATACACTAAAACATACATAGTAGAAGTTTTAGTAAATCGTAAGAACAAAGAAGGATCTGACCTGGTATTCTGAAAGCCAATTTAGTGAACCAGGCTCGAGGGCCTGTTTCAAACCATAAATTAACTTATAAAGTTTGCAAAACTGATTTGGGGAGCCTTGGGAAAAAGAGGGAGGTTGCTGCATGTAAACAGTTTCTTGAAGGTCACCATTAAGGAAAGCATTATTGAAATCGAATTGTCGAATTGGCCAAGATTGAGAAATTGCAAGTGTTAAAATGATACGAATAGTTGCTGGCTTGATGACAGGGCTGAAAACTTGATCATAGTCAATTCCTTCTCGTTGATGAAGGTCTTTGGCCACTAGTCGTGCTTTATATTTGAGAATTATTCCATCGGAATGTCGTTTGATAGCAAAGACCCAATGGCAACCTATCACTCTGCTATTTTTTGGTGGTTCAACCATTGTTCAAGTTTGATTTCGATGCAAAACAGCCAACTCCTCCTCCATGGCTTTGGTCCAATGTGGTGTTGTAAGAGCAAGTTTAGTAATGGGGGGTATTTCATCGAGAAGATCAGGAGGAGCTTTCACTGTGGATTGTAAAGCTTTAGGCTTTAAGGACTCAGTCTTTGAGCGTGTGACCATAGGATGAACATTGGTGGTGTTGGAATTGGCAACAGACAGAGGTGGAATTTCAATGTCCCCTATGAAGATAGGATTTGGAGTTGGGGAATTAGCTATTGTATCTGAGGAGGAGGCTGGAGGGCCAGTACTAAGAATTGGTGTGGTAGATGTGTGAGTGATAAGTGAAGGAGAAACTGAATTAGGTGTAGAATCGGTAGTGGTAGTCAATATAGGAACCGGCAATATAGAAGTGACAGTAGGATTTCTGGCTGGCATGTTGCACTGTGCTGAAAACATAGAACTATATGGAAAAATCGTTTCATCAAAAAGCACATGATGAGTAATAAATATCTTACCTTGAGAATTCATACACTTATAGCCCTTGTGATGTGGGGCATATCCAATAAAGACACATAAATCAGATTTAAATTGAAATTTAGTAGAGTTATAAGGTGTAAGTAGAGGATAGCATCCACATCCAAACACTTTAAAAAACTGTAATCTGGCACTTGTTTATGTAAAAGTTCAAATGGTGATTTATTTGATGTCACAGTGAAAGGTAATCTATTTATAATGAATGCAGCAGCAAAAAATGCATCATCCCAGTGTTTAAGAGGCATGGATGCAGTAGCTAATAATGAAAGGCCTACTTCGACGAAATGCCTATGTTTCCTCTCAACTCTACCATTTTGTTGATGAGAATAGGGACATGAAAATCAATGTATGATTCCATTTGTTGCTAAAAAGGATTTAAAAGAATGAGACATATACTCTTGACCATGATCAGATTGTAATTGTTTAATTCTTAAACTAGTAAAATTTTCTATCTGATTTTTGTATTGCTGAAAAGCAGCGAACACTTGTGACTTTGAGGATATTAAGTAGATGCAAAGATATCTTGTGCATGCATCTAGAAATGAAACATAATATGAGAAACCATGATGAGAAATGACTGATGAGGGTCCCCAAACATCAGTGTAGACCATTTCTAATGGATGATTGAATTTAAAATTGTCAGTGTTAAAAGGCAGTGAGTGCATTTTGGACATACAACAAGACTTGCATAGATATGAATGATTAATATCATTTTTATTCATATGAATCGAAGAAATATTACAAGAATTAAGTACTGAAGATACAATTTTAGGGACACAATGACCCAATCTTTGATGCCAGACCTGAAAATTAGTACAAATAGCAGTAAAAGCAAGAGGATTGGATTGAATTTTAGATGATTTAGTTATAGCTACCCTCTCAAATTCATACACTCCTTGCTTAGGAGATCCTTGGAGCAGAATCTGGTGGGTGCCCTGTGATTTTACATAACATGCATCAGGATGAAATTCAAAATAACAATTGTTGTCAACTGCGAATTGATGCACACTAATTAGATTATGAGAGATATCTGGTGCATGAAGTAGTTGTTTTAAAATAAATCTGTGATTATTATCTAAAGAGATGAGATAGGAATGACCAATGTGTGCAATAGGAGTTTGAGAACCATTACCTAGCACTACCTGTTCTGCCCCTTGAAAATCCAAAGAGGAGTAAAGATTGGTCTGATCATTGATGATATGATGTGAGGCTCCCATGTCTGGGAACCAGGAGGTTTCAACATCAGATTTAGGTATTGTAAAATAGGCTCTCGGGTTTTGAAAAGAGTTTGGTGGTGGTGTTACTGAGAATGAGAAATTGGAATTGTTGTTTGAATTTGTGTGAAAATTCTGGTCAAACCGATGAAAACATGAAGCTGCAGTGTGTCCAAATCTTTCACAGAGCTGGCATTGAGGACGATTTGTGGAATTCCAATTCGATTTGCCACCTCTAAAGGTTCTTCCTCGTCCTCTTCTTGCTACAAAACCTCTACCATTTCCTCTATTGTTGAATTGATAGCTGGTTTGAGTGAAGTTTGATTGTATGATTCCAAGATTAGGTTTCTTGAATTTTTCCAACATACTTTCATGAGAGATCAGTAATGCTTCAGGATCTATTAGACTCATAGAGTCTGATTTTGACATTATCGAGATGTAGACTTTATATTCTTCATTTAAACCCTCAGTAATGACTTCAAAGTGCTCATCAAGTGTTAAATGATGACCCATGGCAACTAAAGAATCAGCAATTTTTCTAATTTTCTTGAGATACTCACTAGCTGAACTTCCTCCTTTCTTGATGCTTTTCAATTCTGTCCTCAATTGCTTGATTTTGATTTTCGAAAATTTTGCAAAGTGCTCTTGAATTTTTTCCCACATCTGATAAGCAAATTTGCAACCAATCATTTTTGTTTTGAAATATTCATCCATGGATTGAAGAAGTCATGTAGTGAGAAGATTATCACGTTGTTTCCACTTCTTATAGCTCTTTGAAACTGTATTGGATGCACGATCTGTTTCAGAATCAAACATGGAGGGGACCAATTCTTTCTGAAGGTGATCTTCATGATCATTGGCTCCTATTGTGAATAAAGCAAGTTGTTCCCAAGTAAAGAAGCTTGCTTCATCAAGCTTGTCACCGATCGGCATGAACTTCTGAGAATTATTTGTGAAAAGAGGAAGATTGTTAGTCATGGTTAGGATTTTGGAAGATGTGATTTCTGGTGAATTTACTTTTGGATTGGAGTCTTGCTCTGATACCATATTAGGTACCAGAGATCAAGAGTGAAGAAGATGAAGATTGAAGATGAACGTGGTAGAGGAGATTTTGCAACTAACACTGAAATTGGTATTGTGTATTTTTTTCATTCAATGAAATAAAAGAAGTTTTATATTGTACATGAAATGGGCCACATAAACCTTATATGTAGAACTCAATCCTTCCTGGTCTAATAACCAATAGATAACAGAATTGATAGCTAAAATAGAGTCTTAACACAATAAATCTTGATTTTCTTGCTTAGTCAAATTATCTCAGTATTACTATTGTTTCTACACTTAACATTGATTTTGCTGGAAGTAGGGGTGTGCAAAAAAACTGGTTTCACTGAACTGAATTGAAACTGAACTGAAACTGTTTTAAATAAACCAGTTTTTTTAAATAAAAAACTGAACTGAAACCATAGTTTTTATGAAAACCAGTTTTTATGGTTTAGTTTAGTTTTAAACCAAATTAAAACTGGTTTTATTTAAACTCTAAAATTAGTTTTTACATACTCTTTCTCTCTCTCCCTTCACTTTCTCTCACCCCTTCCTCTCTCTCTCTCCTCTTTCTCCCCCTCTCTCCCTTCTCTCTCTCTTTCCCCTTTCTTCCTTCTCTCCCCTCTCTCTCTCTCTCACACACACACACACACACACACTCTCTCTCTCTCTCTCCCCGTCTCTCTTCCTCTCTCTCTCTCCCCCTTCTCTCTCTCCTCTCTCTCCCCCTTCTCTCTCTCCTTTCCCTCTCTCTCTCTCCATCTCTCTTCCTCTCTCTCCATCTCTCTCTCTCTCTCCCCCTTCTCTCTCTCTCCTTTCCCTCTCTCTCT